>NC_137787.1:99843989-100176489 GCF_963383645.1 Muscardinus avellanarius | reverse complement strand
TTTCTAACATTTTCTAACAAGCCAGTAATATAATGGCAATTTTCTTTTCTTTTACAAGATTGAGTCTTCTGTGGCCCCTGCCTTTCTCAGTCAGTGCCTCCATTTTCTGATGGGTAAGGTTATTGAGAAGGACAAATATCTTGTCCAAGAGGAGGTGTTGTTGAGAGTAAATGGCTGAAGGAGTAGGGTTTGTTGTTTTGTTTTGTTTGTAGTACTGGAGATTGAACCCAAGGGCATTCTACCTCCAAGTTATACCTCATTCCTATTTTTTTATTCTTTTTATTTTTTGTGGTGCTGGAGGTTGAACTCAGGAGCATTCTACCTCTCTTTTTTTGTTTTTGGGGTTTTTTTTTTTTGCGCGCGCGTGTGTGTGTGTGTGTGTGTGTGTGTGTGTGTGTGTGTTACTGGAGCTGAAACTCAGGGGCTTACTGAGTTGCAAAGGGTCTGACTAAGTAGCTGAGGCTGTCAGTGAACCACGATCCTCCTGTCTCTCAACCTGCCAAATGCTGGGATTACAAGCATGTACCACCACACCTAGCCTTTTTATTTTGAAACAGGGTCTCATTAAGTAGAAGAGGGCCTCACTAAGTAGCTGAGGGGCTGTAAACCGGGATTCTCCTGTCTCAGCCTCCCAAGTACTGGGATTACAAGCGTGTACCACCACGCCTGGTTTAAGAAGTAGGTTTTGAACAGCGTGGTTTTTCCCTTTCCTGTTTCCACCAGGCCAAACCTCAGGACACATTGGATCTGTGCCAGTTTTTAAATAATGACCTTGCTGCCACTGTTGCACGCCACCCCAGGAGGTTTGTGGGCCTGGGGACATTGCCCATGCAGGCTCCAGAGCTGGCTGTCAAGGAGATGGAGCGCTGTGTGAAGGAGCTGGGCTTTCCGGGAGTGCAGATTGGCTCCCACATCAACAAGTGGGACCTGAACCAGCAGGAACTCTTTCCAGTCTATGAAGTGAGTATACAGCTGTCACTCAACCAACTCCTACTTACTTACTGCAGAATGCCTAACCCAGGCACCCTGCTGGGTGCTGTGGAAAGATGCAGGGACCACCCCACTGGGGGCAGAGAAAGATGCTAATGATTTCAATGTAGGTAGGAGGTTTCCATACCTCCTCCCAAAGAAGGAACAGGCCATTTGCAAAAGGATGATGGAAATGCTTCCTAGAGCCCTGAGTTCACTCAGTAATAGTTTCTTTCTTTCTATCACTCTTGCTCTCCTTTTAATCTTTTATTTGGAAACCTAGATGTCACCCTCTTTTCAAGTATTCTGCTTAAGAACCATGTTAATGAGATGCAAAAACAATTATTTGGTTTGAAAAATAATAGGTTTTAAAAATATGAAATAAATATGAAGAAATTATGGAAAACACAGAAAAGTATAAAGAGGAAAACAAACATTACCCTTAATTCGACAACTCAAAGATAAGCAGACACTGTTCTAATACATGTTATTTACAAAAAAATTGCTTATAGCCAGGTGTGGTGGCACACGCTTGTAATCCCAGCATTCAGGAGGCTGAGACCAGAGGATAGTGGTTCGCGGTCAGCCTCAGCTATTTTCAGTGAGACCCTGTTTCAAAATAAAGAATACCAAATAGGGCAGGGGGTGTAGCTCGGAGGTAGAATGCCCCTGGGTTCCATCCCCAGTACTGAAAAAAAGAAAAAAGAAAAAAAAAAAGCTTATATCTATATTGTAAGGAAATGTTTTTTTAAATTTGATTTTGTATGCTAATTGAGAATTTCCAAAATAAATGCATTAAAATTAAGTAACTGCAGAATATTCCAATATATGGATATCCCGTGATATAACCAATCCTCAATTAAGAAACTTTTAAAGTCACGTATTTTGAAAATGTATAATAATGCCATGAAAATGCTAGCATTTGACAAAATTAGATGGTGAGTATGTACATGTTTGTTGTATTTTTTTTATGCTTTCTATACTTAAAATGTTTTATAACTTATTTTCCAGCTGTGCATGTGGCGCACGCTTGTAATCTCAGCATTTGGGAGGCTGGATCGCGGTTTGTGGACAGCCTCAGCTCCTTAGTGAGGCCCTTTGCAACTCAGAGAGACCCTGTTTCAAAATAAAGAATAAAAAATAGGGAGGGGCGGGGCACGCCAGCCGGGGCCCGGGTCACAGGACTCTGGGCCCCGGGCCGAACTGCGCGTAGCACGCCAGACCCCTGGAGAAACCAGGCCCAGTAAGACGCTGGGTTCCGGGCGGGGGTCACGCAGGGCACGCCAGCTGGGGCCCGGGTTGCAGGACTCTGGGCCCCAGTCCAGAACATGCGTAGCACGCCAGACCCCTGGAGAAACCGGGCCCAGTACCCTGGAACCCGGGCGGGGGTCAGGTGGGGCACGCCAGCCAGGGCCCGGGTCACGAAACTCTGGGCCCCGGGCCGAACTGCACGTAACACACCAGACCCCTGGAGAAACCGGCTCAGTACACTGGGTTCCGGGCAGGGGTCGCACGGAGCACGCCAGCTGGGGCCTGGGTCGTGGGACCCTGGGCCCCAGGCGGAGTAGTGCAGATCACTCTGGACCCATGGGGAAACCGACAGGGTTACAGTGCTACTGAGTGAGTGCCTGATCCCACTACCTCCTCAAACCACATATACTGTCTTCTCTTATTTAAAAAAAAAAAAAAAAGGAACAGAAAAAGAAAAAGAAAAAGAAAAATATCGGAGAGGAGGTAAGAAAGCCGTTATGGATGCCAGGACACTGGAGATGCAGACAAAACTTATCTAAATGCACTGGAACTTATGGAAAAATTCCCCGTGAAGGAGGACTGCTATTTCTCTATATTGTTAAGAATCTCGGACATCACCTGTAAGGAGAGAGTTTAGCGGAGATTAAGGAGAAATGCGGTGTTGAAAGAGTTCTCTGCGATGGTGGTGGAGACTTGTATTGAGGAGAAGCAGAAACCGGATCCTACCAAACTTATTTTTTTGGAGAAATTACACCAAATGTCGAATGCTACCATCATGCATGCTTAGGAACACTGGACAACATTCAGAGTGGAAAAAGAGCCTGGGAAGGATTTGAAATGGTGGAGGCAGTGGCAATGGCAGTGGCCAGTACTCAGGGGAGGCAGACATCTGATACATTACACCTGGAACCTTTGAAATAATAACCACAGAGACAGTGATCGGAACCTGCTGAGGGGTTAGGCGGTCACCGGGGCCAGCGGCCGACATCGGAGCTTGCTGTGAGGCAAGGCCACTACTGAGGCCTCCGTGGCCGAGATTGGAGCCTGCCGAAGGGTTAGACCAATGCTGGGGCCAGCGAGGCCGGCATTGGAGCCTGCCATGAGGCAAGGCCGGTGCTGGGGCCTCCGAGGTCGGGTCCAGAGCCTGCTGAGGGGTTAGGCCGGTGCTGGGGCCAGCGAGGCCGGCATCGAAGCCTGCCATGAGGCAAGGCCGGTGCTGGGGCCTCCGAGGTCGGGTCCGGAGCCTGCTGAGGGGTTAGGCTGGTGCTGGGGCCAGTGAGGCTGGCATCGGAGCCTGCCGTGAGGCAAGGCCACACTGGGGCCTCCGAGGCCAGGATAAGAGCCTGCTGAGGGGTTAGGCCGGTGCTCTGGAAAGTGAGGCCAGCATCGGAGCCTGCCATGAGGCAAGGCCAGTGCTGGGGCCTCCGAGGCCGGGATAAGAGCCTGCTGAGGGGTTAGACGGGAGCTGGGGCCAGCGAGGCCGGCATTGGAGCCTACTGTGAGGCAAGGCCGGTTCTGGGGCCTCCGAGGCCAGGATAAGAGCCTGCCAAGGGGTTAGGCCGGTGCTGGGGCCAGCGAGGCCGGCACCGAAGCCTGCCATGAGGCAAGGCTGGTACTGGGGCCTCCGAGGCCGGGATTAGAGCCTGCCGTGAGACAAGGCCAGTACTGGAGCCTCTGAGGCTGGGATCGGAGCCTGCCGAGGGGTTAGGCCGGTGCTGGGGCCAGCGAGGCCGGCATCGGAGCCTGCTGTGAGGCAAGGCCGGTGCTGGGGCCTCCGAAGCCGGGATCAGAGCCTGCCTTGAGGCAAGGCCGGTGCTGGGGCCTCTGAGGCCGGGATAAGAGCCTGTTGAGGGGTTAGGCCGGTGCTGGGGCCAGCAAGCCAGCATCGGAGCCTGCCGTGAGGCAAGGTCAGTACTGGGGCCTCTGAGGCTGGGATCGGAGCCTGCTGAGGGGTTAGGCCGGTGCTGGGGCCAGCGAGGCCGGCATCAGAGCCTGCCGTGAGGCAAGGCCGGTACTTGGGCCTCCAAGGCCAGGATCGGAGCCTGCCGAGGGGTTAGGCCAGTGCTGGGGCCAGCAAGGCCGGCACCGGAGCCTGCCATAAGGCAAGGCCGGTACTGGGGCCTCCGAGGCCGGGATTGGAGCCTGCCGAGGTGTTAGGCCGGAGCTGGGGCCAGTGAGGCTGGCATCAGAGCCTGCCGTGAGGCAAGGCCGGTGTTGAGGCCTCCGAGGCCAGGATCGGAGCCTACCTTGAGGCATGGCCGGTACTGGGACCTCCGAGGCCAGGATAAGAGCCTGCCGAGGGGTTAGGCCGGTGCTGGGGCCAGCGAGGCCGGCATCGGAGCCTGCCATGAGGCAAGGCTGGTACTGGGGCCTCTGAGGCCAGGATAACAGCCTGCCGAAGGGTTAGACCGGTGCTGGGGCCAGCGAGGCCAGCATTGGAGCCTGCCGTGAGGCGAGACCAACATCGGAGCCTGCCGTGAGGCATGGCCAGTGCTGGGGCCTCCTAGGCCGGGAGCGGAACCTGCCTAGGGGTTAGGCCGGTGCTGGGGCCAACGAGGCCGGCATTGGAGCCTGCCGTGAGGCTAGGCCAGTGCTGGGGCCTCCGTGGCCGGGATTGGAATCCTGCCAAGGGGTTACGCCGGTGCAGGGGCCAATGGCCAGCATCGGAGCCTGGCGTGAGGCAAGGCCACTCCTGCGGCCTCGAAGGTCAGGACCGAAGCCAGCTGAGGGGTTAGGCCAGCGTAGGGGCCAGTGATACCAGAACCGGGGCCTCCCATGAGGCAAGGCCGCTCTTGAGCCAGCGAGGTCTGGATCAGTCCACTGAGTAGCCAGGCCACTACTGGGGCAGTCAAGAGTGGGATCGGTACTTGCAACGCAGCATGCACAGAGAAATATCGCAGAAAATATAAATCAGACGCTTCTCTTAATCAGCAATAACTAGGAGGAAAGGGGCAACAGGAAGAGGTTGAGCTATAGAAAGGGCCCTATAGTGAAGCAACTAATGTGACCATCAGAGGGTATGTAATTGTGGAGGACAGAGCCTCTTTAAAACGCAGGAGGTACATAAACAAATGTATCAAAGTAAATCACCAAAGAAGTGTGGGATGGAGGGAGTGGGAGGGAATGGGATGGGGGCTGGAGGAGGGCTAAATGGATGATGTGTGCTTGTATATCCTCTCAAGTCTTGTACTCCAATGTGATTGATATATGACTACAATGCACCAATTTAAAAAATAAATTAATTAATTTTTAAAAAATAGGGCTGTGGTGTAGCTCAGAGGTAAAATGCCCCTGGATTTCATCCCCAGTACCAAAATTTTTTTTTTCATTTCTGAAGTACTCAATCGCAAGTGTCTATCAATCACCAGTTTTCCTCTTTCTGTTACTTCTGTAACTATCTGCAGTACCAGAAATCAAGAGCCATGATTCTTACTAAATTGCATTCTTAAATTTCTAACATCCCTCCTAGAATCATAATGACATGGCATTTTTTCTTCTTTTTTATTCTAAATGCAAAATCCTTAGTGATGAACTAAATAGATGCTTATGGACTCACTAGGCACTGTACTCACTGTCATTTATTCATTTAATATTTATTTAGCTCTAATTATATGCAAACATTTTCCCACATTTGTATCTATGACGACTGCCTCCCAGTTGGGGATTACCTATTAAACTGCCTCCTGATGACCTGAAAGATTTAATGTTCCCCTAAATATTGAACTCTCTGAAGCTCATTGGCTGCAATGGCTTTAGCTGATGCAGTGAATGTTTTCTGGAAACTTTAATGAGCTTTGAAAATGGATTTATTTACTTGTGCATCCAAGTTGTTTCAGCACAGTGTGAGCAGGACTTCAGCTGCAAGTCATTTTATTATTCATTGGAATTGGATTTATGAATTACTAAAGGGCTTAGAAAGTAAGCAGCCATCGGGGTCCACATAAATATCTTCATTTGTATCACTAGTTTGAACCATCAATCACTTTAACTAGATTGTTTAAGGGGGCTGCGGTCTCAGAGGGATTTAGGGGAACACCCTGACCCCCGTCGCCCTGGGGCTGGCGGCACACTTGTTTGGTTAGCAAGGCTTGCCTGCCTAGCTGCTCTGCCTGGCGTCAGTAACGTGCTCATACAAATGGAAGGAAGTTCTGAGAGCCAAGTTGGTTTTGTCACTTCAAGGTCAGCCTGGGTCTCCAGAGCATCTAACTGTCCCCCTTATCTCTTAGACCTCTCTCCTTAGTGAGTGAGCCACGTCATAGAGTCACAGATCAGTTTTCAAGTACAAAAATGACATTATTACCATATAAGGAAGACAGAGTGCTGGTGCTCGACTGCCTGGCTGTACCATTTATTTGCCAAAAGATCTGAATGAGTTAGTCTCGATCTGCCTGAATTTCCTTCTCTGTAAAATGAGGGGAATAAGAGTGTTTATCTCATGAAAGGTAGTAAATAATTGTAAGATCATTATAATAGCTTTGGCACATGATAAATTCTCAGTGAATGCTAATTATAATTTTGACAGTACAAGAGACTTTGTTTTTTACAATGCCTCACATGTAGGAGATTTTGTTAAACTACTAATTTAAATTGACTCGGAGCGAACCATCACAGACACATAGATAAAGCTTTATCCTAATGAGAAGTCAAATGCTACTGAGATGACAGAATTATGTGTGTTGCCAAGCCCAAACTATCCCAAGAAGATAATATTCTCTTTCCAAACTGCAGCCATTACCAAAAATCAACGAACACCTCTTCCTTCAAAAGGCTTGTATTACTCTGCTCCCCAGAACCTGTTGAGTTAAAAGTCTTCTATAATTAAAAAAAAAAATCGCCTGCCATTTATAGAATCTCCAATAGTCCAAGATTGGGGTTTTCTTTCCATTTTAAAAATGCTATGTACACAAGTCACATTGCATCAGCCTGGTTAACACAAATATTTATGTGTGAAGGTAGGATGAGTCATTCTAGTACCCCAAGACATATTGAAAGAAAATGTTCTAAGGAAAATCTGTTTTGAACCTAAGAACTAACAGTCAATGCCTGTCGAGGGGACTTGCCTTAATTAAACATTTTGTTGAATCAAGGTCATTCCATCGAAATGGCATTTCATTTCCCAGAAGGCCCTGGAGCAGATTTGTCCATGACATTCATTGTAAAAGCTGCCTGACACAGGCATTGGGAGCTCTTTACTGTCTGAGTCATTTTATTCATAACAGACCATCTAGGGACTCAGCTGGGATCTGGAGTCTGCATGAAGCCTGCAGACCCCAGACAATCCCACCCACCTCTGGGATCTGAGTGGTTCTGTGGCTTGGGTCAGGACAGCCTGCCCCGGCCCAGTCCTGAAGTCCTGGTCCCCAGCCCACCATTCCCTTCCTTTCTTCTACCTCAGGTTACCTAGTGGGAGAAAGGAGGGAGCACTCCTACCCAAATCCAAGATACCCTCTCAACTGTCATTCCCAAAGAGAGGACCAAGGAGGAGGCACTTGAGGTGTGGGATTTGTCCTTGAGGATCTTGCCCCCAGCCAAAATGTTTGAGTCGTGGATGTTTCTGTGGCTGGTTCTGCCAAATCGTGTAGTAAATTTATTAATCTCCATGGTAAAGTCACTAGTCTCTTGTTAATTCTCAGAATTCTTTTTTTATTTCTCAAGCAGGAACGAAGTCTTTCAATAATTCTTTTATAGAGATAAAGAAACAACTTTAAAAGTATTTGTTTATTTGGCCAGATTAAATATAGACTCTCAGAAAAGCAGTTTCCCTAAAACAGTACCTCTATTTGTGTTCACCCAAATAACCTTTATCTCAGGCGTGGTGGCGCTCACTTGTAATCCCAGTACTTGGGAGGCTGAGACAGGAGGATCACAGGTTCGAAGCCAGCCTCTACAGCTTAGTGAGGCCATCAGCAACTTAGTGAGACCTTGTTTCAAAATAAAAGAATAAAATAGGGCTGAAGGTGTAGCTCAGAGTAGAAATGCCCCTGGGTCCCAACCCCAGTACCACAAAACAAGCAAATAAAAAACAAATAACCTTTCTCTCTCCTTGTTTCTTTCAAGGCGGCCGAAAGACTGAACTGTTCCCTGTTTGTGCATCCTTGGGACATGCAGATGGACGGACGAATGGCCAAATACTGGCTCCCTTGGCTCGTAGGTTTGTGTCAGCCCAGGGTCTGCAATAGACACCAACCCTTGGGGTTTTCAGTCATCTGTAGAACACTATCCTGTTAAAGAGAGAAAGGATGAACAATTAACAGGAATGAGAATAACAGTAACTAATACTTATCGAGCTCTTACTCAAATAAGTGCTGAATATATATACCTCGTTTGGCTTTAATTATACCCAAAGTGATTATAAATAAATTACATCATAAATGAGTCATATATGTAATCTTTGAGGCTGACATTATAATGACCATTTTACAGATGGAGAAACTGAGTCTTGGGGTGGTTAGGTAAGTTGTCCATGTCATACGGTTTAGTAAGGCAAATTAGAATTGGCACAGATCTATCTGACTCCAAAGTTACCTTGCTACATAGACTTCCAAAGAGGATAAAAAAAAAAACATAGCTATAGTAGGTTTTTAAAGGAGTTGATAATAGCATCAGATATCATAAGTGAGAACTCTTAAAGTATAAGCAGAAGTTCAACTTCTACCACTGAAGAATTTGAAACCTTAGATTGTAAAGACCCAGGCTCCCATGAGTCCTGTCATTTGCTTCTCTTTTCTGCTCTTTTTCATTTGCACCAGTTATTCATGATTCCACATGAGAGGGCAGGAAAGGGAAAGAGAAGAAACCTCCCCTTGTCCTATTTAATCTCTCATTATTAGCTCTGATAATAAGAAAAGATGGAAAACAGAACTCCAGGGCAACAAGTGAAAAGTGCAACACATCTAAAAAACCAGGAAAGCTGGGCATGGTGCACGTGCTCGTAATCCCAGCATTTGGGAGGCTGAGACAGGAGGATCACAGTTTTGAGGCCAGCCTCAGCTACTTAGTGAGGCCCTCCACTAGTTAGTGAGACCCTGTTTCAAAATAGAAAATAAAAAATAGGGTTGGGTTGTAGCTTGGAGATAGACTGCCCCTGGGTTCAATCCCAGCACCACAAAAAGTAAAAAGAGTAAATAATTAAAAACACCCAAGGGTAGCCAGGCGTGGTGGCACACACTTGTAATCCCAGTATTTGGGAGGCTGAGACCTGAGGATCGTGGTTCGCAGACAGCCTCAGCCACTTAGTGAGGCCCTCTGCAACTCAGTGAGACCCGGTTTCAAAATAAAAAGAATAATAAAAAAAAAAATAGGGCAAGGGGTGTGGCTTGGAGGTCAAATGCCACTGGGTTCCATCCCCAGACTCACAAAATAAATAAATAAATAAATAAATAAATAAATAAATAAATAAATAAAAACCACCCAGGTGAAAATGGGTCCCCAATGGAAAAGTGCTAGGTTTTATTTGTGAGGCCACTCAGTCTTTCTTCATCTATTCTTTCCCAGCTCAATTAGTAATTTTTTTCTTTTTTCTTTTTCTTTTTTTTTTTTTTTTTTTTTTTTTGCAGTTCTGGGGATGGAACCCAGGGGCATGCCACACCCCCAGCCCTATTTTTAATTATTTGTTTTGATTTTGGTTTTGGTTTTGGTTTTGGTTTATTTGGTTGTACTGGGGGTGAAACCCAGAGGCTTTCTACCTCTGAGCTATATCCCCAGACCTATTTTATATTTTATTTGGAAACAGAGTCTCACTAAGTTGCCGAGAGCCTCACTAAGTAGCTGAGGCCAGATTAAAACCTGCGCGATCCTCCTGTCTCAGCCTCCCAAGCGCTAGGATTACAAGCGTGCGCCACCACGCCCGGCTTTAATTCTTTACTTTGACACAGCGTCTCACTGAGTTGCAAAGGGCCTCACTGAGTAGCTGAGGCTGTCCGTGAACCTGGATCCTCCTGTCTCACCCTCCCAAATGCTGGGATTACAAGCGTGCGCCACCACGCTTGGCTCAGAGAAACTTTCTAAATAGATCGTCATTTCTTTGAAATTTGTAACCCGCCTTACTGAGGCTTAAAACTTGCAAGAGCTCTGTGGAGAAGCTGCCTGAGTGTGATGACTATACGAAAACTGAAAATAGTACAGCCGCGGAGCAATCAGAGATCTTTGGATGACATCCTGAAAAGCAGTCATAGGCCATGGGGCCCAAACTGCTTCCTTGGAGGTAAAGGGAACATGGATCCCGCGCTTGGGAGGCGGAGACAGGAGGATCACGCTGGTTCGAAGCCAGCCTCACTGGCTTAAGAGACCCTGTTTCCAAATAAAAAAGTATAAAATAGGTCTGGGAGTGTAGTCCGGAGGTAGAAGGGCTTCCAGGAACCCCAGTATCACAAAAAAGGGGGGGGGCATGGATCAGCTGCTTCTTCTAGGAGCACAAAGCACTTGAAATGATTCACTCTAATCCAGTGATTTGTGGCCTTAACTCCAAAAGGCAGCACAGATTTGGCAGGCATAACAATAATAGTTAATATTTAGTGAGCAACAACTATGTGTCAGGTGCTATCTGCTGAATCTTCAAAACAACCCACTGGCAGGAACTAGTCGTGACCATCGTCATTTCACAGAGGAGAAAACTGAGACAGAGAGGCGACCAATATTTGTTAAGCACTTCAAATCTGCCCAGGAACTTTGCTGACATCATTATTTGCAAAACTCCATGAAAGCTTTAAAAGATAGGCAATACTGTTCTTATCTTACAGGTGAAGAAGTACAGGTTAAGGGACATTAAATAATTCATCACAGGACAGGCTACAGCAATTACAGGCTCTAGCATTCAGCTTAAATTCTCTTTGCCCCACCACATCCAACACTGAAGTCAAGAGAATCAGGACAAAAGCTAGGTCCCTCAGCTGTTCTAGCCACCAGGCAACTCTCCTGCAATTGGCAAATAGGAACCTTCCAATGATTCTCCTTGCCAAAGTAATGGCCTGCCAAAGTACTGCCAAACTATGCTGGGTCACAGGGCCCCCACGTTTCTTGGCACTGACAATATCCCAGCCATTATCTGCCATTCCTCAGCCATTAATATCACTGAACTTCTTCCTGCTCAAGGCAAGAAGTCCTGAACCCTGTGACTCTTTTCTCTTTTAGGAATGCCAGCTGAGACCACCGTGGCCATTTGCTCCATGATCATGGGTGGGGTGTTTGAGAAGTTTCCTAAACTGAAAGTGTGCTTTGCACATGGAGGTAAGACCCTATATGTGTTAGTCAGCTCAAGCTGCCGTCATAAAATGCTACAGACTGGGTAGCTTCAAAACAGACATTTGTTTTCTTGAAGTTCTGGAGGTTAGACGTCCAAGATCAAAGAGTGGGCAGGGTTGCTTTCCAGGGAGGGCTTTTTTGCTTTTTTCCTAGTTACAGATGGCTCTCTTTCTGTGTACACATGGGTGGGTGAGGGTGGGAGAGTTCTGGCATCTCTTCTTCTTATAAGGACATCACTCCTATTGGATTAGGACTCTCCTTCTGACCTCATATAATCTTAATTACCTCCTTAAAGGTCTGCTCCAGACACACTGGTGATGTTTAAGGCTTCAACATATAAACTTTGACGAGCTGTAATTCAGCCCATAACGTCCTTCTAGTCATAGGATGAACTTGGGGACCAAATTCCATTTTTGTAGGCAAGTTCTTGGCACAGTTTTTATTTTCATTTTTATTTCAAAACCTCTAGTCACCCACAAACTCTTGAGTCCCTATCATTAACCATTGCTTACAAATAGGACTATTTCATTCTTTTTCATTGACTGTCTGGTCCCTGTAGGTAACTGACATTGTGTCTCTTGGACACCCCCACCCCACACACACACACACACATATACACACATCATATCAAACTGCACATGTTGTACTCTAACCTGCTTTTGCTTCTCACCAGCATAGAGAAGATATCTTTCCATGTCAATAAAAACAGAGCTGCATCGTTTTTGAGGCTTCCTGCAGAGCACTGCACTGTGCGGCTAAACCATCATGATTTAGATAATCACTCAACTGATCGGCTGTCTCAGCATCTTGCTGTCATAACCATACTATATTTGAAAACTGTCTCTCTTGACATACTTGTCTCTTTGGGATAAATCTCTCAAGTCTAAATTTTTAGATGAGTTTATGTCATTCCTTCTTAAATACTATGAATCAGCTGGGCTATGGGAACTTCTCCTTACATACAGCATCAGGACTAGACGGAATCCCTTTTCATCAAGACGACCCCTCAGTACTGAGTTTTACTTGCAGGTGGTTCTTTCCCTTTCACACTGGGAAGAATCTCCCATGGATTCAACATGCGTCCAGATCTGTGTGCCCAGGACAATCCCAACAACCCAGAGAAATACCTGGGCTCCTTTTACACAGATTCTCTGGTCCACGATCCTCGGGCCCTCAAGCTGTTAACAGATGTCATGGGAAAGGTAGGCTGGGTTCGCCATTTGGGTGGTTTATGGGGCACATAATGCTGGACCAGCAAGCAGGTACTTGGCAAATCAGACAATTCCCAGGGAAAAGGCCAGTGGATATTAGAGAAGAGCCTAAAATATTTAGTACAGCTGCCCCTTGATAAATCCCTTATAAGATGGCATCAGATTTGCATATGACCTACAAATATCTTCCAGTATACTTTAAATTGTCTATAGATTATTCGTAATCTATAATACATTATAAATGCTATGTAAATAGTCGATATGCTGTACTGTTCAGGAAAGTGCAGAGGAAAAACCTCTGGATATGTGTTCAGGACAGAGCAAATTTTTCCAGATATTTTGGATGAACGTGGAACTTGAGGATACAGAGGACCTGCCATACTTCAGCTTCTCTTTATTACTTACGGATATCTATGGAAAGTTTCCAAAATACCCAAGAAATAAACGGGGGGAGGGAGGCTCCAAAAGAATATGGACATACTTGATGATTTACGATACGGTACTTGGATTAAGTTTAAACTTCAAACATTTTAAAGACTTTTCAAATTTTGTTAGTAGAAAAAAGAAGCATATCATTTGTTTCAAGTAGCAATATGGAACAGACGCTTCATCTACTTTAACACTATTTCTCTGTGGGTTTTTTTTTTTGTTTTGTTTTGCTTTTGCGGGTCTGGGAATGGGACCCAGGGGCATTCTACCTCCGAGCTACACCCCCAGCCCTATTTTTAATTCTTTATTTTGAAACATCGTCTCACTGGGTTGCAGAGGGCCTCAGTAAGGAGCTGAGGCTGGCTGTGAATCTGGATCCTCCTGTCTCAGCATGCACCACCAAAAAGCCCCTTTTCTGAGCAGTACCATCAACAGTGAAGGATACATTGCACCTTCAAACAGTACTGAGGGCAACACACATTGTTCAGGGAGTTGAAGCAGAAGAGGAAGAACGTGGCCATAGCTCAGGGTAACCAGTGGGTAGATTCGCTGGCGAGCACATGTGAGTACAGGCCTTTCAGAAAGACCCAGAGAGTGTTTTGTAAAATAACTATACCAAGATCTTGCATTCAAACTCTGAAGGCTTGAACTACTATAATTTGGGCATCAAAAATAAATATAACCTCATTTTGTATGACCTTACAGGTGGTAAATCCAGGACATAGAAGCCAAATAGCTAAATAATTTAGATTCTCTTTAAAATATTAATGCTTCCTCATTCTAGTTATATTCACATTAGCAAATTCTCTTTCAAAAACAGTCCCTGAATCATAATGTCTAAGGAAAGTCTTAGCAGGATACCTGGGCAAGAGAGCAACCTGTCTAGGTTAGAACACGTTTCTATGGAGAGAGATCTCCAGGAAGGAAAAAAGAAAAAAGGAAACTGGTGGATTATTTGATGCATTTGAGAGTTGGCAACAATTATTTTTTTAGGGCTTTGGCAGGTTTGTTTTAGTTTATTTATATATGGAACATATTGAAAATGGTATACATTTAGACTTTGCTTGGTGCCCTTCCCCTCACCCCCTTTCCCCTCCCCTCCTCCCAACAATGAGTGTCCAGGTTAACTGGCAACAATTATTGCCAGACACATTAAATAGATCTGTGGATGGAGTAAGAACAAACAGTACATACATTACAAAATTAAATGAAAGAAAAGAATTCCAAGAAAAAAAATCTGTGTAGAGGCAGATAATCATTGTACATTGACTCAGCACTGAACAGTGATTATCACCATGACAGTATATTAATATCAAATACTGATCTAATTTATTTGTGTGTGGGCGGGGGGGGGGTCTGGGGATGGAACCCAAGGAGCATTCTACCTCCGAGCTGCATCCCCTGCCCTACTTTTTTATTCTTTATTTTGAAACAGCATCTCACTAAGTTGCAGCGGGCCTCACTAAGTAGCTGAGGCTGTCCACAAACTGTGATCCTCCAGTCTCAGCCTCCGGAATGATGGGATTACAAATGTGCGCCACCACGCCCGGCTTTGATCTAATTTCAATCGTAATTCTGTTAGGGAAATAGGAAAGCTGAGGCTAAGAAAGACATTCTCAGTGGCCACAGGAGAAATCACTAAATATTCTCAGAAGCTAATGAATCAAGAAATAATAGCATACGTAAGCTTATTATCTAGGAACATGAAAGTAATTATCAGAAGATTCAAGTTTAAAAAGATAAAGTGGCTGCTTTGGGAAGTAAGAGTGTAAAAGTGGGCACAGCACTGATTTTTATAACGTATTTTATAAATATGTGTGTTTGTTTATTTGTGGTACTGGGAATGGAGCCCAGGGACATCCTACCTCTAAGCTACACCCCAGTCCCATTTTTTTATTCCTTATTTTAATTTTTTTTTTTTTGTACTGGGGATGGAATCCTTCTACCTCCGGGCTACACTCCCAGACCTATTTTATATTTTTATTTGGAAACAGGGTCTCTTAAGCCAGCGAGGCTTACTTTGAACGTGCGCAATTCTCCTGTCTCCACCTCCCACGCTTGCGGATTACAAGCGTGTACCACCATGCCCGGCTTATTCCTTATTTTGAAACAGGGTCTCACTGAGTTGTGGAGGGTCTCACTAAGTAGATGAGGCTATCCGCAAACTGCGATCCTCCTGTCTCAGCCTCCCAAATGCTGGGATTACAACCGTGCACCACTATGCCCGGCTTTTAGGAATATTTGATTGCTTAACTATGAATAGGTGCTATTTCAATAAATCACAATTTTTAAAATGCATTATAAAATGTAATAGGCATATATCATATATTTAAAACCAAAACCATTTCTAAAACTACTATGCTATTTAAGGACTAAACAATACAATCTTTTGTTTTCCTTCTACATCTAAAATTCTTTGCTTTTACCTTACATCTACTTATTTTTAAGCACAGATGCAAAGAATACTAGTCATGTTATCTATCTATCACAGTAAAAAAACATAAAAAACTTTATTGCCTTTCTATATGAATATGGTAATAGAAAATCTACTTATATATGTATGTATAGATATGTATATGCATAGGTTTTTTTTTTTTTTTTTTTACTTTTGCGGTACTGGGAATAAAACCTCCCTCAGTCCTGTTTTTTTTTTTTTTTCTTTACTTTGAAACAGGGTCTCACTGAGTTGCAAAGGGCCTCACTGAGTAGCTGAGGCTGTCCTCAAAATGGATCCTCCTGTCTCAGCCTCCTGAATGCTGGGATTACAAGTGTGCACCACCACACCAGACTATGTATATGCATAGAATTTTGAGCGGTCACTCACCCACCCATTATGGATATATCATAATTTTGGCTAGATCTGTTGTTAATCTATTGCTACATAAGCAATTACCCCAAAATTTAGTGGGCTTGAAACAATAATGATTATCTCTTGTAGTCTCTGGGTGCCAATACTTTAGAAGCATCTTAACTGGTTTAAAGTCTGACAAAGCTTGCAGGCAAGGTATCAGTCATGGCTGCAGTCATCTGATTACTTGACTGGGACGGAAGGATTTATTTCCAAGGTGCCTTTTACTCATGACTGGCATGTGGGTGCTAGGTTTGGGTGGGAGGCCTCAATTTTTCTCTAGGCAGGTCTCTCTAGAGAGCTGCTTGAGCTCCCTTACAACATGGCAGGTAGGTAGTTTGCCCAAGCATGATGGGAGAGAGAATTATGGGTAAAAGGATGGGGAAAAGGAGGGAGAACATAGTGGGCAAAACTAAAAGCAAAGTGTAAAAATGATTTTGCCATGACTCTTGGTTTTATCCTCTGAGGCATCTTTATTTTCATGAAAGTTAGCCTATGTTTGTCACTGGGTAGTTTTTTACAGACGGCTTCATGCCTGTAAGTTTTGGAGTGCAAAGCTTTACTTTTTGTTCTGATTGTTCCTTTCAGCATGAGCTGGTAGTGTTTCTGTCAATAAAATTATCTTTGAAATATTATGGATCTGATGTGAATCATATTGTTTCACACCATTAGGCAAAACTTTGTCCACAAATATCTGAGAAAAGTCCTTCTGTATCTTCAGTTTCTGATAAAGCTTCTGAACTTGAGCTCCCTAAAAGCTCTTATTGTTTAACTGAATTATTCTTTGAGCTGCTTAAATCATTTGAGGTCATAACAAAGACATTATAGTCACATCCTGGCTTCAGTGTGTGTGTGTGTGTGTGTGTGTGTGTGTGTGTGTGTGTGTGTGTGTGAATTGAACCCAAAGGCATTCTACCTCCAAGCTACACCCCCACTGCAATTTTATTTCTTATTTGGAAACAGGGTCTCACCAGGTTGCTGAAAGTCTCAGTAAGTTGCTAAGGCTGACTTTGAACCTGTGATCCTCCTGTCTCAGCCTCCCAAATACTGAGATTACAAGGGTGTGCCACCAGGCCCAGCTTTTTTTTTTTTTTTTTTTTTGTGGTACTGGGGCTGGAACCCTCTACCTCCGGGCTATACTCCCAGACCTATTTTATATTTTATTTGGAAACAGGGTCTCTTAAGCCAACAAGGCTGGCTTCGAACCTGCACACTTCTGTCTCTGCCTCCCAAGCGTGGGGATTACAAGCACGCACCACCATGCCCAGCAAGACTGTGTGCTATTTTTAATCTCTTCCAAAAAGCCATCTGTTACCGACAGGCTCAGTCCTGTGGGGGCAAGTCCACTCGCGACCGGGAGCCTCAGAAAGATGGGGCAAAAGGCAGGTGGAGTTCTGCAGAAACTTATCTGCAGCAATTCTTTCCCCTCTATGAATTCCTTAAGTTTTTAGGTACGACGCTTGGGAAAGAATCTGAGGTGGACAAAGGCTTCTTGAGCCAATGACAATTTATTACAGGAACCCAGAGAAATTTATACCCTTCACCAGTGAGATTAATAATAGGAGAAAAAAGAAAGGGAAGGGGGGCAATCACAGCAAAACAATAGTAAATTACATATAAACAAAGTAAATGACTAGTCCAGCATTTAGGAGATAAGCTCCGGATCTTTCTTCCGATATTGCAGCAGGGCAGGTCCAAAGGTAAATTCCAAAGGCAATACAGGCACTCCCAAGGCCCAGGGCTTGGAGAATACGCCTTCTCATGGAATCTTCTTTTGCTTTCTTTTTTGAAGTTTCCATCTATATCCATATGACAAGCATGGGGAGATGTGGCGGTCCAGGGAGATGCGATGGGAGTCTCTCAGATCTCATCCGCTTTGCCTTCTGAAGTCTGAAAGCTTACAAAAACTCACAACACAGCTTGGCAAATAAGACACCACAAACAACACCATGAAGTTCTTGGATTTAGTTGTCAGATGTATTTCCTTAACTGCTGAACACTCTTTTTTAGACAAAAATCCTATTAAAGGCCTATTGGTCTCTAATAATCCATTTCCTTATCACAAACCCTCTACAACCTGCTTCTAACTTTCTAATTCCTTTCTTTCCCAGTCGGGACGTTCTTATGATAAGCTCTTCTTCATGAAAAAGTGCTTTCTTACTCTTACGGTATTTCCTTTCCTTCATACATATATATTTAGAATATCTGTCCTTTATTTTGTCATTTTCATTTCTAGCCATGCGGCATTCTCCCTGTCTCGGGGAACGCTCACACTGGGCGTGAAGGTCAACAATCTTTCTCCTTGGCTCTATTGTATTTTGGCAACTAAGTTGTTCATCAACTAAATTGCTTCGAAGTCACACACAAAATTTTATCTTCTCTGTCTCTAGGCAGGATCTCAAGGGTAAACAAAGTTTCCTTAAACTGAGCTATCGGTTACCGGAGTTAATAGCTTAACCTAGTGATAGGAGTGAGGATCGGAGACCCTTTGTGATTGCTGCAGCTGGAATGCTTATCACAGCATCTGAGTTCTGGCCAGTTTTTTCCTTACTATTGAGCAAAGCCAAGGACGTTTAGACAAATTATTAGAGAGTTTATTTCCACGGACTCAATTTCTATTTGTAGTCCTAATTTCACATCACTGGAGCAATTCGTGTAGAAAGTTAAAGGAAATATTAATAGTCATGAAGGGTAAAAGTGGGGGATATTTTGGCCAGAGACGATACCTCTTTCTCGGGGCTTTTTGCCGATTAACTATGTGGAGTGGGGGGTCTCAACACATAGATGCCGAGGCAGCAGGATGTCTTGGCAGCCATCTCTTTATTTTATTTTATTTTAGGGGTCTGGGTGTGGAACCCAGGTGCTTTCGACCTCTGAGCCACACCCCCTGCCCTATTTTTTTTTATTCTTTTTATTTTGAAACTGGGTCTCAAAATAGCTGAGGCTGTCCGCGAACCATGATCCTCAGGTCTCAGCCTCCCGAATGCTGGGATTACAAGCGTGAGCTATCATGCCCAGCTTGAAAGCCATCTCTTTATTTTAAAATCATTTGTTATTAGAGGAATAGGGAATTTTCAAATCCAACAAAATCTTGACTCCTTATATTTAACAGTCATTTATTTCTTTATTTGTTTTGCTGTTTTGTTCTTGTTGCTTGTGTATACAAGTGGACTGCCATAATGCTTTGCATCTTTAAACTTTTTTAAATTGGTGCATTGTAGTCATACATCTTAATGGAGTACAAGATGATAGTGGGATACATGAACACATCACCCAATTAGCCCTTACCCAATTCTCACCCCATTCCCTCTCCCCTCCCTTCTTCTCATGTTTGGCTTAGTGACTGACTTTGATATGTTTGTTAATGTTCATCATCTATATTAGGGAATTTTCCTCTTTCCCCTTCTCATCCCCCTCAATTAGGTCGCCTTATATGCTCATCTATAGCTTTTCCTTCTTCGTCTAGAGCTTCTGCATATTAGAGAGCATCGATTTCTTTTCTATGAATGACTAATCTCACATAGCATACTGTCCTCCAGTTCCATCTATTTCCCTGTAAATTAGGTAATTGTGTTTTTCTTTATGGCTGAGTAAAATTCCATTGTATACATATCCAATAGTTCTGTAATCCATTCATCTGTTGATGGACATCTTGGCTGGTTCCATAGTTTGGCTATGGTGAATTGTGCAGCTATGAACATAGATATGCATGCATTAGTTTGATAGCTTGGCTTCCATTCTTTTGGGTAGACACCCTGAAGTGGTATTGCTGGATCATATAGTAAGTTCCCTCCCATTCTTCTGAGTATCCTCCATACTGTTTTCCAAAGTGGTTGCACTAATTTGCAATCCCACCAACAATGTATTTGAGTTCTCACTTCTCCACATCCTCGCCAGCATTTGCTGTTGTTTGTGCTTTGAATAATTGCCATTCTAGTTGGAGTTAGGTGAAATCTCAGGGTAGTTTTGATTTGTATCTCTGATTGCTAATGATGTTGAGCATTTTTTCATTTTTGCATTTATTGGCCATTTGAATTTCTTCTTTTGTGAAGTGTCTATTTAGTTCACTTTTCCATTTTTTGATTGGGTTATTGTTTTCTTAGTGCTGAGTTTCTTGAGTTCTCTATATATTGTAGATATTAGTCCTTTATCGGAGGAGTAGGTGACAAAAATCTTCTCCCATTCTGTTGGCTCTTGTTGAGGTTCTTGATTGTTTCCTGTGCTGTACAGAAGCTCTTTAGTTTCATGCAATCCCACATATTGACTCACCTTTTAGATTCTTGTGCCTTTGTGGTCTTGTTGAGAAAATTTTTATCTGTGCCTATGTGTTGCAGTGTTGGAACTATGCCCTCTTCAAGGAGCCTCAAAGTCTCTGGTCTAATTTCCAAGTCTTTGATCCACCTTGAATTGCATCTTGTGTAGGGTGTGAAAGTGGAATTTATTTCCAATTTTCTGCACATGGTTAACCAGTTTTGCCAACACCATTTGTTGAATGGGTTATCTTTTTAACGTGTATGATTTTGGCCCCTTTGTCAAAAATCATTTGGCTGAAGCTGGGCATGGTGGCACATGCTTATAATCCCTGCATTTGGGAGGCTAAGACAGGAGGATCGCGGATCAAGGACAGCCTCAGCTACTTAGTGAGGCTCTTTGCAACTCAATGAGACCCTGTTTCAAAATAATGAATAAAAAATAGGGCTGGGGGTGTCACTCAGAGGTAGAATGTCCCGGATTCCATCCCCAGTGCCGAAAAAAAAAAATCAATTGGCTATAAATGTGCGGATTTGAACAATGAACATTTATTATCTCATTTCTTTTCTGTAGGTTAGGAATTCAGAGACCAAATGGCTGGGCAATTCTGGTTCAATGTTTACCCTAAGATACAATGATCAACTGCAGCCTGCCAGGGTCTTCTTTCTCTTTCTCCCTCCCTCCTTTATCTTATTTGCCTCCCCTCTCCTCTCCTCTTTCTTCCCCTCCTCTTCCATCTCTTCTTTCCTCCTCCTCCTCCTCTTCCTCCTCCTCCTCCTCCTCTTCCTCCTCCTCTTCCTTCTCTCTCTCTTTCTCTCTCTCTCTGACTAGATTCCTTATTTTCTGAATGTTTTTCCTATTTCTTGATTTACTCTTTCATTTTGGTAGACAACATACTCCAATAACTTTCTGAGAAAGGAAATATGGAAGGTAGAGATTTTAAAACCTTGTTTATCAGCCGGGCGTGGTGGCGCACGCTTGTAATCCCCGCGCTTGGGAGGCAGACAGGAGGATCGCGTAGGTTCAAAGCCAGCCGCGAGCGCTGGCTTAGGAGACCCTGTTTCCATATACAAATGTAAAAATAGGTCTGGGAGTGTAGCCCGGAGGTAGAAGGGCTTCCAGAAACCCCAGTACCACCAAAAAAAAAAAAAAAAAACCCTTGTTTATCTAAAAATATCTCTATATTTTCCTTATAATAAGTTGTTTGGCTAAGTATATTCTTCTGTGAAAAAACTGTTTTCCTCCTCAAAATTTTAAGGGTATTATTTGATTATATTATGGCTTCTTGAGCTGCTGTTGAGCGATGTAATGCCATCCTAATCTTTGAACTTTGCATAAACTTACTTCACTTCTCCCTCAATCTTAAAGACTTCAAGATTTTATTTTTGTCCTGAAATTTCACAATGATGTTATTTGCTGTGGATTTGTTTTCTCTCATAATCTTAGCCATATGGTGGGTCCCCTTTTATTCTGTAAATTTTCATAAATTCTTTCTTTCCTTTTTTTTTTTTTTGTGGCACTGGGGATGGAACCCAGAGGCATTTGACCTCCGAGCTACACCCCTGCCCAATTTTTTATTCTTTATTTTTGAAACCGGGTCTCACTGAGTTGCAGAGGGCCTCACTAGGTAGCCGAGGCTGTCCGTGAACCACGATCCTCCGGTCTCAGCCTCCCAAATGCTGGGATTACAAGTGTGTGCCACCTGCCAAGGGGTTAGGCCGGTGCTGGGGCCAGCGAGGCCGGCATCGGAGCCTGCTGTGAGGCAAGGCCGGTACTGGGGCCTCCGAGGCCAGGATAAGAGCCTGCCGAGGGGTTAGGCCGGTGCTAGGGCCAGCGAGGCCGGCATCAGAGCCTGCCGTGAGGCATGACCAGTGCTGGGGCCTCCAAGGCCAGGATCGAAGCCTGCCGCGGGGTTAGGCCGGTGCTGGGGCCAGTGAGGCTGGCATCGGAGCCTGCCTTGAGGCAAGGCTGATACTGGGGCCTCCAAGGCCAGAATAAGAGCCTGCTGAGGGGTTAGGCCGGTGCTGGGGCCAGTGAGGCCGGCATCGCAGCCTGCCGTGAGGCATGGCCGGTGCTGGGACCTCCGAGGCCAGTATCGGAGCTGGCCGAGGGTTTAGGCCAGTGCTGGGGCCAGCGAGGCCGGCATCAGAGCCTGCCATAAGGCAAGGCTGGTACTGGGACCTCCGAGGCCAGGATAAGAGCCTGCCGAGGGGTTAGGCCGGTGCTGGGGCCAGCGAGGCCGGCATCTGAGCCTGCCGTGAGGCAAGGCCGGTACTGGGGCCTCCAAGGCCAGGATAACAACCTGCCAAAGGGCTAGACCAGTGCTGGGGCCAGCGAGGCTGGCATCAGAGCCTGCCGTGAGGTGAGGCCAGCATCGGAGCCTGCCGTGAGGCTAGGCCGGTGCTGGGGCCTCCGAGGCCAGGATTGGAATCCTGCCAAGGGGTTACGCCGGTGCAGGGGCCAATGGCCAGCATCGGAGCCTGGCGTGAGGCAAGTTCACTCTTGCGGCCTCCAAGGCCGGGACCAAAGCCAGCTTAGGAGTTAGACCGGTGCAGGGGCCAGCGAGACCAGAACTGGGGCCTCCCATGAGGCAAGGCCGCTGCTTGAGCCAGCGAGGTCTGGATCAGTCCACTGAGTAGCCAGGCCACTACTGGGACCATCAAGAGTGGGATCGGTACTTGCAACGCAGCATGCACAGAGAAATATCCAGAAAATATAAATCAGACGCTTCTCTTAATCAGCAATAACTAGGAGGAAAAGGGCAATAGGAAGAGGTTGAGCTATAGAAAGGGCCCTATAGTGAAGCAACTAATGTGACCAATCAGAGGGTATGTAATTGTGGAGGACAGAGCCTCTTTAAAACGCAGGAGGTACATAAACAAATGTATCAAAGTAAATCACCAAAGAAGCGTGGGATGGAGGGAGGGGGAGGGACTGGGATGGGGGCTGGAGGAGGGCTAATTGGATGATGTGTGCTTGTATATCCTCTCAAGTCTTGTACTCCAATGTGATTGATATATGACTACAATGCACCAATTTAAAAAATAAATTAATTTTAAAAAATCCAAAAAAAAAAAAAAGTGTGTGCCACTACGCCCAGCCTATTTTATATTTTATTTGGAAACAGGGTCTCTTAAACCAGCTGAGGCTAGTTTCAAACCTGCACGATCCTCCTGTCTCAGCCTCCCAAGCGTGGGGATTACAAGCGTGTACCACCACGCCTGGCCATAAATTATTTCTTTAATGATTCCCTTTCCTCTGCCTCCTCCTTCCAAGATTCCTATCGTTCTAAAGTTGGGCATTATTTTTTTTTCCTATCTTACATTTTACCTGTTCAAAATGTTATTTTACTTTCTTTGAGATTTCCTCAAATTTATTTATTTATTTATTTATTTATTTATTTATTTATTTATTTATTTATTTTTGCAGTACTGGGGATAGAATCCAGGGATATTCTACTTCCAAGCTACACTCCCAGCTCTATTTTTTTTTATTCTTTATTTCAAAACAGGGTTTCACTGAGTTGCAAAGGGCTTTCTCATTAAAGCATGCCCACCTCATTCATCCCTTTGCTGTGCCTTCTCAGAGGTCTTTAATACTCTTCAAGGAATTCTAAAGGGTAAGAATAACACTAGGCATAGTGGCACATGCTTGTAATCTCAGTGCTTGGGAGGCTGAGACAGGAGGACCACAGGTTTGCAGCCAGCCTCCACAGCTTAGTGAGACCTCGTTTCAAAATAAAAGAATAAAATAGGGCTGGGCATATAATTCAGAGGTAGAATGATCCTGGGTTCTATCCACAGTAAAACACACACACACACATGATGATGATGATGATAATAATAATAATAATAATAATAAATAGGTCAAAATGACCTGTGAACACTGAAATTTTTCTTTATGATCACAAAAATATTTTATTATTTCTAGAGCTATGGTAGGCAGTAATGTATGTCATAGGTATTAGCAATACTTCAACGTTAGCCAGTTGTGGTGAAGCATGCTTGTAATCCTAGTACTTGGGAGGCTGAGACAGGAAGGTTGCAGGTTTGAGGCCAACCTCAGTAAGTTAGTGAGACTCTCTACAACTTAGTGAGATCCTGTTTCAAAATAAAAGATACAATAGGGCTGAAGGTATAGCTCTAAGGTAGCACGCCTCCGAGTTCAACCTCACTATCACAAAAAAGGATATCAGTATTGTTTAAAATGAAATGTTTTCTTGCCTAATTCCCACCTAATTTGACACATTTATTTTAATGCTTCAGTCTCCAAATATGTTGGTTAAATAATGTCTCCCTGCGAACTGTAGCCAATGGTACAGTGGAGGCCTTTTGTGATGACTGCAATCTTCCTGAGGACAATAATTTAATTCGCTATCTTCTCAAGAAGTGTGTTCCATGAGAGTTCATGTCCTGGCTCTATCACTTAGGATCTGGGTGGCTTTTTTTTTTAATTAGTACCGGGAATTGAACCCAGGGGCATTCTACATCTGAGCTATACCCCCAACCATTATTTATTTATTTATTTATTTATTTATTTATTTATTTATTTTGGTGGTACTGGGGATGGAACCTAGGGACTTTCCACCTCTGGGCTACACTCCCAGACCTATTTTATATTTTATTTGGAAATGGGGTCTCTTAAAACAGCTGAGGCTGGCTTCAAACCTGCGCAATCCTCCTGTCTCAACCTCTCAAGTGCGGGGGTTACAAGTGTGTGCCACCACACCCGGCTTATTTTTTTATTTTTGAATCAGAGTCTCACTCAGCTGCTAAGTCTGTTCTGAACCTGTACTTCTCTGGTCTTAGCTTCTCAAATACTAGGATTACAGCAAGTGCCACACTCAGCTTCCTGGATAGCTTTTAATATTGTTCCTCGCCCCTCTTGCCTCAGTTTCCACAGCTGTACAATGGGGCTGCTAATCAGGCAGAGTTTATTTAAAGTGTTAATACTATGCCAAAGGACTATATAAATGTCAAGGTTTATATTATCTATTCAGGTGCTTTACAAAATTAGGTATTAATTTAATGTTTGCTTAAGTGAGTTGTGTAATGATCTTGGAGATATAAGGCTAACTTTATCTTGCACTTATTGGATAAGACCAGTCTCTCTAGGAAATTATACATCAGGGAACAAACTGAATTCCTGGTATACTGCATTTTTGTAGAAAACTATGTTTTAAGAGAGTTATGTTGCATTTTTGGCACATGCTACTAATGAGATATGCGAATAAGAAGAAAGTTAATTGTTCCTTTTCCAAAAGAAAAATGAAACTCCTCTACTATTAGAACTTATTTAGTAAGCCACATCTGTCAATGTTTGCAGCAGTCCCTGAAAATGTGAAAAAGCTACTGCTTCCCAGCAGGTGAGTAGTTTATATCTTTCCCTGGCAGGAATATTAATCCCAATTATTATCAGCTCAGTAAGTCTTTGACTGCACAGGAAGACGTGTGCTGCTGCTTGCTTTGGGGAGGGAAACATATGTTGGAGCACAGTGTCAGGGCTGAGAAATCCATCTGATTATCAATTGCTTCACTGCCTAATAAGGAAAGTCAGCATCTGTACAGAAGGTACCGTTTCAGTATCCCAGAAGGAGCTGCTATCTCCTCACCCTCAGAACAAGAAACCCAATTAACAAGAATTTCATTTCCAGTCGTTTTATCCCTACTTCCCTCTCCCTTATGAAATTACTAACAAGCTAGTACTTAAAATGCCCACCATTAGAATTATTCCTTTGGGTCTAATAGAAGCTTTAGAAATGCCTTGCTAGAATGTGGATGTGAAATGACACATTGGCCGGGCGGTGGCACACGCTTGTAATCCCAGTACTTGGGAGGTTGAGACAAGAGGATCACAGATTCGCTGCCAGCCTCAGCTACTTAGTGAGGCCCTCCACAACCTAAGGAGACCCTGTCTCAAAATAAGGAATAAAAAAAAATAGGGCTGGGGTGTAGCTCAGAGGTAGAATGCTCCTCGGTTCAATCCCTAGTACAAAAAAAAAAGAACATGTATCGTTAGAAACTGGTATTGCACACCTGTGATCCCAGTACTAGAAAAGCTGGGATTGCAGGTTCAAGGCCAGCCTTAGTAACTTAGTGAGGTCTTCAGAAAATTAGTGAGATCTTGTTTCAAAATAAAAATGAAAATAGGGCTGAGGTGTAGCTCAGAGGTACAATACCCCTGGATTCAGTCCCCAGTACCACACACACACACACACACACACACACACACACACACCCCTACATGGTTCCTGTTCACAGTGGATACCAAAGGAATAGAATCAAGCATACAACTTGGGATCTGAGATGTCCTGAGAGCTTGGGTGCCTGAGGGAGCCCAGGTCTGTGGAAAATGAAGCAACAGTCATCTATGGCCATGTTGTATCCAAAGTATTTTTTTTGTTTTTGTTTTTGTTTTTGCGGGTCTGGGGATGGGACCCAGGGGCATTCGACCTCCGATCTACACCCCTGCCCTATTTTTTATTCTTTATTTTGAAACCGTGTCTCACTGAGTTGCGGAGGGCCTCACTAAGTAGCTGAGGCTGTCCGCGAACCGCGATCCTCCAGTCTCAGCCCCCCCACCCCAATGCTGGGATTATAAGCGTGTGACACCACACCTGGCTCGGTATCCAAAGTATTTTAACTCAAGTGTTTTTAAACCTCTATCAAGTGGAGGCTGCTGTTAAGCAACGGAGTATGTGACCTTCATTCTGCAGGGCCATACAACTCTGAAGGAGTCTCCTCCTCCAACATCCATCCCTGCTGCTATCTCCTCACCCTCAGAATGAGAAACCCAATTAACAAGACTTTCATTTCCAGTCGTTTCATCCCTACTTCCTTCTCCCTTATGAAATTACTAACAAGCCAGAATGGTCAAAAGTTCATCAAAAGCCATCAGTAAAAAAAAGTGTACAGATATGTAACAGGTACGAAAAATTCACCAACCAGATAATCACAAGTGGATAATTGGCCTCCTATAGAGGAGTTGTGAACAATAGCTGCTAAATATTAAATGTTGCCAAACCATGAATCTGATGTTCTGCAGTGGACATCCAAAATCACATTAGGAAGGAAAGCAGGGATGTGTCTTAACCAGAAAGAAGAAATTACAGAAAAGTGCTTTTAATTTCTGTTTTAGAATCATTTGCTTTCTTCATTAAAACACATCCCCCCCCCTTTTTAAATGTATTTTAAGAATTCCAGTTTATAAAGCAAAGTTAATTTCTAGATTTCACTTTCATGTTAATGTAGCTGACAAATGTAATATGAACATGGGGCTTTTAAAAATTATGTTGTGTTTTGGAACTGTAAACAGCTTTAGTGAGAGGAGGTAGAAATGAGGAAAATTGAATCTCCAGTGAATACCAAGCAGACAGTTCAGGACGAGATCAGCTGCTGGTACAGATGTGAGTAGACATAACTTTGGGTCTTTAGAGCTTCTGTCAGCCAGTGTATTTGCTTGGTCTCAGACAGTCATGAATACAGATATCTAGAAATAGATTAGTTAGTCTTTCGTGGCTTTATTATATACTTTCCCATATTATTTCATATAAATGTATTCATAAAACCCAGGAAAATACTTTTTCAGAAATCAAAGTGTTATTTGCCCTCACCAAAGCTCAGAGAGTATTTAAAATATGTTTAATATTTCAGATCCAGTTACAATTAGATTTGTAACTTGTTTATATATTCAGGAATTTATTCCTTCAAAACACTTGCCCATGCTCGTGAACACATACACACGTTAAAGCAGCTCTCAGATTGATTATAAGCATGTATCAGATTTATATTCCAAACTTCTCTCAAAAGAAGAGGTCTTCTCAAAAGTCTAATTCAGCTGGGTGTGGTGATGCACGTCTTTAATCCCAGTAGTTGGGAAACTGAGACAAGAGGATTGCAGGTTTAAGGCCAGCCTCAGCAATTTAGCAAGCCCATCAGCAACTTAGATCTTATTTCAAAATAAAAAATAAGCCAGGCAGGAATGGCGGCGTATGCTTGTAATTCCAGTACTTGGGAGGCTGAGACAGGAGGATCTCAGGTTCAAGAACAGCCTCAGCAAGTAGTAAGACTCTCATCAACCTAGTGAGACCCTGTTTCATTTATTTTCTTTTTTATTTTGAGGGTCTGGGGATAGAACTCAGGGACATTCGATCTCTGAGCTACACCCACTGCCCTATATTTTATTCTTTATTTTGAAACAGGGTCTCACTAAGTTGTGGAGGGCCTCACTAAGTAGCTGAGGCTTGTCTGCAAACCATGATCCTCCGGTCTCAGCCTCCTGAATGCTGGGATTACAAGCATGCACCACCACACTGGGCTCGTGAGACCTTGTTTAAAAAAAAATAAAAATAAAATAGAGCTGAGGGTGTAGCTCAGAAATAGAATGGCCCAAGTTCAAGTGCCAGTGCTAATAAATAAATAAATAATAAAACAGGGGTGGGAATGTAGCTTAGAAGTAGAATACCCTTGGATTCAATCCAGTACTAATAAAGAAAGAAAATAAAAGCCTAATGCAAGAAATTATTCTTGGAAGGGGAGAAAATGGTTAATTATTGTTAGCCTAGATTTTTAAAAAAAAATAACATCTCATTAAGTATAATAGTCTCTCTGAATTGTTGCTTAAAGGTCTTAGACCAGTTTCAGATCAATCAGTTGAGTGAATTTCCAAGGAGGGTCTCTTAATCTCATTATTTTATTAGAAAATTGCTCAAGTATGTTATCAGTAATGTTAATTATTCCCCCTGGAAAATCAGCTAGTCACATCAGACGGCAGAGTCCTGTGCCAGCTCAGGACCATACTCTTTCCTACATTTACTGTGGGTCCCTTGTGCCCTGCTAAGAAATTTGAGCTCTACTTTCTGGGCAGTGGAAAATTATTGATGGCTCTTAAGCAAAGATATATCATGATCAAACTTGTATTTTTATTTATTTACTTATTTATTTATTTGTGTGGTACTGGGGGTAGAACCCAGGGGCTTTTTCTACTCCCAGACCTATTTTATACTTTATTTGGAATCAGGGTCTCACTAAGTAGCTGAGGCTGGCTTCGAACCTGTGCGATCCTCCTGTCTCAGCCTCCCAAGTGCTGGGATTACAAGCATTAGCCACCATGCCCAGCCCAAACTTGTATTTTTTAAAAGACCATTATCTCCAGTGTTTATTATTGCTTATAGTAGATAAGTCTGACATCAAGAAAATTAGATAGAAAATTATAGTAGTGGCCCAGTTTAATTCAATAAAAATATAATCTCTGGTAAGCCTCGTAGTCAAAGCTGGGGACACTGTTTCTGTCTCAGTTCTTAGCTGAATGTAACCAATGGTGAAAGCTAGCTCCACCACAGAGTAGCTGCACAATTCTAGACAAGTTAGTTATCATCTATTTCCACCTCTGTTGGGTGGGATAATAATAGGACCCATCTCATAGAAAGATTGTGAAGATTCAATGAGTTAATAAATACAAAGGAGCCGGGTGTGGTGGCACACACTTGTAATTTGGGAGGCTGAAACCGGAGGATCATGGTTCTCAGTCATTCTCAGTCAGCTACTTAGTGAGGCCCTTAGCAACTCAGTGAGACCCAGTTTCAAAATGAAGACTAAAAAATAGGAGCCCGGTATGGTGGCGCACACTTGTAATCCCAGCATTTGGGAGGCTGAGACAGGAGGATCGCAGTTCACGGACAGCCTCAGCTACTTAGTGAGGCCCTTTGCAAATCAGTGAGACCCTGTTTCAAAATAAAGAATAAAAAATAAGGCTGGGGGTGTCACTCAGAAGTATAATGCCCCTGAGTCCCATCCCCAGTACTGCAAAAAAGTAAATAAATAAATAAATAAATAAATAAATACAAAAGGATTAGAATAGCACCCTTAACATACTAAGCAATCAATAAATGTTAGATATTGTTATTAATATTATTATTGCTACTACTAGAGGTGGTCTCATAGCAATATAATTAGTGCTATGAATAAAAATATGTGCTTCAGGACCCCAAAGATCACACTTGGCTAAGTTAAGAGAGAGTAAGAGTCTGACTCTAAGTCGAACGTGGTGGCACATGCTTGTAATCCCAGCATTTGGGAAGCTGAGACAGGAGGACCTCGATTCACAGACAGCCTCAGCTACTTAATTAGGGCCTTTGCAACTCAGTGAGACCCTGTTTCAAAATAAGGAATAGCTGGGTATGGAGGCATATGCTTTAATCCCAGCATTCAGGAGGCAGAGACCGGAGCATCATGGTTCACGGACAGCCTCAGCTAATTAACAAAGCCCTTTGCAACTCAGTGAGATCCTGTTTCAAAAATAAAAAGACTGGACTTCCGGGAAGATGGTGACCGAGAAAAGCAGCGTTTACGAGCCCTGCTAAAACTCAATTTCTATTGTCACAAAATCAGCACTTTTCATACCCAGAAAACGCCATCAGCAGAGAAATAAAAAATGTAAACACAAGGGACAGAATAAAAAAAGACAAGAAGAACAACCAGAGACCAGAAATCAAGCCTGCAATGCAGCAGCGGGGCCGCGCCAGCACCATCTTCCCTCACAGCACCAGGATCCAGAGAGGAAAGGTAAACAAGGAGCTGAAGTGAGCAGCTGCGGATCATTCAGGTGTAATTCAGCAGTTCTTTCAGCGCAAAGAACGTCTAAAACTCCCAGTGGTCAAGCTCATCACGCCTTCCAGGGACTCAGAATAGAGCTCAAAACCAGAAAAGAAATACATCAGCTTCACAACCGAGGGCATTGGCAGTGGTGCCATATTGCCAGCAGCTCCAGCCTCACGGCCGAGGGCATAGCAGCAGCACCATATTGCCACCAGTGAAAGCGAGTTCACCGCGCCCTCAACAATTGTGTTCCTGATCAACACGCACAATAACTGTGAGTTAAATTGCGGGCCCTAAAGGAAAAATTCCTGTACTGCACTTCCAGAGACTTTGATAAACTCCCTGGGTCTGAGATTTTGCAGTCCAACCCAGTGAAGGAGTAGCGGTGGCAGAGGTTACCACAGACTCAAGATACAGAGCACCCTAAGTGAAGTCATAGTGATTCAGGGAAGACACAAACTTCTGAAATCATGGGAAAGAGGAACAACAATAGAGCAATGAATGCCCACAACCCATATTATCAGAACCGAATAACACAGAAATTCAAAGATCTCCAGAAGATCAAATCAGGAATATAACTGTAGAAATAATACAGGACTTTCAAAAAAAATTTAGAGAGTTTAAAAGACATAAAGGATGCAATCATTGAAGTAAAGGCATCAATTCAAACTATAAACAATCGATTAGACCACATGGAGAATAGAATCTCGCTCCTAGAAGAGGATCACTCCAAAAACGAACACATAATTTATAACTTAGAAAAAAAAAACAGACAGCAGGAATCTGACATTGAAGAAATATGGGCCCATTTTAAGAGAGCTAACCTAAGAATAATCGGAATAGAGGAGGGAAAAGAAGGGGAAACCAAAGGGATCAGTAATATCTTCAAAGAAATAATAGCAGAAAATTTTCCAAACATAGAGCAAAAGATTGATACACAGATCTAGGAAACTTATAGAACTTCCTTTAGACAGGATCAGAGAAGAGGTTCCCCACACCACATAATTGTCCAAATGACCAATGTGGAAGCCAAGCAGAGAATCTTAAAGGCAACAAAAACAAAAGGCCAAGTGACATTCAGAGGCAAACCAATTAGAATCACTCTAGACTTCCCAAACCAAGTCATGAATACCAGAAGGGCTTGGAGTAACATATTCCAAACTCTGAAAGAAAACAACTTCCAGACAAAGATTTCCTACCCAGCACAACTATCTATCAGATTAGATGGGGAAATAAGAAGCTTCCATGACAAACAGAAACTGAAGGAATTTATGTCTTCAAAACCAGCGCTAGAGAAAATACTCAAAGAGATTAACTATAAAGAAGAAATAGGTAACACACACCAGAACCAGAGAAACAAGATTTTCCATTCAGCAGACAACTAAGCAATGAAGAATATATTCATGTGTTTATTGGTTAAAATCTTTGGAGATTCATTATTTATTTTAGTCTTTTACCTATTTCTAAATTGTATCATTTGCTTTTATTGTTGTGAATTTTTAGGATTTCTATTTGGAATATTAATATAACTTGAGATATAGCATTTGGAAATATTTTACCCCATTCTATCAGTAACTTTTAACTCTGTTTACATTGTCTTTGGATGTACAATTTTTTTTATTTTTTAGGAAGTTTGTTTGTTTATTCTGTTGTTGCCTGTGCTTTTGAAATCATATCCAAGAAATCACTGTCAATTTCAATGTTGTGAGGTTTTATGACCCAGGTTTTCTTCTAAAAGTTTATAGTCTTAAGATTTACATTTAGGTCTTTTATCTATTTTGAGTTAATATTTGTATATGGTGTTAGGTAAGGGTCCAACTTTATTCTTTTTTCTTGTAATTATTATTTTTCAACAATATTTAGTGAAAGGATCATTATTTCCTTCACCAAATGTTCGTGGAAACCTTGTCAAAAATAACTTGACCATATATGGAAGAATTTATTTCTAGGCTTTTTATTTTACTCAACTGGTTTATATATCTGCCTTTATAGCAGTACTACACTGTTTCAATTAATGTAGCTTTATAAGGTTTGAAATCAGAAAATGTACATCTTCTAGCTTTGTTCTTTTACTAGATTGTTTTGGGTATTTAGAGTTCATATTTCATGTTAGGATAGATTTTTTCTGGAAGAAAATGTATGATAGTTTCACCTTAAACAAAAAGAAAAATATATCCTCTGGTAAGAAAGAAAGTAAAAAGAAATATTGAAATGTTGTCTCTAAGTGATCAAAAGTTTGATATCAGACAAATGAATCTGTTATGTGAGATTATCATTGTTAATTTTGGATAAATTGCTATAAAATTAGATGTCAACCACTAAGCCAAGCATGGGAAGGAGGGAGGGGGAGGGAATGGTGTGGGGTAGGGGCTAACTGGGTGATGTGTGCACATATGTCTACACAAGTTTTTTATCCCATTATGATGTATGAATATAGTGCACCAATAAAAAATAAAAATAAATTAAAAATAGGGCTGGGGGTATAGATCGGAGGTAAAATGCCCCTAGGTTCCATCCCTGATACAGAGAAAGAAAGAGAGAGAAAGAGAGAGAGAGAGAGAGAGAGAGAGAGAGAGAGAGAGAGAGAGAGAGAGGGAGAGAATGGATGGATGGATTTTTTTAAAAGGGCTGGGATTGTAGCTCAAGAGTAGAATGACCTTGGGTTCCATTCCCAATACCACAAAAAAAAAAAAAAAAAAGAATCTGACTCTAAGTTAACAAAGGAATTGGGGAAGTGGAGAGGAAGTGATGGAAGCAAGAAATGATATGGAGGTGGATCCAAATGGCTTTGCAACCTGCAAAACACTGGAGGTGAGGAAACAGGAGGAGCCCAACATAACTTCCAGGCATTTAGCTGGGGCAAAAGGAAAAACAGATTTAGTTTTATGTATGTCTTTAAACACTTATCATTTTTTTGTCATGAAAACATTCAAAAATCCTTTTATAGCTTTTTGAAATATATAGTATATTATCATCATTTGTAGTCATCCTACTGTGCAACAGCACATCAGAATTTCTATGCATCAGAGATTAGAATTTGTGGGATTAGCTAAATAATGCCCTAAATGCAGTGTCCAATCAATAGTATAATTCAAATCCAATCAGAGTCACTAATATCCTGAATTGGAAGGACATAGCTATGAGAAACACATTAAATATTTTTAAATTTAAATGTATTTAAACTAATACATTAAAATACATTAAAACATTGTTATTTTTGCTATTGAGTTTTGGGGTTCCTTATATATGTTGGATAGGACTCCCTTATCAGATAATTTGCAAATACTTTATCCCATTATGTAAGTTGTCTCTTCATTCTATTGATTGGCTTCCCTTGCTGAGAGCTTTATTTTTATTTTTACTTGTGGTACTGGAGATGGAACCCAGGGGCATTCTACTTCTGAGCTACTCTCCCCTCCCCCCTCTATTTTTATTCTTTATTTTGAACTGGGGTCTCACCAAGTTGCCTCCCTAACTTAAGTAGCTGATGCTGGCCGCCAACTGGGATCCTCCTATCTCAGCCTCCCAAGTCCTGGGTTTACAAGTGTGCACTACCATGCTGGGCTTGAGAGAACTTTTTGAGTTTGATATAATCCCATTTGTCTGTATTTGTTCTGTTTATTCTACTTCTGAAACCTTGTCCAAAAACTACTTGCCTATTCCAATGTCCTAAAGCATTTCTCCTGTGTTTTCTTTTATTACTTTTCAGTTTCAGATCTCACATTAAGCCTTTAATCCATTTGGGGTTGATTTTTGTCAAGTTTGAAAGATAGAGGTCTAGTTTCATTCTCCTGCAGGTAGAAATCCAATTTTCTCAGCACTACTTATTGAAAAGACTATCTTTTGTCCAATACTTTGTTCTTGGCACCTTTGTTGAAAATTAGTTGGCTGGAGACACATGGTTTACTTGGCTCTCTTCTGTTCCATTGGTTTATGTATTTGTTTGCATGTTGTTGTTTTTTTGTAACTTTTTTTTTGAGGGGGGGGAGATACTGGGGATTAAACCCCGGGGCATTCTACCTCAGAACTATACCCCCAGCCCTATTCTTTATTCTTTTATTTTAAAGCAGGGTCTCACTAAATTGCAGAGGGCCTAAGTAGCTGGGGCTGGCTGTGAACCTGTGATTCTCCTATCTTAGCCTCCCAAGACTGAGATTATAAGTGTGTGCCACCACGCCCAGCTTGCATGCTGTTTTGATTACTACAGCTTTATAGCATATTTTGAAGTTAAGTATGTGCTACCCTCTGCTTTGTTCCTTTTGCTCAAAATGATTGTGACTATTTAAAATTTTTTTCAGTTCCAAAGAAATTTTAGGATTGCTTTTTCTATTTCTGTGAAGAATGTCACTGGCACTTTGATAGGAATAGCATTGAATGTATAGATGACTTTGAATAGCATAGACATTTCAGTGTGTGTGTATGTGTGGTACTGGGGATTGAACAGAGAGGGATTTTACCTCTGATCTACACCCTCAATCCTTTTTCTATTTTTTAACTTGAAATAGGGTCTTGTTTGACTGCAAATCTCACTAAGTTGCTGAGGCTAGTGTTGAACCTGTGATCCTTCTGTCTCAGTCTCCCAAGTACTGGGATTATAAATATGCACCACCATACCTGGCTTGGTATATGCAATTAAACAATGCTAATTCTTCCAAACTATGAACACAGAATGTCTTTCTACTTTTGGTATACTTTTCAATTTCATATTTTGTAATTTTATATTTTGTAATTTTCCTTATTAAGAGCTTTCACTGTTTTTGTTAAATTATTTTGAGGTATTCTATAGCTATTATAAATAGAACTACTTTCTTAAGTTTGCTATTAGTGTATAAATAAGCTATTGATTTTTGTATGCTTATTTTATATCCTGCATTCATTCCTTAATTCTAATAGTTTTTTGATAGTCTTTGAGGTTTCCTATATATAAGATCATGTCATCTGCACACAGTACCAGTTTAACTTCCTGTTTTCCAATTTGGATGCTCTTTTCTTTTGTTTCTTCTTCTTCTTCTTCTTCTTCTTCTTCTTCTTCTTCTTCTTCTTCTTCTTCTTCTTCTCCTTCTCCTTCTCCTTCTTCTTCTTCTTCCGGTACTGGGGGTGGAATCCAGGGACATTCAACCTCCAAGATATACCCTCAGACCTATTTTTTATTCCTTATTTAGAAACAAGGTCTCAATGAGTTGCAAAGGGCCTCACTTAGGAGGCTGTCCAGAACCACGATCCTCCTTTCTCAGCCTCCCAAAAGCTGGGATTACGAACATGCACCACAATACTTCTGAGCTACACTCCCAGACACCTATTTTTTATATTTTTATTTAGAAACAGGGTCTCTTAAGCCACCAAAGCTGGCTTCGAACCTGTGTGATCCTCCTGCCTCTGCTTCCCAAGCACGGGGATTACAAGTGTGCGCCACCATGCCTGGCTACTTCTTTTTCTTGATCCAGCTAGGAATGCCAGTGGTGAATACAAGTGATGGTGATGAAAGTAAACATCGCACATTAACATCTTGAACTCTGCTTAGCTATAAATCTAATTGCTCAACTTAAAGTCTTCCAAATGTCCCATATTTTTGGCCCAATATCTGTGGCTTATTAGTTCAGATGAATAGAATGGAAGTTAATTGTGGTCAAGAGTATGTGTTAGTTCAGGGGTTCTCAACTCTTAGCTCCACATTAGAATCTGGGAACTTTGAAAAAATAGTGTTGTATAGCCAACCCTCTCCTGATAATAATGATTTCATTGGTTTAAGGTAGAATGTAGGGTAGATATTTTCTAAAAAGTTCCCCAGGTAATATTAACATTATATAGGGTTAAAGTGGGTGGGAGTCAGTATGATTCAAAGAATTTTGTCATGACGAAACTTATACTCTAGTACAATGTTTTGAAATGTTTTTAATCCATGGAAAGCCTTAGTCAAACAAAGTCTTATAATAATGTGTAAACAAAATAAAGTGAGTTTTTGTAGTCAGGGAATGGTAGTACAGAGAAACACTGACTCTTAGGCCTCCTTTGAGAGGAGAAAATGACTGAGAAGGTGTGTGAGGAAGATTTCAGGGATGATGGAGGTATGTTCTATCTACATATCTACATAGGAGCGTAGGTGACATGGTTGTACTTATTTGTCAAATCTCATCAAATTCATTGTTAAGAATTTGTATTTTAGTCTGTCAGTATTACCTTAGTAAAAATGAATAATGGCCAGGTGTGTTGGTGCATAATTGTAATCCCAGCATTTGAAAGGCTGAGATAGGCCGGGCGTTGTGGCGCACCCTTGTAATCCCAGCATTCCAGAGGCTGAGACTGGAGGATCGTGGTTCGCGGAAAGCCTCAACTACTTAGTGAGGCCCTCTGCAACTTAGTGAGACCCAGTTTCAAATTAAAGAATAAAAACAAGGGCAGGAAGTCTAGCTCAGAGGTCGAATGCTCCCAGGTTCCATCCCCAGACCTGCAAAAAAAAAAAAAAAAAAAAAAGGCTGAGATAGGAGGATCAAGGTTCGCGGACAGCTTCAGCCACTTAGTGAGGCCCTTTGCAACTCAGTGAGATCCTATTTCAAAATAAAGAATAAAAAATAGGGCTGGGAAGCCAGGTGTGGTGGTGCACGCTTATAATCCCAGCGCTTGGGAGGCTGAATCAGGAGGATCACAGGTTCAAAGCTAGCTTCAGCTACTTAGTGAGACTCTCAGCAACATAGTGAGACCCTGTTTCCAAATAAAGTATAGTCTGGAGGTAGAAAAGCCCCTGGGTTCTACCCCCAGTACAACAACAACAACAAAAAAATAGGACTGGGGGTGTAGCTCTGAGGTAGAATACCCCTGGGTTACATCCACAGTACTGAAAAAAAAAAAAAAAGAATAATGAATTCTAGTTAGTAGTGGATTTGCTTTTGCAGTAGTATGGGATAATAATTCTTAAAGTACTTTCTGTACATTCTAGACTTGTAGATAAAATGAGTAAAATGCCAGACATCTCACTGCTGTAGAAGGTAGTTAGAGATATGAAAGATGGGAAGACTAGAAGGTACCCTGTGGTGTTTGGATTAAAAATATATAATTGGAACGCCAGGCACACACGCTTGTAATCCCCGCGCTTGGGAGGCTGAAACAGGAGGATTGTGCTGGTTTGGAGCCAGCCTCGCTGGCTTAAGAGACCCTGTTTCCAAATAAAAAAATATAAAATAGGTCTGGGAGTGTAGCCCGGAGAGAGAAGGGCTTCCAGGAACCCCAGTACCACCCCCCAAAAAAATTAATTAAAAAATATATATATGATTGGCATAAACTTATATTTTTAATACAAATAGATATAAAAATATAGATATGCATGTATATGTGTGTTACCATATCAGTAACAATTACAGCATCTAGTGCCCAGATCTTCGTTTGTAGATATTATTTCTTATAAGGAAGTTGGACTGCTAGGAGAAAAGGCTGATTCCAGGACAGAGAAAGTACAAAATGAGCTAGAACAACTTTTTTTTCCCCCTGAAAGGAAGAAAGTACTCAAAGAAAGATGTGGAAAATAGCATAAAGACACAGGAGTCAACTTGATAGAATCCACAATGATCAAATCTGAGATGATCTTATTATGCAGATAAATAATGACAGCTATAAATGATAACTCATGAAATAGTCCATGGTCCAAAATGATGCAAATAAATAATAAATGCACAGATGAACACATATATTGTATTTATACATATACTCATATTATATTACATATTTTATACATACATAAAATATTTTTCTAATTAATGAATATAGAAAGAATGATACAGTAAGAAAGTCATTATTGAATGATCAAACCAGTGGCTACATCTAATGAAGAACAAGATACTTTACATATCTCAATGTCTCTCCACACAAATTGTTTATTAACTATAATAAGAAAAAATAGTAACTTCAAGAGCTGAGCGTAGTGGTGCACACTTGTAATCCCAGCATTTGGGAGGCTGAGACAGGAGGATTGCGGTTTGTGGGCAGCCTCAGCCACTTAGCAAGGCCCTTTGCAACTCAGTGAGACCCTGTTTCAAAATAAAGAATAAAAAATAGGGCTGGGGGTGTAGCTCAGAGGTATGATGCCACTGAGTTTCATCCTCAGTACCATACCACACACACACACACACACACACACACACACACACACACACACAGTAACTTCATAGTACAGAAACCTATTGGACACTAAACCATCACCAATAGAAACAAACTGATGATACACTGAAAAAGACACACTTCTGTAGTATTCCTACCAGAAACACATAATCAATACATAATCCTGAGGAAATATCAAACAAACACAAACTGAGGGTCATTCTATAAAATAACTAATCTTTGTTATTCAAAAATATCCAGGTCAAGAGGGACCAAAAAGAAAAAGTAGCTGTTTCAAATTATGTAAAATTTCAGAGAAATTTTTAACTAATATAACTAACTACAAAGCACATTATTGGTTGACGGACACTTAGGTTGATTCCATACATTGGAATAGCGCTACAACACTCACACACGTGGGTACAGATGTCTCTTTGACATTCTAATGTCATTTCCTTTGTATACATACCCAGTAGTGAGATAGCTGGATCACAGTAGCTCTATTTTTAATTCATTGAGGAATCTCCACACTGCTTTCCATATTGGATGTAATGATTTCATTCCCACCAACAGTGTGTAGAGATTGCCTTTTTGCTGTATCCTCCCAGCATGTACCTTTGGTGGGTGGATTTTTTTTTTCTTTGATACTGCCTTTTGGATAATGGCCATTCTTACTGGAGTGAGGCGATAGCAAACTGTAGATATTACTCACATTTTCTTAATAATTAATGATGTTGAGCCTTTTTCTCATACATCTGTTGTCCATTTATGTCTTCTCTTGAGAATGTATATTCAGGTCTTTTGCCATTTTTAGACAGATTACTTATGTTTGAGTTCCTTATATATTTGAGATATTAGCCCCTTGTCAGATGTATAATTTGCAAATATTTTCACTCATTCTGTAGGTTGTGTTTTCACTGATGCTAGTTTCTTTAACTGAGCAGCTTTTGAATTTGATGTAATCCCATTTGTCTGATTTTGATTTTGTTTCCTGTGCTTTCCAGATCTTGTACAAAAAAAATCCTTACTCATTTCATTGTTCTCAAGAATTTCTCCTGTTTTCTTCAGATAGTTTCATAGTTGTTTTTTTCAACTTTTTTCTTTCTAACTCTAGCATGCTTTCAGTGTGTGATCAGCTCTATCACTCTAAGAAAGATAGAATACTTAATTTCATCTGAGTATATAAGTATATTTTAATTAAACAAATACATATTTATATTTCAGTATTCTCCATGTCAGTTATTGAACAAAACAAGGGAGGATGGGGGTTGCTTTGAAACTTTAGGAGACTTAATAGTGACACCTGCTGGTAAAAAATGTGAAGATTAAATTTGAACCATTAAATGTTTAATATTTTAGAGCAATTTCAAGTTTCTATTAATCAGGAAGAAATATGTTATTTTATCAAAAGTCTTTATTTTAATTAAATATAATAAAGTTTATAAAAGACTCTCATATACTACAGATTAACAAATTAAGTCATATTGTCTCTTTTCAGGATAAAGTTATTTTGGGAACTGATTACCCCTTTCCACTAGGTGAGCTAGAACCTGGGAAATTAATAGAGTCCATGGAAGAATTTGACGAAGAAACAAAGGTATATATTTCCTTCCTTTCACGGCCTGAGTTTTCTGTTCTAATTAGGTTTGTTTTCAGAGCATTTGACACATAGCAAAGAACAGAGGAAACATACTTATTCCTAGAACTATTACTATATCTTCAGAAATAAGCAAACTATCAAAGGGAAAAGAAATGTAACAAAGCTGAAAGTCAGTCTAATACTAAATTAATAAAATAAGTATATCATGATAATATATTTGTGTTTAATGTATAAGGAAAATGTCTTTTTCCTTTAATTTTGTTACACATCTACCAATCTCAAAACTTGTAGTGATTCTGCCTAGATATTGAAACTATAGTCTCAATATTAAGAGCCCAAGAAATCAGAACCTTTATTCAACTGGTTTTTTTCTCAATGTTTGATTTTAAAAGTGGAAATATGATACCAAAATGTGCCATAATGCTACCACTACCTATTCTCTTAGGCTCCTGAGTCAGGACAAATTTAAAATGAGATTCAGTGTCCTCAGACTTTCTCTCCTTTGCTATCTCCTCCCTACCCACCCTCAAAAACACGAGTTTTTCCTAAAGCTTTACCACCAGTCACTACCAGGGCTCAGGGATGGCCAACATGAAAAAAAAAAAAAGATATGTGAACTTGTAATAAAATTTACAAACATCTTAGCCGGGCGTGGTGGCACACACTTATAATCCCTGCGCTTGGGAGGCTGAGAAAGGAGGATCACACAGGTTCGAAGCCAGCCTCAGCTACTTAGTGAGGCTTTCAGCAACTTAGTGAGACCGTTTCCAAATAAAATATATTTTTTAAAAAAGGTCTGGGAGTATAGCCTGGAGGTAGAAGGCCTCTGGGTTCCACCCCCAGTAACACCAAAAAATTACAAACATCTTAGTCATAAATCCTTTTGCATACTTACAGGCTTTCTTCTAAAGTAGAATCCAGAAGTTTCCTTCTATTAAAGACAAGGCTCATCAAATCTTTTGAATAGGCTTCAGTACATTAACAGATGCCAAGAATTCATTCTGATATATACTAGTTACAAATTATTAAATGGAAAGCCTCAGACTCCTTCACATAGAAGCACCCCCCTCTGGCATTTCCATTGAGGCACTAAGATTGTCAAATAAATTGTCAAATATTTATCTAATAAGTAAAAAGTTGTTCTAACTTTTAGTTGTTCTAACTTTTTTTTAGTTTTTAACAACAAACGTTGAAAATTAAAAACCTTCTATAATATTAAACAAATTAAACAGAAACCAGATTATGCCAAGTATCCTGATTAAGATTTTAGTGGAATAATAATTACTTTATGCCTCTAATAGTTTATTTATGTGCTCACTGCTTTCAAGTATTTTTTTTTTTAAGAGCCAGGGGTGGTGGTACACACCTGTAATCCCAGTACTTGGGAAGCTGAGACAGGAGGATTACAGGTTTGAGGACAGCCTGTTTCCAAATAAGAAATAAAATTGGGCTGGGGGTGTAGCTTGAAGGTGGAATGCCTCTGGGTTCAATCCTCAAAACCACACAAAAAAGTATTTTTTTAAAAATCTTGAATAAAGGCCAGGCGTGGTAGCACACGCTTGTAATCCCTGTGCTTGGGAGGCAGAGACAGTAGGATCACGCAGGTTTGAAGTCAGCCTTGCTGGCTTAAGAGACCCTGTTTCCAAATAAAAAAATATAAGAGCCGGGCGTGGTGGTGCACACTTGTAATCCCTGCGCTTGGGAGGCTGAGACAGGAGGATCGCACGGGTTTGAAGCCAGCCTCAGCTACTTAGTGAGGCTTTCAGCAACTTAGTGAGACCCTGTTTCCAAATAAAATATTTAAAAAAAAGGTCTGGGAGTATAGCCCGGAGGTAGAAAGCCTGTGGGTTCCACCCCTCAGTACCACCAAATAAAAAAATATAAAATAGGTCTGGGAGTGTAGCCTGGAGGTAGGGTTTCCAGGAACCCCAGTGCTACACACACACAAAAAAAAACATCTTGAATAAAAATTTACACAACCACAAATTCACAACACATTTTATACAAGGTTATTCACTATAACACTGTAATAAAATACTGAAAGCAATCTTTAGGGGAGTAGTTAACTAAATAATATATCCATATAATGAAATATATATAGCCATAAAATATTAAAATTCACTTCTAAGATGTTTTGAAAAGGAAGATATAAAAAATTTGTACAGTATACTTTCATTTGTAGATACTATCCATTTATAAAAAATATCTATATGCCAAAGTATAAGTATTTCCTTTGTACACATAAAATATCCCTGAAGAAATAAAAAAGAAACTGACAACTCTGGGAAGAAAACGTTTCCAAAGAAGGGCACTTCCTTAGGAGGCCTTGCCCCCTTTTAAGTCTCTTCCTCTCCTCTTGTAAACAAGTTTCAGATTTAGTAGTTGGATGATGGTAATGAAATGGTATACCCATTTTATAACTCTTGAGTATTGAACCGTAAGAAAGTATACACCCTAAAGAAATGTCAAATACAATAAATAAATCCATTTGATGAGTACAGCACTGGAAGGTATACAGTTAGATTCCTACCAAAATGTGGAAGAAAACAAGATTTAGGGGTTGAGCAATTTGCCTAAAGTGATATTAACTGTTGGGTTACAGCATATACAGGCAACTCAAAAGCCCTTGACTCACTAAAAGGTCTCTAACACACCAAAGGGTATCACCTTCAAAGGAAACATGGTACCAATCTATTTTAAAGGCTCAAGGAGATGGCTTTTCCAAGCAGTAAGTCACTTGTGAAATCTTCCTCTAAGGAAGAGTGTGCATCAGAGAAGAACCCTAAGTAAGAGGTCTCTGCCCCAAATCTTCCACTCTTCAAGGCTGTGTAAGAACCCAAAAGCAGTCACGGTATGGAGGGCTGATGTAGGTAACATTCATACATTCAAGGTATGGATGTTGTAAACCATCATACACGTTTCTTTCCACCAATGGCTACACCTCTGTCCTTGGCAAGCTAGACAGAAACCAGACACCCAAAGTTGTCCCTCAGGTCACTTTGTTCTACAGATATGGTATAGCCTGACTAGGGAGGAGTTAGAAAAAAATTAGGGCATTTTTTCATGTGAAATAAATGAGATGTACCTAATTTGTATTCCTGAGACCCTTCATCTGTATAACTTCTCTTGTCCTGAAAGAGCTCACCTTTTATTCAGGGCCATATGAAAGAGCAATGCACATGCTCAGAAGCCAGAGGATGGTTACATTACTTCTGGGCACTCTGTCCAACCCTCTTGTTCCATAGACTTAAAATTGTACCTTTTCTCTGTTTATGTCTCCAAATAGTCCTTCAAACCTATTGAAGAGTCCACTAAAAATTTCCAAAGGGCATTTTCCTTGTAGGGCTCTTTATAAATCTCTTCTATAAGTCAGTTTATCTCCTCCTACAATCAAGTTTCAGATTTCAAATAGTGGGGCAAAATATGGGTCAAGAGGATTTTATTGCCAGGCATGGTGGCACAGGCTTGTAATCCCAGCATTTAGGAGGCTGAGACCGAAAGATTGCAGTTCACAGACAGCCTCAGTTATTAAGTGAGGCTCTCTGAAAGTCACTGACACCCTGTCTCAAAATAAAGAATTAAAAATAGGGCTGGAGGTGTAGCTCAGGGGTAGAATGCCCCTGGGTTCCATCCCCAGTACCACACAAAAAAAGAGGATTTTATTAAGAGATTCACTGTATAATCGGCGAAGTTTTCTCTCATATTGGGGAGTTGATATCTCAAAAAGTCGATGAAGACACTTTGATAAAGTATTTTACAAACAACTTATATATATATATATATATATATATATATATATATATTTTTTTTTTTTTTTTTTTTTTAGGATAAACTCAAAGCTGGTAACGCCCTGGAATTTTTGGATCTTGAGAAAAAACAATTTGAATGACTGAATTGGCTACAAAAACAACATTCAAGAAGATATTTCACTTTTGTTGTTAAATATGTATCACATGTACATTACAAAATACAATTTTGAATTATTTTACCCAGAAATAAAATATCCCCAAATACCCTAAATTATAACGAAAAATGATTCACAAGTGCTTTCATTTTGAAAATCAGTACATTATCTCACATATAAATAAAAAAATTATCCTCTCAGTGCCTTTTTAATCTGGAAAAGAGAAAATAAAATGTCATTAGTGATTTACATAGAGATAAACCAGCACCAAATTCATTTAGAAGATTTCAGGTGGGTTCTCCAATTTGATCAAGGATGTGTGATTTAGGCCCAAATAAGTTGTTCTGTTCTATTATTATTATTATTATTACTACTGAGGACTGTGCACATTGTACCTTTGAGCTATACCCCCAGCCCTATTTTATTTTTTACTGTAAAACAGGGTTTCGCTAAGTTGCTAAAACTGGCCTGGAACCTGCACTCTTCCTGTCTCAGCCTCCCAAGTACTGGTATTACAGGTATATACCACCACACTCAGCTGTTTTTTGTTTTGTTTTGTTTTGTTTTTTTGCGGGTCTGGGGATGAAATCCAGGGTCAATCGACCTCCAAGCTACACTCCCTGCCCTATTTTTTATTCTTTATTTTGAAACAGGGTCTCACTAAGTTGAGGAGAGCCTCACTAAGCACCTGAGGCTGTCCACAAACCGTGATCCTCAAGTCTCAGCCTCCCAAATGCTGGGATTACAAGCATGACCCACCACGCCTGGTTTGTTTTATTCATTTTTAACACCTTCCACTAGCCTAGAATTTGGCTGGGAATTTGTTCACCTCCACAACATAAATTATGTAACATAGGACAGCCATCCCTCAAAGAGCTTACAGTCCAATTAAGGAAATAAGACACATGTTTATGGAATAATTACTGCAAAATACAATATAAAGTTTTAAAAGTTCTATTATTTATACTGTTTTTGTTTTTGTTTGCGGGTCTGGGGATGGAACCCAGGGGCATTCAACCTCCGAGCTACACCCCCTGCCCTATTTTTTTTTTTTTTTTTTTTGAAACCAGGTCTCACTGAATTGCAAAGGGCCTCACTAAGTAGCTGAGGCTGTCCGCGAATCATGATCCTCCGGTCTCAGCCTCCCAAATTCTGGGATTACAAGCATGCACCACCACGCCCAACTTAAAGGTTAAAACTTTTTCAGTAAAAAGAACTTATTTTGGTCTCCAATGGTTGGGTAGGTCTTCACAGAAACTGGAACTTGGGCTGAGTCTAGGAAGATGGACAAGGACTTTTTTAGAGTAAGAGAATGGGAAATTGATAAGAAGGTAAACTATGGGAACACAGTTGTGATTTCAGACTGGATGGGACTTATCCATTCTGGAGAAAAGTTCCATTATACTTATATTTACCAGAAACTCTTTTATTTTTCCTTGTGATACTGGGGGATTGAACCAAGGACTTCACACACATTAGGTAAGTAATCTACAACTGAGCTATGTCACCACCCCTTTTTGAGACAGGATCTTGCTAAATTGTCCAGACTGGCCTCAAACTTACAACCATCCATCTCAGCCTCCCAAGTAGCTAGAATTACAGGCATGTGTCACTGTGCCTGACTAACTTTTAACTTAGCATACTGAGCAGAATGTAAAAGGGCGGGGTCACTCTGAGCCAGGTGTGGTGGTGCACACTTGTAATTCCAGTACTTGGAAGTGACATGGTGACAGTGGCCCTGCCCCTTGTACATATTTGCACACAGGTTCCCTATGTACATACATGCATACACATGTACACACACATACACATACAAGGACTCTGGAGCCTGAGGCCCAGGCCCTGCCTGCTGGCTACCACCAAGCTCTAGACCATCCCTGTTCCAGCCTCTGTTCTCAGGGTCGGGCAGGGAGGTGGGGGTGGGGAGTAGTAGTCAGGGAAGGCTCCTGAGATCCAGCTCCCAGACAGACGGACAGACATGCGAACACCAGACTGAAGCACATGTAATATAGACCGTGTATGTTTACAATGTCGTGTATAAATGGGACAACTCCTTCGCCCTCCACTCCCTCCCCTTTGGTTGTATGATTTTCTTCTTTTTTTTAAGAACCTTTGGAAGAAGCAGTGCCTCCTTCAGGGCTGTCTGGGGGCTCCGCCCAGCCACCTCTTGGGGTGCCTGCTTCTCCCTTTCCTGTGGCATCCCTCCCTCTCCCATTTGCTCGGTGTTCAGTGATGTTTATTTCTTCTCCCAGACATGGGGCACGTGCCCCAAGGGACATGATCCTCTCAGTCTTAGCTCATGGGGTTCTTTATAAGGAGTTGAGGGTGGAGCAGGAAATAGGACTGAGCTGAGGCTGAGGTCAGGCAGGCTGAGGGCGCTCCTGGCTTCCCAGCTTTCTACCAAGAACTCCTGGGAGTAGAGCTCCTGTTCCCAGGGGAAAGTTGTCTCCTTGCCCCTCCAGTGATGCTGTGTCTGTATATTCTATACAAAGGTACTTGTCCTTTCCCTTTGTAAACTACATTTGACATGGATTAAACCAATATAAACAAACAAACAACAACAACAAAAAGCCAGGTGTGGTGGTGCACACTTGTAATTCCAGTACTTGGGAGACTGAGACAGGAGGAGTGCAGGTTTGAAGCCTGTGAACTTAGCGAGGCCTTCCACAACTTAGACCATTTCCAAATTAGAAAAAAAATGGGGGTGTTGCTCAAAGGTAGAATGCCCTTGGGTGCACTCACACACACAAATAATTAATTAGCAATTAATTAATTTAAAAATAAAGCTAGCTATGAAGAGTGAGCTGCGCAATAGGAAGGTAGCCTTGTTCTACTCCATTTATGGTCCCACAGGGACTTGCTCCTCAGAGAGTGATGAACATCTCTGGTTCATATGCTTCTGGTTGATTTCTAAAATCAAATATAATTTTTCCAAACTACTCTCTTCTTTTGGGTTGTTTTCCCTTCTTATACTCCAGAAAGTCAAAAGTTGAGTATTGACATGTAATTTGTGCTGGCGCAAAAACAGGTTATGTGGACCTTAGTAAGAATTAAATCCCTGGAGGTAGTGGTGCACGCTTGTAATCCCTGCCCTTGGGAGGCTGAAACAGGAAGATCGCACAGGTTCGAAGCCAGCCTCAGCTACTTAATGAGGCTCTCAGCAACTTAGTGAAACCCTGTTTCCAAATAAAATATAAAATAGGTCTGGGAGTATAGCCCGGAGGTAGAGAGCCCCTGGGTTCCACCCCCAGTACCACCAAAAAAAAAAAAAAAAAAAAAAAAAAATCTTTTCCTAAGCCATTCCTATCCCATTATTTTCACTTATAGAGTTCATCACTCCATATTTCTTGCCCCTCCTGTTGCTTTCTAGGAATTTTCCCCACCACTACCACTCTGCATATTATTCCAATTTGCCTAAAAAAGTAAATAAAGTTGAGCATGGTAAAAAGACAAAGCATATGCTATTATTTTTTCCTTTCTTATTATCTCTGGAAGAACTATCTACCTCTTTTCAAGGTGTCAACATAGTTGGTTCCTTCTGAGGCCTCTCTCCTTGGCTCATAAATGGACCTCTTCTACTTCTGTCATCATTGGTGAGGGCTTATTTTTTGGGGATAGTCTATATAACCAATTATGCCATCTGTGAATTGACAGGTTTATTTCTTCCCAATCTGTATGCTATTTATTCTCATTTCTTATTGTATTAGCTCAGATATCCAGTACTATGCTGAAAGGAATCCTAAAAAAGGATTCTCCTTGCCTTCTCCTGGATCTTAAGGACAAAGGATCTAATTCCTCATCATTAAGAATTATGTTGGCTGAAGGTATTTTGTTTTATTTTTGGTAGATGCTCTTTACCAAGTCGAGGAAGTTCTTCACCATAGTTTTTTTATCATAAACGGCTGTGGAGTTGATAGGCCCTTTTAAAACACTGCTTTAAATCAATTGGGAACTTCTAAGTAACTTAAGGCATAAAACAAGAAAGAGATTTAAGCAACTGTCCACGATAACTGCCTACTGTAATTAAATCATATTATAATACAATGGAAGTAGGCAATGCGAAAACACTGCCCTAAGCTGAGCCAAGAAGCCCCCAAACAGTAACAAAAGCCTGGAGTCTTAATCAGAAACTCAAGTGAATGTAACCTCACTTGCCTTTTAGAAGGGGGCCTGTGTTCTGTGGTCTTCAGCAAATATATAAAAGTTTTTAACCTAGAAACTCTTCTCACAGAGAAGTGGATTCGTCAACAAGTGTGTGAGATGTTACTTTATGAGATACTAAAGGTAAATTTTGCCAGGCTTTGTGGTGCACACCTTGGGAGGTAGAGATTGGAGGATCACAGGTTCCAGGTCAGTTTAAGCAATTTAGTCAGACCCTGGGTTTTTGTTGTTGTTTTGGTACTGGGGATTGAATTCAGGGGCATTTTACCTCTGAGCTACAACCCTAGCCCGCCCCCCCTTTTGGTATTGGGGATAGAACCCCGGGAGCAATCTAACTCCAAGCGACACCCCCAGCCCTATTTTTTTATTCTTTATTTTGATACAGGGTCTGAGTTTCAAAGGGCATCACTAAGTAGCTGAGGCTGGCTTCGAACCTGCGCCATCCCCCTATCTCAGCCTCCCAAATGCTGATTACAAGCATGTGCCACCACGCCCAGCTCCTATTTTGATTTTTGAAACAGGGTCTCGCTAGGTTGATGAGTCTATTTGCTGCGGTTGTCTTCAAAACAGTGATCCACCTGTTTCAGACTCCCACATACAGGGATCACAGGCATATATCACCAGGCTCTAGCCACACCCTGTTTCAAAATAAAAAATAAAGTAGGGTTAGGGATGTAGCTCAGAGATAGTGTGCCTCCGGGTTCAATCCCCAGTACCAAAATAAATATAAATCTTGACTCAATTCTCCTTGCATATCTGCTTCTCCTCCAACCTTTTGTAACAAAACACAACGCGGCTTACAAACACACATCCAGCCAGAACGGAAGACCTAGACATCCAGCCCTTCCAGGTACTAACTCCATAACCTTTGGCAAGTAATTTTTAGACATAAACACATGTCCTGCGCGTGTAGTCGAGCAACACGGGGAGGGGGCACTTAAGTGCGGCCAAACGTAGACCTAAACACGCTCTATTTCCTCCGTCCTCTTCCTAAGCTAGATTCTTCCTGGAGCAGCCCCTTGGGCAGAGGCTGTTCCTAAACACTGGAGTCCCACGCCTGTGACCCACTACCCGGACCAACCCCGAAGGAAAATGGAGGTTGTGACATGAGACAGCAACAGTGGAGGGTTTTCTGTTTTCAAAACGCCGCCTCTGGTTCCGGGAACAAACTCCTGGACTGGGAGGTCCACGCCAGGGACCGCGGCCCAGCCTCCGGGGCCTCTCGCGCCTTCTCCTTCCCGGGCCCTGGGCCCCGCCAACCCCCGGCCCGGCATGCACCGCGCCGACCTTTTCCTTCCGAGCGCCCCGTCCTCGGCGCGGGCCAATGACAGGCGGCGCGGGGCATTGTGGTCCCGCGCGGGAGCGAGGCCGGGGCAGGAAAAAGAAAGCAAAAGGCGAGCGTGAGCCGGTAGGGCGGGCCCGCGCAGGCGCACGGGCGGCGGCGGGGGGAAGGGGCGGCGCGTGGCCTACGGCGAGCCGAGTGGGGCGGGGTCGCGCGGCCTTGGCGGGGAGTCCGCGAGCCGGGAGGGGCGGGGGTGGGCGAGGGAGCGGGCGGAGGAGGAAGTGTCATGGCGTCGGGCCGTGGAGCTTCTTCTCGCTGGTTCTTTACTCGGGAACAGCTGGAGAACACGCCGAGCCGCCGCTGCGGAGTGGAGGCGGATAAAGAGCTCTCGTACCGCCAGCAGGCGGCCAACCTCATCCAGGACATGGGGCAGCGGCTCAATGTGTATCCTTCCCTGTGCTTGACCCTCCGCCCCTCACGCCCCGGCTCCCTCGCCCGGCGGCCGGGCCCGCTGTCCCGCGAACATGGCGCCGCCGCCGCGGCCTCCTCGGGGCCTCGGCTGCGCGGCGAGGGCGGCCGGGCGGCCGGGCGAGGGCGCCGCGAGGCCCCGGTGGAGGAGGGGCAGGAATGCGGCGGGAGCCGCGTTGTGTAATGTGCCGGCGCGTGGCGGCGGCGGGGCTGGGCGCAGGCGGCGGCCGCCCGGCTCGCGGGCCCGGGGCCGAGGGGTGCGAGGGGCTCGCGGGAGGCTGAGCGGGCCCGGGCCTCTCCCCGCGCGGCTCGCCCGCGATGGCGGCTCGCCCGCGCCTCGGGAGCTCACTCTGGGCTCTTTATGTGCTTGGCGTGGTTTTGTATGGGCGTTTGTGCGCGCGCGTTCCAACTGTTTGGGTTTAGTTGTAGCCACTGATAGTTTCAGGAATCTCTCTGTAGCACCGTTAAGATGAAATGTTGAGCAGTTTGTCTGCTGTTTATTTAGAGTAAAATCTATCCCCCGCGACCCCACTGGCTTTTATTTATCTCCGCTTTGGGGTTTGGTCTGGCGTGAATGAGAGGGCATTGAGAAAGGACCGTAGATCGGAGAATTTTCTATCAGAGTTGTTTTGGTAGATGTTTTTTTCCAGTTTATTTCCTAAATGTTACGTTTCAGCTCTCAGCTTACAATAAACACTGCGATTGTTTATATGCACAGGTTTTATATGCACCATTCTTTCACCAAATTCAGCAGAAATGTAAGTACTATTTTAATCTCTTTTGCTACCACCAGATTTTAAAGTAAATCAATATGCAGGGGAAACGTTGGGCATTAATTTTACTGTAAATTTAGTGTTCTGAGTTAACGTATAGGTAAATGACCTGATAAACGTTTTGCTTTAAATGCGGAGTGTGTGTGTGTGTTTAAACTTTATGATGAGTTAAACTGTAAAGAACTGTGTTAGGCCCTAACCAGGCCTCTTAAGCTGCAGGATAAGTAAGAAACATTTTTTCTTGTGTTGATACATCGGTGTTTTTTTTTTTTCCATTTCAGTTTTATACTTTACATTTGAATAATTTAAGTAGTCTCTGTACTGCATGGTTGGGCATGCCTAGCCCTTCAGGGATAAGTCTTAATTTCGTTGGACTCCTTATTTAAATATTGTGAATTGGGATTCACTCAGTCACATTCCTTTGTAGTAAAACTTTGAAAGATCTAGGTCTTAGGAAGATATTTCATTCACTAACAATTTCTAAAATGTCAAGGAAATTCTGATCATCACTTTTGGTTATTCAAATATCAACTCTTCAGATATATGACAGGATTATGTCTTTGTATATTATATATATATATATATATATATATATATATATATATATATATATATATATTTGCGATACTGGGGATGGAATCCTGGGGATATTCTACCTCCTAGCTACTTCCCCAGCCCTAGTTTTTATTCTTTGTATTGAAAACAGGGTCTCATTGTGTTGCAAAGGGCTTAAGTAGTTGAGGCTGTCTGAACCGCCATCCTCCTGTCTCAGCCTCCCAAATGCTGGGATTACAAGCGTGGGCCACCATGCCCAGCATTGCATATTAATTTTGACATAAACTTAACAGTTTAATAATAAGATATTTTTAAAAACATAACCTGTAACTCTTGACAAATGGAATAATAGCATTTAGTTGAATTTATTTACTTATTTTTTTTAATTAATTTATTAAATTTTTTTGATGGTACTGGGGATGGAACCCAGGAATTATTCCGGGCTATACACCCAGACCTATTTTTATACTTAATTTGGAAACAGGCTCTCACAAAGTTGCTGAGAACCTCACTAAGTAGCTGAGGCTGGCTTCGAATCTGTACAATCCTTCTGTCTCAGCCTCCCAAGCGCCTGGATTACAAGTGTGCGCCACTACTCCCCGTTTAGTTGAAATTTTTATTTTAAGCTATGAGTGTCATGAATTTGATATACTTCAGAGTTAACATGTGTTTCATTGGTTAGCTAAGGTAGGGGGAAATGGGTGGTTAAGAAGTGCTTAACCTTGCCTGGATTCTCACTCTATTTTTTACTCTAAATTTTTATCACAGCTGTTTTATGAATGTTATTCAGAAAAATATGTAGGAAAAAATCCGGGAGCGGTGGAGCATTCTTGAAGGAGGCTGAGAACCAGAGGTTTGCTGTTTGGCAGCCAGCCTCAACTACTTAATGAGGCCCTGTTTCAAAAAAAAAAAAAATAGAGCTTGAGAGTATACCTTGGAGGTAGATTGCCCCTGGGCTCAATCCTCAGCACTAAATAAATAAATGTATTATAATGAGGACTTTGACTGTTTTTAAGTAGTTACTAGGAACTCATTTGCTAAGAAAACAGTCTTGAAAAAAGTCCTTAGAATTATTTTTGAAATGGGATTGCTGCTTTTAGCTCTTATCATGGGTTTTGTTTTGTTTTGTTTGTTTGTTTGTTTTTGGTTTTTTTTGTACTAAAGGTTGAACCTAGAGACATTCTACCTCCAAGCTACACTCCAGCTCTATTTTTTTAATATTTATTTATTTATTTATTTATTTATTTATTTATTTTGTGTGTGGTACTGGAGGGTGAAACCCAGGGACTTTCTACCCCCGGGCTACACCCCAAGCCCTGTTTTATCATTTATTTGGAAACTGTCTCACTAAGTAGCTGAGGCTGGCTTTGAACCTGTGCAATCCTGTCTCAGCCTCCCAAGCGCTGGGATTACTGGCATGCCCTACCATGCCTGGCCTGATCATGAATTCATCAAAAGGGCATATAAGCTTATTTTGAACAGCATATATTTCTATTAGATTTGGGTCTCTTACAGTCCTGTTTATACTCTTTTTCTTAAATCTGATTCTTTGTTGTTTCCACATTGTTTTCTTAGGAATAGCACTTAGATCAGTGATAGTGTTGTAGAGGATAAAGGAAGCCTCTGGTAACAGTATTTAGATTAAGAGAATTAATTTTTATTTATACTCTTTCCAAAGGCAATAGTGAACTAATGGATACTAAGTAGCCTTGGGTAATGCTGGTAAAAAGTCAAAATAGTTCTGGAAATTCTTTACATGTCCCATTTGCTGAATTGGGCGTGTGTTCACATTTTTTAACCAAGGATTGGACCCAGGGACATCTGCCTCTGAGCTACACCACCGGCCCTTTTTATTTTTTACTTTGAAACAAGGGTTTCTTTGGGTTGCTCAGTCTCATTGCTACTAAGGCTTTAATCCTCCTGTCTCAGCCTCCCACCTACTGGGATTATAGGCATGCACGACCACTGCTGGCTTCAGGCTTTTCTCCTTTCAGTAAACAATCACTCATCACTAGTCATTTTAATCTGTTTGTTTTTGAGTGTTCTTTCATAATTTGTCATTTGGGCATGAGTTCAGTGCTTCAAAACAATTACCTTGCTAAAAGCCAGATTTTTCAATTTTCAATTGATCCAGGTCATTTGCATTCTAGTCTTTATTATATTTAAACATCATCATTCAATAAACAGCTAGAGTATTTTTATTACCCTTATTAGAGTCTTGTATATGAAAGTAAGCTTCAACATTTTACATTGTCATTAACAGGATAATTGAAATATTGTGTTAATTTTCATTTGGGGAAGCAACATTGTAACCCTTTGTATGTATCTCTTACCTTTTTTACCTTTGTGATTACAAAGGTATCAAATTATCAAAAGTGACTTAATATTTGTGTTAATATACTTGTATCAGTTGCACAGCCTTTTGTTTCCTCCCCTTAATTCTTTATGGTGAGAGGGTGATCTCAAATGGAATGTGAGTCATACCTAAATTCATGCTCTCCCACATCATTGAAAAAAATTTCTCTTACAGAGTTATAATCAAGTGTCATAATGTACAAAAAAACATGAGTTACAAGTAAACACCATTTGGTAAATTAAGCTTTATGGAATAACTCGCTTAAATGTTAGGATGGCTAGAACAAACCATCAATTCTTTAAATAACTTTTTTTCCTGGTACTGGGAATGGAAGAGCTATACCCTCAGCCTTTTTTTTTTTTTTTTTTTTTTTTTTTTTTTTTTTGGTAGTTCTGGGGTTCCTGGAAGCCCTTTTACCTCCGGGCTACACTCTCAGACCTATTTTATATTTTTGTTTGGAAACAGGGTCTCTTAAGCGAGGCTAGCTTCAAATCTGAGCAATCCTCCTGTCTCACTGGCTTGTGGAGGACCTCACTAAGAAGCTGAGGCTGGCCGGGCTTGATAGTGTATGCTTGTAATCCCACCATTTTGGAGGTTGAGACAGGAGAATCTGGGTTCACAGACAGCCTCAGGTACTTACTGAGGCCCTTTGCAACTGAGTGAGACCCTGTTTCAAAATAAAGATTAAAAAAATAGGGCTGGGGGTAGCTTCGAGGTAGAATGCCCCTGGGTTCCATCCCTAGTCCCCCCCCCCCCAAAAAAAAAAAAAACTGAGGCTGGCCACAAACTTGTGATCCTAATGTCTCAGCCTCCCAAGTACTGGGAAAACAAGTGTGCACTACCACACCCAGCTATTTTCCTTCTCCCCCCCCCCCCCAGTATTGGGGATGGAACCCAGGGGCATTCTACCTCCGAGCAGCACCCCGATCCCTATTTTTTATTCTTATTTTGAAACAGGATCTCAATGAGTTGCAAAGGGCCTCACTAAGTAGCTGAGGCTGGCCAAGAACGTTATCCTCCTGTCTCAGCCTCCCGAATTCTGGGATTACAAGCATGCGCCACCATGTCAGGCTTATTCATAAGTAAAGAAAGAATCCCAAACCCAGCAAGGTGGCGCACACTTGTAATCCAGTAGTTGAGAGGCTAAGACAGGAGGATGGTGGGTTCTTGGCCAGTCTCACCTACTCAGGCCCTCCACAATTTAGTGAGACCTTGTTTCACAATAAGGAGTTAAAAATAGAGCTGGGGGTGTGTCTCAAAGGTAGAATGCCCCTGGGTTCAATCCCCAGTACCACACACAAAAAAAGAATCCCACCTACAAGTAAATTGCTGTTGTATTTAAGAATAAGATAAATATCAGCATGTGTTGGTGACCCAGAAATTATTTTGTCATTTTCTTGAAGAGTTAAATCACTATCAGCAGTAAATAACTTTTATGTAACCTAATTGGATAAATCTACCCTTTGTTTACTGGATGCAGAGAGCTTTATGTAATAGGACCTATAATTTAAAAAAGGCCCAGGGTCAGCATTGCTTCCAAAGTATAAACTGAGGTTGAATATTTCCTCCATTGTATGCCTAGACTGGATATTGACCCAGCTTCTCTTAGAAATTCTTTTTCTTTCTTTTTTTCTCTCTTTCTTTCTTTTTTTTTTTTTTTCCATACTGAGAATTGAACCCAGAAACATTCTACCTCCAAGTTACACCCCCAGCTCTTTTTTTTTTTTTTTTGCGGGTCTGGAGATGGAACCCAGGGACATTCAACCTCCAAGCTACACCCCCTGCCCTATTTTTTATTCTTTATTTTGAAACCAGGTCTCACTGAGTTGCGGAGGGCCTCACTAAGTAGCTGAGGCTGTCCCTGAATTGCAATCCTCCGGTCTCAGCCTTCTGGATTACAAACGTGCTCCTCCACACCCAGCTTCTATTTTATTCTTTATTTTGAAACAGGGTTGCTCACTAAGTTGGAGAGGGCCTCACAAGTTGCTCAGGCTTCCTGCGAACTTGTGATCCTCAAGTCTCAGCCTCCCAAGTACTGAGATTATAAACATATGCCACCATGTCTGGCTATTTTTTATTTATTTGTGGTACTGGGGTTTGAACTCTAGGATATTCTACCTCTAAGCTAGACCCTCAGCCCTATTTTCTGTTCTTTATTTTGAAACAGTGTTTCAAAGTTGCAGAAGGCCTCACTAAATAGATGAGATTGGTTGGTTTTGAAGATCAGTTAGGTGGTTTGATTTTCTTTTCCTCTGCCTGTACTGGGGATTGAACCATTATACTACTACAAGCACTCTACTTCTAACCTACATCCTCAGCTATTTTTTATTTTGAGACAAGATCTTGGTAAATCACTCAGGTTAGCCTCATACTTTTGATCCTCCCTTCCCATTCTCCTGAAAAGCTAAGATTATAGGCTTTTGCCACTGTGCTCAGCCCATTTGATTCCAAGTCCAGTGAAGGAAGGTCTCTTAAGGTCAGGTAATAAAGAACATGCCCTTTTCTAAGTATTTTGTTACTTGGTTAGAGTCTGTTCTCCTAGGTTTTATTTTTTCCAGTTGATGTACTTATCTTAGTATCGTTGTCTCTTTAAAGTTTCAGTGATAAGAATTGCATATAATTTGCAAAGTTTAAATGTATTGTAGTTCTGTTTAAGGGCTGAAGAGTACATAGTTAGGACAGTAGTGGGGTTAATGATCTTAAGGAATAACTATAATGATATGTATATGCATTATCTTATGTTCTGGGTTTCATTTTTACCTGTAAGATTGGTTCCTTGCTACCCATGAACAGATTTGTATTTGCTTATGTAACATTTTCATTCCACTTTTTGCCCACAGTTTTTGATATGTTTCTGAATTGGCTTGGCTCTTCAGTAGTGAAGATTTCATTATAGATTTGAAGATACTTTTGCAGTCCTTTCCTTGTAAATTTGAAAATACTCTTGTATTCTTTTCTTTCCCTGTAAAGACTTCAATGATTTGGAAGAGGGACATTCTTTTATCTATAGAAAGAAGTGCTCTAAATTCCTATTATTTGTCTGATAGAAGTTACATGTTAGATTGTAAGGGCAAGGAAGTTTTTTGTTCTTTTTTTTTTTTAACTTACTGTTTTACTGGTACCTAGGAAAGTACCTCATATAGAGAAGATATTCAGCAAATTTGTCAAAGAATGGATCCAGGCTTATTTTTCCACAGGTCTAGTAAGTAAAAGTGTCGACATTTTCCTAATATATCCTCCCCACATATATGCACTGAGAGTGTTTATTTTTGAAAACTGTTATGCATATGGTAAATGAAAGCGATAGAAAAGACTTGGGACAAACCTTCCTCTCATACAGGAGTCTGAGTCCCCATCCTAGCCCTATATGGCTCCTGATATTAATCACTATTCAGAAACATTTTTTGCCCCAGCCACGGTAGCACACACCTGTAAATTCAGTACTTGGGAGCCTGAGACAGGAGGATCACAGGTTCGAGACCAGCCGCAGCAGTGTAACAAGACTCTCAGAACCTAGTGAAATCCTGTTCCAAAACAAAAACTAAAAAAGGCTGAAGTGTAGCTCAGAGCAAATACACTAGGTTCTTTTTTTTTTTTTTTTTTTTTTTTGCCACAGTTCTTAGGTCTAGCACACAACAGCAATATGCAAACATACATAATTAGATGATTTGAGTTGGGATTAGGTGTAGCTGCTGCTGGTATAGGTTTTTTTTTTTTTTTTTTTTTTTTTTTTTTTTTTTGCGGGTTTAGGGATGGAACCCAGAGGCATTCGACCTCTAATCTATACCCCCTGCCCTACATTTTATTCTTTATTTTGAAACAGGGTCTCACTAAGTTGCAGAGAGCCTTACTAAGTAGCTGGGGCTATCCGCGAACCGCCATCCTCCAGTCTCAGCCTCCTGAATGCTGGGATTACAAGCGTGCGCCACCACGCCCAGCTGGTATAGTAACTTTTAAGATGGCATTAGAAGAAATGGTATAGATAGAGGCAATGGTTCTCAAATAGTATCAATTTTGTTCTCCAGAGAACATTTGGCACAACGTAGAGGCAAAAGGGTGCTGCTACTGGCATTCATAACTAGAAGCTAGGCACTACCCTTCCTCTTCCCCAAAAAAAGATAAGGGAGGAATGTCAAATCTGTTATCGCTGCTAGATCTGTAACTCCCAGGGACCTTCTTAAGAACAAAGATTGCATTTGTACTCTTTCTCTTTATTAAATTGAGGACTTTAAGGAACCCTGGTATTCCTAAAATTTTAAGCTTTAATGTAGATTGACAATAAAGAACAGCTTTCTGAGAACTACTGATGTATTTCTTCTCTTATTTAAATTTGTTATGAATAACATACTGTTCATAATTTTTCTTTTAATTTTGTTTATGGCATTTTTGACATTAAGTCAAATTATTGTATTTGATTTTATTTCATTGCCTTTATGCTTATTTAGAGGTAAATGTACTTAACACTTAGCAATTTCATGGGAGAAGATTTGTTTTAATCTTTAGATTTATTTTGATATGTGGTTCCTAAACATTTAATGTTAATTCCATTTTCCCTTTCATGCAGATTAGGAAGATGTGAATCTTTAAGGTTAGATACTTACCCGAAGTCACACAGCAATAGTAGTAAAAACAAATCATCCCCAGATCTAGACTTTTAAGCTCATGCTGTTATTACTGTACCTAACTTAAATTAATTTTTTTTTTTATATGTGGTCCTGGGGATGGAACCCAGGGGCCTGTTTTATTTTGAAACAGAGTCTCACTAAGTTGCTGAGAACCTCATTAAGTAGCTGAGGCTGGCTTCGAACCTGTGTTATCCTCCGTCTCAGCCTCCCAAGTACTGGGATTACAAGCGTGCGCCACCATGCTCAGCTCTAGTTAATCTTAATGGAATTGTCTTCATAGCTCTGGAATTTCTCACTGAAAGCAGTATGTGGAAATTCTTTGTTATATGCTAAGAGTGGTTTGTCAACTATTCACATCAAAATTATGATGCTTGTTAAGAATTATGCTTTACTGGCTTGGAATATTAAGACAGGAGGATTATAGATTTGAGACTAGTCTCAGCAACTTTAAGCTAGACTCTAGGCAACCTAGTGAGACCCTGTTTCAAAATAAAAAAGAGCTGGGGTATAACTCTGAAGTGGAATTCCCTCGGTTTAGTCCCCAATACAAATATGAATGTATGTTTATATGTTTTACTGGGTTGTGCCTTGACTTACATAATCAGAATATTTGTGATGAGGTTCTGGCTCTTTGCCTTAACAAGCTTCCCAGATGATATCTGTGCCCATTAAAATGGAAGACTTTTTTTTTTTTTTTTTTTAAGGTACTGGGGGTGGAACCCAGGGACATTGTACCTCTAAGCTATACTCCCAGCCATATCTTTTAGTCTTTTTATTTTTTTTATTTTTGTAGTACTGGGGGGTGGGACCCAGGGGCTTTTTATCTCTGGGCTACACCCCCAGCCCTGTTTTATAATTTATTTGGAAACAGGGTATCACTAAGTTGCTGAGAGCCTCACTAAGTAGCTGAGGCTGGCTTTGAACCTGTGTGATCCTCCTGTCTCAGCCTCCCAAGCATTGGATTACAAGCTTGTGCCACCACGCCCGGTCTCACTGAGTTGTGAAGGGCCCCATTAAGTAGCTGAGGCTGGCCGCAAACCGTGACCCTTCAGTTTTTGCCACCCAAATGCTGGGATTACAAGTGTGTACCACCACACCCAGTCTGACTTGTTTTAAATTCATTTTCTCCTCTTTCTCAGTCTATTGTTATCCTCTGGTCATGTTTTATAGAAGTCAAATAAATATGTGTTTCATTCTTTACTTTCTAAATGTCAGAAGTAAATTTCTATGGCATCAAAAAAAAAATGACACATTTGAAATCAGCTCGGCAAGGCGAGTTTTACTCTTTGCACAAAGGGATCCAGCCACCAGTGAGTAGTCAAGCATGCAGGAACAGCTGGTGGAAAACTGCTGGGCATATTGTTTTCAGTGCGGGGCCTCTGTGTTGTGCTTCTATTAGTGGGAATGCAGCCTCACAATCTTTATACTATTGGCTGAAGGGGATTCTGAGGGACAAGTTGGCAATCAAAATCTCCAGGAAATTCTATCTTTACAAAAATACAAGCACATTTAAGATTACACAATGGCAGTTCTACAAAATGGAGCCCAAGTCAGCAGGGCATGGTGGCACACGCTTGTAATCCCAGCATTCGGGAGGCTGAGACCTGTAGGATCACGGTTCACGGACAGCTTCAGCTACTTAGTGAGGCCCTCTGCAACTCAGTGATACCCAGTTTCAAAATAAAAAATAAAAATATAGGGCAGGGGGTGTAGCTCGGAGGTCAAATGCCCCTGGGTTCCATCCCCAGACCTGCAAAAAAAAAAAAAAAAAAACGGAGCCCAAGTCAAGGTATTCCTTTGATTAAAAAAGATCCAGTTATATTCTCACATAAGGTATCTTAGGAAACCTGAAAGAGCCTACATGACAGGCACTTAAAATTTATTTGTTTTACGTAGTTAGTTTTCTCCAGAAGAAACAGAACCATTTACTAAGTGACTTATCCAAAATTAAAACAACCACTATGAGGACTGGGGATGTGGCTCAGTGGTAGAGCACTTGCCACTTGCCTGGCATTTGTGAGGTCCACCAAAAAATGACACCGTTAAGAGACTGGAGTTTGCACTCAAGTCCCTGTCTAATCTCATGCTGCATTAGTTTTAATTTTTCCTACCCTAGTATGTTTGAAGTAGGGCACAATAGCCATTGATGCCAGTGATTTTTACAGAGATGTGTGAAGTAAACAACTCTCAGATTTTGATTAGTTTACCTCATTGGACTAAATCAAATCTTTTATAGGTCTCATTCCTTTTTAAGCAATACATCAATCTTAGTATTATGCATTATACATCTGTTTTTTCATAGAGTGTTTTCTGTTTGCTTTCTACATGTCTGCTCTGGCAAGTTTTTTGGGGGGTGAGTCTTTTTGGAACCGGGGATTGAGCCCAGAGTGCCACACCTACAGAGCAGACACTTTGCCACTGAGCTATGTCCCAGCCTCCTTTTTTTCTTTTTTAATGGCATGGGGCTGGAACTCAGGCATTTTTACCTCTGAGCTACATTCCCAGTCCTATTTTTATTCTTTATTTTGAAACAGGGTCTCACTAAGTTGCAGAACTGAGGCTAGGCGTGAAATTGCAAACCTGTTTCAGCCTCCTAAATATTGGGATAAAAAACGTGCACCGCCACACCTCACTATGCTCCGGCAAGTTTTAAAGATTTGATTGAAGTTGCAACTCCTTTGTAAAGCTTATTCCAGATAACCTTTACTTTTCCATTTCTAAATGTCTGTCTTGGTCTTTTAAGTCCTAATAATCCTGCTCTGGTCTATTTGGTGTTCTTTAGTGCTATACCATGTCAGTATATGAGGTGAATTTTTTCTTTTTATTGTAAAACACAGACATAAAGCCACCAAACAAATGTTTAGCTTAATGAATTATTATAAAGCAAACAACCTTCTAATCACCACCCAAGCATATTAGTACTGTGGCAACTACCCAAAATTGCCTTGTGTCAACCCCTTCCCTCCCTCCATATAGTAACCATAATCTTTAATGTTACAATACATATTTCTTCGGTTTCTTTATAGTTATATCACTCAGCTCTGCATTCCTAAACACCATAGTTTGGTTTTGCCCTTTGTTAAATACTTGATAGTCTTTTATGTCTCTGAATAATCACCAAGTTTTCTCCCTGTCATGTAAGTTTTAATATGCTGAAGGACCATATGACCTGTAAAGTGTCTACCTGTCTAACTTTTCTTGATTTTGTGTTCGTTGTGCAGTTCATCATGTTCATTTTCTTTGTTCTTACATACTGGGGTTGGACAGGAACTCTGCCTCTGAGCTGCACCGCCAGACCTATTTTTAATTTTGAAATAGGGTCTTGTGAAGTTGCTTAGAGCCTCACCTAAGTTGCTGAGGCTGGCTTCCAACCTGCAGTCCTCCAGTCTCAGCCTCTCAAGTACTGGGATTGCAAATGTGTGCAACCACGCACCTAGCTGAATCCAGATTTTTTTTTTTTTTCCAATACTGGGGATGGAACCCAGGGGCATTCTACCTCCAAGCTACACTCCCAGCCCTAAATTTTTTTTTTTTTTTTTTTTTTTTTTTTTGTGTGTGTGTGTGTGGTACTGGGGTTCCCGGAAGCCCTTCTACCTCCAGGCTACACTCCCAGACCTATTTTATATTTTTTAATTTGGAAACAGGGTCTCTTAAGCAAGCGAGGCTGGCTTCAAACCTGCGCGATCCTCCTGTCTCCACCTCCCAAGCGCGGGGATTACAAGCGTGCTCCACCACGCCCGGCATCCCAGCCCTATTTTTTATTCTTTATTTTGAAACATGGTCTCACTGAGTTGCGAAGGGCCTCGCTAAGTAGTTGAGGTTCTCCACGGACCACAATTCTCCTGTCCCAGCCTCTCAAATGCTGGGATTACAAGCGTGCACTACCATGCCTAGCTTGGTAATACTTTAATTCTATTATTTCATTTATTAATGGGATATCTTTATATTGAAATACTTCTGTTCATCTACATTTGGACACTCAGCAGTAGATATCATGCAGGATCCTTGATTCTTAACCTACATTTAATATTGCTTTTAGGTATAATTTACATACTATATCTTTTCACTCATGGAAAATTATGATTCAATGAGTATTTATTTTTTGTATATTCAGAGTTATTACTTGTAAAAGAAACTCCATAACTCTTGCCCATCTCTTCTCTTCCCATCTTTCCTCCTATCCTATTCTGGACGTTTCATATGGAAAAAACTTAGCATAATGGTTTTCAAGGTTCATCTGTAGGGTAGCATGTACTTCACTTATTTTTCTTGCTAAACTACCCATTCAGTGTATGGGTAGACTATATTTTATATATCTATTCATCAGTTGGTGGACATTCATGTTGGTACCAGTTTTTGGCTTTTATGAACATGAATATTCTTGGTATGAATATTCCTGCACAAGGTTTTATGCAGACATATATTTTGGTTTCTCTTGGGTTTGTATCCATGAGGAAAATTGTTGGAGTATATACTAGAGCCCGTAATCTTGGAAAGATATCCAGGTTTATCTTGTAAATTTTCTGTTCCCAAAAATTTCAAAGCCAGAATTAGACATTTCTTTAAGAAAGCCCACTTTCCTTTAATAGGAAGAGGAGGACCACAATCTGGGTTCTTTGTTAAGCATGAGTGTTAACACATTGTATTAGGTATTTAAATGATCTAGAAATAAAGTACACAGGGGGGTATGCATAGGTTATATGTGCGGTTACTGCACTGTTTTGTATAAGGGACTTGAGCATTTGCTAGTGTGGATGTCCAGCAAATGAACCAATTCCTCTTGGATATTGAGGGATAACTAAAATAGGGGAGGGATGAGTGATTATTTGGCTGGGAATGTAGCTAAGCTACGGTAGAGTGCATGTCAATGGGACCCTCAGTTCAATCCCTAGCACTCAAACAGTTTTTGTTCTTTCTAACTCAAGATACAGGCTTTTTATTTAACATCTTTTGTATTACATTTCAAATCACTTTTCACAGAAAACCTACTTCTCAAGAATATAAAATGATAGAATTTGAATATTCCACAGCCAATCTCAGCACAACAGTACTATTGCCACCATTAAAATTACTGAGATCAGATGTTTTCACTTTGCTCTCCTTCATTCTTGGTTTTTAAGAGTTGTACTCTGTTATCATAACCATTATAAAACTCTCAAGTCCTCATTTATTCTTGGTTCTACAAGTGTGTTTGTTGCTCGTTACCAGTACTTACGCTGAAGTCTCTATTTTGATTTTTCACGTTTTTGGGGGAAGATTGTGGATACAGTATTCTCTGAATACTTGCATGTTGATAATAGTTTATGCCTTTTATACAGAAGAACAGATTTGTGTATATAAAATTCTTAGCTATATTTGCTTTCCTTGTGTATCTTAATAACTGCTAACCACCACCACCACCACCCCGCTAACAGGTAGATGGCAGTTTGGTGGTCTGATTTTCTTTGTTTTTCCTAAGCAGCCAAAGGATTTAAAATCCAGGATTTTTCTTTTTTTCTTTCTAGTGTGATTTTTGTTGACTTTAGACAGGCACAACTCTTTTTAGGTTTTTTCTCACATTATCTTTTCATTTTTTTTGTGGTACTGAGGATGAAACCCAGAGGCCTTCTACCTCCAGGCTACACTCCTAGGCTTATTTTATAATTTGTTTGGAAATGGTCTCGCTGAGTTGCTGAGAGCCTCGAAGTAGCTGAGGCTGGCTTCGAATCTGCACGATCCTCCTGTGTCAGCCTCCCAAGTACTGGGATTACAAGCATGCGCCACCATGCCCAGCTTCACATTATCTTTATATGAACTAAATGCTCATCTATTGTTTTTGTGAACAACAGCTTTCCTGAACTGTTGTAAGATGGACTTCAGAATAGCTTTTTAATTCCACAGAGCTACTTATTTTATTTTCATGTAGTATTTAGAAATATGTCAGCATGCTATATTTTTATATTTTCTTTTATCCCTATCCTCCCAGTTGTGCTTTTCTTTACAGGGGTTTCTCTTCAGTTTCAAAATTTCATAAATGTTAGCTCCAATCCTTTAAGCTATACTGCATCCACCCTCTAATTTGACTGGCAAAACTCTCCTCCTCCCAGAGTGAGCTCCTGTTCTTGCCATGATTTCCAGTGAGAACACCTGTTGGCTCTTTTAAGATTCTAATGTTGCCGGGCATGGTGGCACACGCTTGTAATCCCCGCTATTGGGAGGCTGAGACAGGCAGATCGCACTGGTTCAAAGCCAGCCTCAGCTACTTAGGCTCTCAAGCAACTTAGACCCTGTTTCCAAATAAAATATAAAAATAGGTCTGGGAGTATAGCCTGGAGGTAGAAAGCCCAAGTTCCACCACCAATATCACCCCCCACCAAAAAAAATTTTAATGTTATCAGGTTCGACATATATATGCCCCATTGTTTCTCTTAGCTTCTTGGTACACAGGTACTAGATATGGCAGCTTCAAAGTAACCTGGTTTTGTCCTTACTAGTTCATATTTGGGATTTCCTAGGAATTCCCTGTTCTGTGGTTTGATTATAAATATCTGTGAGGCTTGGGTTTTACAGTTTTGTTGGTTTGTTTTTCTGTGGGGTTTTAGAATTGCCTCTGCCACTGGCTTTGAATTCTTCAGTAATCATTAAAGGTTTATTGTTAGTCATCTTCTATAGTATAATAAATTTCCAGCTATCATTTAAATGTACTCATCAGGTATAAATTCTTCTAGAAGGGTGATTTTCTTTTTTTAAGGAATTAAATCATTTGTTCTATTAAGAATGATTCATCTGGAAAAAAAACTAATTTATTACTAGATACCACAATGCATATATGATATTCTTAACTGATTTTTCTCAAATTGATTCTGAAAACTTAGAAAATTTCCCAAATAGCTTTAAGTGTTATTTCAAAACACTGTGCCTTCATATGCCTCCTAATAGGGATAGTGATAGAATGGAGGTCGTGACTATTATAAAAGTTGCCATGACAGGCATGGTAGCACACACTTAATTACTTAAAAGGCTGAGACAGGATCTCAGGTTTGTTGCTAGCCTCAGCTACTTAGGTCCTCTGCAACTTAGGGAGACCCTGTTTCAAAATAAAGAACAAACGTTTTTAATCCCAGCACGCTGGCTTAAGAGACCCTATTTCCAAATAAAAAAGTATAAAAATATGTCTGGGAGTGTAGCCCGGAGGTAGAATGGTTTCCAGGAACCCCAGTAACACACACACACACACACACACACACACACACACACACACACACACAAATAGGGTTGGGCGTGTAGCTCAGAGGTAGAATGCCATTGGGTTCAATCCCCAGTACGGGGCGGGGGGGGGGGGCTCTTTGGAATTTTTCTTGGTGCATTATAATTATATACAATGGGGGATTATTGTTACATTTTGTATTTGCAAATACACATAATTTGGTCAGTTTCATTCCCTAATTCCTCTCCTTTCCTTCCCCTCCCCTCCCCTCTTTTCCTGGTACAATTCCTTTGCTTCCTGGTCATCTATTTAGGGTGGATAGGTGTATATAAAGATTTAATAATTTGTGCCTATGTTGACCTTAGCCCATTTGTCCCAGAGTTAAGAAAAATTGTGTGTGTGCTGCTAGGGATCAAACTCAGCACATGCCAGAAAAAAGCTCTGCCACTGAGCTATGCCCTATCCTAAGAAATGATTATTACTTTGTTTTGTGCTGCTGCACAGAAAACCTGAGACTGGGTAGTTTATAATGAAAAAAAAATGTATTATTTTGCAATTGCAGAGGCTGGCAAATTCAAGACCTAGGCTACAGTGTGCAGCCAAGGTTTTCTTGCTAACTGATCACAAAGTGGAAGGGCAAGAGCACAGTAGAGTGTGCCCACTCCGCAGCCCTTTTATACTGGTATCAGTCTATCAGCAGGACCAAGTTCTCTGGACCTGAACACTGTTCTTAGACCCATTTCGCAACACTGCAGCATTGTTTCCAAAACAATGAATTCTAGGGACTCCAAACTATTGGGAAATACTAAATTGTAGCCAGTCTCCAGAATAGAGTAGGGTTTTACATTTACAAATGTGTATTGAATATTTCCATTGGCCAAAGCACACAAGTTTATAAATTCACTTTGAAGGCCATTTGAGTAGTTTTAGTAGTATATAGTTATTTAAGGAGTCTTTTAAGTAAAAACCAAGCTAGATCTTTATATATTCTAATGTAGACATCTATACATACTCCAGGTAGTAAGGAAAATTTGGGGATCCTTCTTATCTTCTGCAATATTTAGGGACATTAACCTAATATTTTACATTTAAATAAGTTAAGGTTCTAGTTGTAAGGCCAGCATATTAAGTACCTTTGTATGGCCGTATTTTAGGAAATATATGTAATATGGAGCTTTTCTCTGAATGTGGGTTTTTCTTCTCAGAAGAACTTTACTTGTTCAGTATTAAAATTTAAATTTGAAGTAAATAGCCTTAATGGTTTATACTTAATAGTAGTATGGCAAACATTTGCATGACAAGCAAAGGTGGGATTTTTTTCTTTATAAATGGTGCTTTCCTAAAGAAACCTATTTTAATATGGGAGGAAAATTACATAGTGGCTTAATTTAAATTTGTCTGTTGTTGAAATGGCTAGGAACTGTAATAAATTTGAGCTATTTTGTATACCTGTTAATATATTTTTATGGGTTTGAAACTACATGGTATAATATGATAGGCCTTACCTAGAAGTGTCTACTGAGCCAATGAAATGGGGCTAGTGCACTAACAAACTGCTGTAATTTCCTATCCAGTGCAATTCTTGTTTGGTAGGATTCTATATTGTTTTGTTGAAATATAAATCTGGCTGGGCATGGTGGCACATGCTTGTCATACAGTACTTGGGAGGTTGATACAGGAGGATCGCAGGTTTGCGGCCAGCCTAAGCTACTTAGTGAGACTCTGATCAATCTAGTGAGACCCTATTTCAAAATAAATAAAATAGAGCTGAGGGTGTAACTTGGAGGTAAAGTCTTAATATGGGGAAAATATAAATCATCACAATTAATACTTTTTATATTGATTTTATTTTATTGGGATAAATAATTAAAATTTATTTCCCCTTTTTTTTTGCGGTACTGGAATTGGAACCCAGGGGCATTCTACCTCGAAGCTATACACCCAACCTTATTCCCCCCCCCCTTTATTTTGGAACAGGGTCTCACTGAGTTGCAGAGGGCCTCACTAAGTAGCTGAGGCTGTCCCAGAACCGCGACCCTCCTGTCTCAGCCTCCCAAATGCTGGGATTACAAGCGTGTGCCAAAATGCCCAGCTCCTTGTTTATTTTTAATTGGCTTCTAGAAAGTTAACTTATATTTAGCTGACATTATATTTATGCTTGACAGTGCTGATTTGGGATATAGTTACTTGTACCCATCAACAAATAAAAGAGTATTGGAGCTCACACTGCAGGGTTTGTTCTATATGCAAATGTGCACATTCAGACTAAAATAATTCAGTTTAGAAGGTTAAAAAACGGAGCTGGGGCCAGGTGTGGTGGCACACGCATCTAATCCCAATACTTGTGTGGCTGAAATAAGAGGATCAAAGCTTCAAGAACAGCCTCAGCAACTTAGTGAGGCTCTCAGAAACTTGAGACCCTGTTTTTAAATAAAAAACAAAATAGGGCTGGGGATATAGCTCAGAGGTAGAATGCCCCTAATTCAATTCCCAGCACCAGGGGAAAAAAAAAAAAAAAAAAAAAAGCCAGACAGGAGATTCCAGTACTTCTGAGGAGGATCAAAGTTTGTTCAAGGCCAGATTTTGGCAATTTAACAAGACTCTGTTTCAAAATAAAAAAGGGCTACCACACCTGGCTGATGTTTTCGGTGTCCTAAATATCCATCCTGAAGATTTTTCAAATTCTCAATATCAGTTTTTTCGTGTGACAATATTTCACTCATAATTAAAATGCCAGATTGAGTTGACATTTGCTATAATACTACAGTGCCAGTATTTTCAGTAAGACAAAATGGACATAAACCACTCTTTAACATCGTATTGGAAATTTGATTGAATTATTTTAAGCTAGGCAATCTTCCCTTATTAACAAATAGGTACTTTTGTACTCCACCTTTTTGGTGTGAGGGGCTGGAGATTGAACCCAGGGACATTGTACCACCAAGCTACACCGTAATTTTTATTTTGAAATGGTCTCACTAAGTTGATGAGAGTCTCAGTACTTGCTGAGGCTGTCCTCAAATCTCTTACCTCAGCCTCCCAAGTACAAGGATTACAGGCATGTGCCACCACACCTCCATACTCCACTTGAATGTTGTGGTCCATTCCTCTTCCCTCATCATCCCTCTAAGTTCTACTTCCAACTTTGACTTAATTCTGTGGGCCTTTACCAAGGTTACACCACTACCACTTTCCCTAAACTGTAGCCTTAAGCAGGTAATTTATAAATTGTGAGCCATCACCATCACAACTGGAGCTAGCTGGTTATTTATTAATGAAGCCCTATAAGGCACTGAAAATAGTTATGATAGTCTTAGTTGGTGTTGAAGTGGGGAAATGTTTGAGGCTGTTAGGGACTTTTACTAGTCTGTAGACATAAAGATGGAACACAGGATTAAACTGAGCCTCTTGGTGTGGTATATTAGCAAACTTGGAAGCCTTGATTTGCTTCTTAGGCTTTTCTCCATTAGAAGTTGAAGAGCAATAAAACAGCCATGCCTAGTTATTAAATGCAAAATATATACCACAACTACTAAAAGGAAAAAGGCCAGGATGATTCATTTGAAATTGACTGATACAGCCATCTTTGGTCAGTTAGCAGTTTCTTAGGCTTTTTTGCTAATTCAACCTGACCTTGCCTCCACCTATCAAGGTTGAAGCTGGCAGTTAAAAAGAACTCAGGAATGGGCTGGAGGAGAAAAGATAAAGAAGGGAGTTAGATCAAGAGATAGGAATGGAGGCATAGAGGAATAGAAAGAAGGGAGAGGAAAAAGGAATGTGGGTGCAGATCATTGGAGTAATGTTAAGTATCATAATGTTAGTCTTTGAATATGCTTAGTTAGCACTGCAATAGAACCTTACCGCAACTGTGTTCTGGGCATGGTGATGTATGCTTGTAATCCCAGTATTTGGGAAGCTGAGATAGGAGGATCAGAGGTTCAAGGCCAGCCTCAGAAATTTAATAAGAAGCTGTTTTAAAATAAAAGCCAGGCGTGGTGGTACACACTTGTAATCCCAGCATTTGGGAGGCTCAGAAAGGAGGATCTGGGTTCAGGGACAGCCTCAGCTACTTAGGCCCTCTGCAACTCTGTAAGACCCGGTTTCAAAATAAAGAATAAAAATAGGGTAGGGGCTGTAGCTGGGAGGTCAAATGCCCCTGAGTTCCATCCCCATACCCTCAGTAAATAAGATATAAAAAGAGCTGGGAATGTATGTAGCTCAGAGGTAGAATGCCTCTGAGGTCAATACCTAGTACCCCCCCCCAAAAAAAAAATGAGTTTGTAAGTTTAAAATCAACACTAAAAATACAGTTGTTTAATTTTTGTACATAGTAGTAGTAGTAGTAGTAGTGTGTGTGTGTGTGTGTGTGTGTGTGTGTGTGTGTGTTACTAAGGATGGAACCCGGGGTTCTTCAACCTCCGGGCTGCACTCCCAGACCTATTTTATATTTTATTTAGAGACAGAGTCTCACTAAGTTGCTGAGAGCCTCACTAAGTAGCTGAGACTGGCTCTGAACCTGCACGATCCTCCTGTGTCAGCCTCCCAAGTACTGGGATTACAAGCATGCACCACCACACCCACCTAGTAGTAATATTATTTGAGTCATTCCTGTAGGGCACTGTTCTAAGTGCTTTGGATATATTGGTCCATTTAATTATCACTAGTATTTCTCCCATTTTACATAAATGGAAACTGATCCACAAAGAGAATATGTAATTAATTGCCTAAGCTAGTCAGATAGCAGAGCAAGGACTCCAATAAGACTTATCACTCCATGATTTGTATGTATATTTCTGTAGAAATCTTGTTTTGAAAATTTAACATTCCCTTGAAATAGTTGTACATCTGTAAAATGAGAAGCTCTGGAGACTTAAAATCAAGCCCCTCTCTCCCCCCTTTTTCCATTTAGTTACAGTAATTTTAATCTGGGCATTGCAGCACTGTAATCCCAGTGCTCAAGAAGCTGAGGTAGGAGGGAGGCTGAGGCAGGAGGATCACAGTTTCAAGGCCAATCTCATTAATTTAGTGATTCCCTCAATAAGTTAGACCCTATTCAAAATTAAAAATAAGGCTGCAGGCAAAAAAGGTAGAGTGCACCAAAATTCCACTAGCACATGAAAAGGAAGTTTATTAAGCAAGATACCTGAACACTGAAGTAGTATGTGGTCTCTGACCCCAGTGAATTAAATCTTGGTTTATAATTGCTTATTTTGCAAATCAAACTATCTGTGTTTCTTCTCCAGTACTACTACTATGAATTCTTTGGCTTTGTTGAATCAAGTTGTTGCTTTCAAAAGTATACTTACTAAAAAAAAAAAAAAAAAAAAAAAGTATACTTACTGTTAGCAGACCAACTAGCAGTATTTCTGTTACCTAAACTTTTGGAATTCTTCTAAGCCACACACAGTGTCACACTTCCATACAAAAAGCAATAGTACCTAGTTCTTTCTTTAGTCATCCTTAAAATTAAAGCCTTGTGAATATTCACCAAGTATCTATCTAAAAATATGCTTATCTTTTTGTTTGTTTTTATAGCCATTACGGAGTAAAGTGTTTGCAGGCTGTAGAGGAGGGAATGTGAACAGAGTTGGTAGATTTCAGTAGGAACTTTGAAAGTGTTGGATATAGCCGGGCGTGGTGGCGCACGCTTGTAATCCCAGCATTCAGCATTTGGGAGGCTGAGACAGGAGGATCATGGTTCGTGGCCAGCCTCAGCTACCTAGTGAGGCCCTCTGCAACTCAGTGAGACCCAGTTTCAAAATAAAGAATAAAAAATAGGGCAGGGGGTGTAGCTCGGAGGCCGAATGCCCCTGGGCTAGTGGAACACTGGAAGAGGGTGAGAATTGAGCCCTGTTTGGAGGGAAGACACTTTTTTTTTTTTTTTTTTTTTTTTTTTTTTTTTGGTACTGGGGGTGAAACCCAGGGGCTTTTCTACCTTCAGGCTATACTCCCAGACCTTTTTTTTTTTTTTTATTTGATTTGAAACAGGATCTCACTAAGTAGCTGAGGCTTGGTTCTAACCTGTGCGATCCTCCTGTCTCAGCCTCCCAAGTGCTGGGATTACAAGCATGCACCACCACGCCCAGCTGAACAGAAAGACTTCTATAGGAAGTGTGGGTAAATAAACCAGAACCTGGAGATAACTGCTTGGCTACCTAGTCATACACTTATTTATTTATTTATTTATTTATTTATTTATTTATTTATTTATTTATTTATTTTTGGTGCTGAGGATTGAATCCAGGGCATTCAACATCTGATCTGTACCCCTAGGCTTATTTTGTGTTTTATTTTGCAACAGTCTCACTAAATTGCTGAGGCTGGCATCGAGCCTGCAACCCTCCTGTCTCAGCCTCCCAATTACTAGAATTAGAGGTATGCATTACCATGCTCAGCTGCTTTACAAGCTTTGCTTATTTATTTATTTATTTATTTATTTATTTATTTATTTATTTATTTATTTTTGGTGGTGGTGGTGGTACTGGGGTTCCTGGAAGCCCTTCTACCTCCAGGCTACACTCCCAGACCTATTTTTACATTTTTTAAAATTTGAAAACAGGGTCTCCTAAGCCAGTGTGCGCGGCTGGCTTCAAACCTGCATGATCCTCCTGTCTCTGCCTCCCAAGCGCAGGAATTACAAGCGTACGCCACCACGCCAGGCTCACCCGGCAAGCTTTTAAAAAGAGAAAGGCAACAAGCCTGAAGTGGGGCGTGCCAGGGGCCAGAACCCATCCCAGGAAAACTGAGGGAAGCTCAGTTACCTGATTGGCACAGGAAACCCAAAAGTGGAAAGGGAAAAAAGCCATAAGAAAGAAAGAATGGGAGGAGCCAGGTGTGGTGGTTCACGCTTGTAATCCCAGCACTTGGGAGGCTGAGACAGGAGGATCGCACAGGTTCGGAGCCAGCCTCAGCTACTTAGTGAGGCTCTCAGCAAGTTAGTGATACCCTGTTCCCCAATAAATTACAAAAAAATAGGCCTGGGGGTGTAGCCTGGAGGTAGAAAGCCCCTGGGTTCTACCCCCTAGTACCACAAAAAAGAGAGAGTGGAGCTGAGGAGCCAAAGGGATCTGTCTTTGAGGACCAGCATTAAGGAAAGGAGGGGTGCACCGTTTCTGGAAGTACTGTGAAGTGGATGGAACAAGCTCCTATTTCATCTCCTGGCTCCAAAAATTCATTTAAAATATTGTCCTCATGCCGGGCGTGGTGGCGCACGCTTGTAATCCCCGCGCTTGGGAGGCAGAGACAGGAGGATCGCGCAGGTTCGAAGCCAGCCGCGCGCGCTGGCTTAGGAGACCCTGTTTCCAAATTTTAAAAAAATGTAAAAATAGGTCTGGGAGTGTAGCCTGGAGGTAGAAGGGCTTCCAGGAACCCCAGTACCACCAAAAAAATAAAATAAAATAAAATAAAATATTGTCCTCAGATAGAGGACACATCAGATATTAAACTGATAAGAATAAATGCTACACTTGATCTTAGCCAAAAGCCTGAGAAATGAGATTTCATTTTTAATATATATAGAATTTTAGAATCATTAATACTCTTTGTTACTTTAAGGCTATCTTCTAAAACAAACTAATTTGAATGTTTTCTAATTATTAGACTTATAGTTATCACTGCTATAATATTTTGTGTGTGTGTGGTACTGGGGGTAGAGCCCCAAGGGGCTTTTCCTACCAGCGGCTGTACTCTCAGACCTGTGTTATATTTTATTTGGAAACAGGATGTCACTAAGTTCCTGAAAGCCTCACTAAGTAGCTGAGGCTGGCTTCTCACCTGTGCAATCCTCTTGTCTCAGCCTCCCAAGTACTGGGATTACAAGCGTGCACCACCACACCCGGCTGCTACAAAATATATAGAGTGAGTGGGAATCCTGTGAGAGTTTACCAAGAAAAGTTTGTTGGAAACTTGTATAAGTGTTTTGTTTTTGTTTTTTGTAATTAAGAGAAATTCTAGATCAGCTGGCAATTGGGAAGGAAATTTAAGTATTAGAATCTGTTTAATTTGACTTTGGACTTGAGCCTTTCTATTGCTTTACTATTTGATAAGTACTCTAGTATTTGAAGGTTGAATTAGCTACTCTCTTAAATTTGAGTAGGAATCTGGCATGGTGGCACACACCTGTAATCCTGAATCTTAGGAGGCTAAGACAAGAGGATCGCCAGTTTGAGGACTGCATCAGCAATGTAGTAAGACTTTCATCAACCTAGTGAGACCCTTTAAAAAGGCTGGGGTTGTAGCTCAGAGGTACAATGCCCCTGGGTTCCATCCCCAGTGCTACTACACACACATATGCATGCATGTACACATAACACAACCATAAATGAGATAAGTGAGAGATTGTAGGAAACCTAGGAGTATCTTCATTTTATTGTTGAATTGTTCCTGTAGGCTCTTAGATTTTTACTGTGGTATTTGCAATACTTTTGATTTGATATATTCACATTGCATACACTTAGCAAATGGGATTGGACCCAGGGGCATTTACCTCCTAACTATATCCCTAGCCCTTTATTTTTTGTTTTGAAATAGGGTCTTGCTAAGTTCCTGGGAGTCTCGTTATAGCTGAGGCTGTCCTTGAACATGTGATCCTCCTGTTCCAGCTTCCCATGTACTGGGATTACAGGTGTGCTCCACCATGCCTGACTGGTACCTGAATCTTGACATTTATAAATGACCTTTCCAGCCAGGTGTGGTAGCCTACACCTATAATAGTGCCTGGGAGGCTAAGATAGGAGGATTCCAACTTTGAGGCCTGTCTCAGCAGCTTAGTGAGACCCTGTTTCAAATTTAAAAATAGGGCTGGCATAGTGGCGCATACTTCTAAATCCCAGTACTTGGGAATCTGACATGGGAAGGTCACAGGTTCACATGGCTAGCCTCAGCTACTTTGTAAGGCCCTCTGCAACTACTTAGTGAGACCCTGTTTCAAGAATGCTCCTGAGTTCTATCCCCAGTACTGCAAAAAAAAAAAAAAAAAAATAGGGCTGGAAGTATAGTTTGAAGGCAGAATGCCTGTGGCATTTGAAGGTAGAATGCTTGTGGGTTCGACCCCCAGTTCCGCAAAAAATAAATAATAAAGTAGGGATGGGGCTGTGGCTCTGAGGTAGAATGCTCCTGGGTTCAATCAGTACCAAAAATTTTTTTGTTTTTTACCTTTCCATAAGAAATTTCTTGTGTGTGTATAATCAATCTTAAAAAACAAGCCGGGCATGGTAGTGCACACTTGTAATTCCAGCATTTGGGAAGCTGAGACCAGAGGATCACAGTTCTGGGACAGCCTCAACTACTTAGGTCCTTTGCTACTCAGTGAGACCCTGCTTCAAAAAAAGAGAATAAAAAGTAAGGCTGAGGATGTAGCTTGAAGATAGAATTCCCTGGGTTCTATCCCCAGTATTGCAAAAAATAAGAAATAAAAAACATATTTAAGTTTAAAGTATGTCTAGTTTTAAGTCAATAATTACTTGATTTATTTCTGGCTTTGTGAATAAATATTTATTCAAAAATCATGTTTCTTTGCCTTAGTCATTGTTTTTAGTGTTACATTCTTGTACTTCTGTTTCAAGAACCTTAACTTCGCAACGCTAAAAGAAAAACCACTACTTTCTGAATCTCCGTTTGGCAAAGTTTCTACTCACTTGGTTTATCATGGTTTTACCCTGTTCTTAGCTGCTTTTGCTGTAGTGAAGTTGTAAACATACCAGGTGGCAGGCGTGTTCAGTATTTTCTTCTTTTGTTCTATGAGTCCTTTTTATGTTCCTTAAACAGATTGTGTGACTTGTAACCATGTAATGAATCATGGCTTGACTTAAAGGAGCACTAGAAAGTGGTGACCTGTGTGCCTAAAAGAGGAATGTAGAAAATATAATTTACCCACTTGTGTCATCTTTTTGTTATAAGCTGTGGCATTTTGCTTTATATTCCCCCCTTCCACAGTGTGCAAATTTAATACCCCCACACACACACACTTAGCTAGGGTATAAATCTCTTCTCTTTGCCTCTTTGCTATTCTACCTGCAAAACAAGTAAAACACATTTTATAGCCTGGGATAACTAGTTCTATTTAATGAATAACTTTATTAAAACTCTTACATCGGGGCTGGGCATATCAATCTTGTTGTAACCCAGCATACAATTCATATTACTAATAATGCTTCTGTTTTGTCCAGCTCTCCCTTTAGAAAGCAGAGGATTTTCCCAAAATATATTTGTTCTTAATTCATCAAATTGCTATCTCTTCTGCAGATAATATCACCTACTGCATTATTTTTGGCTGCGAAAGTAGAAGAACAGGCTCGAAAACTTGAACATGTTATCAAAGTAGCACATGCTTGTCTTCATCCCCTAGAACCACTGCTGGATACAAAATGTGATGTATGTACAAAATGGGTTTTCGTTTTTTCTTTGTAAATTTGAGGTTTATTCATAACATGGGCTTAATAAAAATATAATTCAGTTAGTATTGCCTTTCCAGTGATACTTATTTTTATTGCTACTTAGAAATAAAATACCAGAAAGCTCTCTGGTAGAAATATGCTATATATATATTTCTGAATTTGGATGCTATTTAGAATTGTATAACCCTTTGGTTCAAAGTTACTTTTAAGTGTTTCTCATTTTGTTGTTTGTCCTTACAGAAAGCCTATAATATAGGTAGATAGTATGTCATAGTTAACAGGTATGCTTGAGGCCAAAGAAATAACTCTTAAAGTGTCAGCAGATAAAGGAATAGAAAAACTCTACCTCTAAAACAGTGTTTCTCTAGCATCTTTAAATGGAAGCTAGAATTGCAAGCCTTCCATTTTTCTAACATTCTTAGAGACATTTACCCACTGAATGACTAATAGATCGTATAATTCTGTTTGAATTGGGTCAGGTTTTAAGTCCAGGTTATTTATACTCTGTTAGTTTCTATCTGATTTTATTAAAAAGAAGCAGTAATCTATTTGTTGGTTTTAAGGGAGTAAAATATTAGTGTAGCCATTAAATACTAAGGAATGTGATTATTTAAAGGTGGTTCTTAATAGTTTCTATTAACTTTACAAACTCAAAATTATTTCTGTTGCATGCTGAAGGGTATTACTCAGATACTAGAAATTCATGTTTTACTTGTTTATTTGTTGTTTGTTTTGCAGTACTGGGGATTGTACCAAGGGGCAATCTACCTTCGCGCTACACCCCAGGCCTATTTTTTATTCTTTGTTTTTGAAACATGGTCTCACTAAGTTGTGGAGGCCTCACTAAATAGCTGAAGGTGGACATGAACCTGCGATCCTTCTATCTCACCCTCCCAAGTATTGGGATTGCAAGGGTGCACCACCACGCTTGGCATGAGAAATCCATGTCTTAAAAATCAGCTCCATTGACCTTTCGAAATGGGGCATAAGTAAAGCTAAAGGTGCTTCTTTGTCACCTGGGACATTTGTTATGATCTAAGAAGAGTAGCAGACATTTTTCATATTCTTTATTCCCAGATATTCATTAGGAGAATCATTTCTTGAAATTTAGAAAGAAGGTTCTATAACATATCTCTGTGGATATATGATGCAATATTTTATATTTAAATATAATTTTTTTAATCTTAGAGATTTGAGGTTTAGTTTTAATTTTTGTCTTGCAAGGCATGGGAAATTAATTATAAAAATAACTTAAATGACTTACTTTCAAAAAGTTACCACATGAAGTGTCCTAGAATGAGTTTAAAGGCAGGTTTGAGTTTGATATTTTTATTTAGCTTGTTGTTTCTCTTCTTAATGTGTCTTAAGGCAGCAGTGCTAGTTAATGTTAGACTGTATAAAATGTATAGATCTTCAATTAACCTACTCCTTTATGTATTCTTATTTTCTTTGGTTTGCTTTTTTTCTTTTGCTTTTTTCTTCAATCTGGCAGGCTTACCTTCAGCAGACTCAAGAACTGGTTTTACTTGAAACCATAATGCTACAAACATTAGGTATGTACTTATGTCAGTTATGTTGTGTTCTTCAATGCAGTATTCTAAATAAAATACCTCTAGAATAAATTATTAAAGAAAATTCTTTTAGAATGGGTTTTGAATCAGAATGATGTTGCCCAGTCAGGTAGGTTGGTACATGCCTGTAATATCAGCTAACTAAGAAAGCTGAGGCAAGAGGATTGAAATTTTGAGGCCAGCCTAGAAAACTGAGCCAAGACCCTTTCTCAAAATAAAAATTTAAACAGGGCTGGGGATATAGTCCAGTGGTAGAATGCTTGCCAACTATGCATGACCCTCTGGGTTCAATCCTTTGAACTACAAAAAGAAAAAAGAATAGTAATATTATTGCCTGGTTATAAGGAAACTACTTTATAAAATTTAAGTGCATTTGACATAATATAAGTGAATGGTAAACATAGCTTCTTTGATTTCTTAGGTTTTCAGATACTTGAGCACTGCACTTCACTGTGGTTTACACTGGAGAGTGTTTTAGGGATGTTGCATATGATGGTAATATATACAAAAAACCATAATGACCCTTCCTCTCCCAGAGCTTTGAGTCAGTACTAGCACATCACTTTCAATGTGACAAGATTATTTAAATGATCATCCTTTTCTAAAAGTTAGGTGACCTTCATATGTAAGGTTTATTTACTTGAATCTTTTACTCTACTAATAAGGAAATATAGGCCTAAAAGGATTATGAATTGTTTAAAGTCATATATTACTTATTGAAAAGTCTTATCAGGTTATGATTGGATCTAAGGGAAGACTTAAGTATAAATCTGTAGCCTGTTGACTTGCTTTGTAAAACTTGAGCAGTTACTTGCCTGTTATATATTGGTTCTGTGGATATGGAATGATATTTGCCTTACATCATAAATTTTACTATTTTTGTTTTACTTATTACTCCAGTTCCAAATGTTAAGTAGAAATAGGATAAGCCATAGCTACTCATCATGGCAGTCCTTTTAACTACAAAATAGCTAATTTGAAATGTATATAACAAAGGGGTTGGTTGGTTTGTTTTGTGGTACTGGGGTTGGAACCCAGAGGCTTCCTACCTCCCAGGGTTATTATACTCCCAGACCTATTTTATACTTTATTTGGAAACAGGGTCTCACTAAGTTGCTGAGAGCCTCACTAAGTAGCTGAGGCTGGCTTCGAACCTGTGTGATCCTCCTGTCTCAGCCTCCCAAGCGCGGGGATTACAAGCGTGCACCACCACACCCGGCTTATAGCAAAGTTTTTATAAAAAGAGTAAAAGAATGTTACTCTCTTCACATCCATTGATTTAGCATGTTACTATTGTATTATACAAAATATTGAACATTTATATAGTAAAATTTTAAATGAAAAGATACAAATTACATTGTCATAAAATCTTTGCAATTTATTATATGAAGTCATTGTGTCATAGGTACTGGGGGTGTAGTTTTCAGTGGTAGAGCACTCACCTAACACAAGGTTCTAGGTTATTATGTAATCTATATTGTTTATCACATTCTTAAACATGGAAAATAACATTTTAAGGGAACATTAGAATTCAGAAGATAGGCTGCTACAGCTTTATTTAAAGTATTATTTTGCATGCTTAATTACAGTAGAAATATAAATTAAAACTCAAAAGAATTTTATAAATCAAGAATACTCATGTTAGACTTTGATTTACTTACTATTTCTGGAGGCACTAGATGAGACCCGTTTTGTTGTGTTTTGTCTTTTGCTGTACTGAGGATGGAACCCACAGACATTCTACCTCTAAGCTACATCCCAGCCCTATTTTTAATTCTTTATTTTGAAACAAGGTCTCACTAATGCAGAGGGCCTCGCTAAGTAGCTGAGGCTGTCCATAAACCGCGATTTCCCTTTCTCAGCCTCCCAAGTACTGGGATTACAAGTATGCACCACCATGCCCAACTAGTCCTGTTCAACAAGAGTCTTGCCAAGTTGCTGAGTGCCTCAGTAAGTTGCTGAGGCTGGCTTTGAACCAGAATCATCCTATCTCAGCCTCCCATGTATGAGAATTACAGGCACTTTTCACACTAAGCTGAGACCTCCCTTTTTAATAAAACTCAAAACCCTGCCATACCTAAGAATTTATTGGATGCTGAAAGCTTTTTGAAGTTTTATCTTTGGTTTTAGAAATAATAATTTGAAGAATTATGAGAACTACCAGTCCCTTTTATCTAACACATGGTTTTAAAAAATCTAAAAGGGCTGTATTATTTAAAAGTTCATTTTTATCTTTTGCCAGTTATATTTATGAAAATTATTCTTTTGACATATTCTGAAAAATTTGGAATATAAGAAAGATAATAACAGTTGAATTACTTGTTTGAACTGTAAAACAGCTTAATAATTGTCATTTGCCATTATTTTAATTTGTTTTTTTAGCTTGGAATAAAATTATCCTTCATATTTAACTTTGTTTTCCATATTGAGAAATTGTTTTTGAGAAGGTCTTGCTTCTCATTTTTGGAGGTATGATGAGCATATCAGTTATAAGAAACTTTAATTTTATTTTTGGATTCCTTTTCATAATGAATGTATTTGTGATTATGATGACTGGCATATCTCAGGCAAGTATTGTAGTGGTAAGAGGTTGGGAAAAAAAGTGCTTATCATTTCAGGTTTTGAGATCACCATTGAACACCCACACACAGATGTGGTGAAATGTACCCAGTTAGTAAGAGGTAAGTAATCTTTGAAATTTTTAAATAAGTATTAATGCTTTCTATCATCTGTACTTGGCTTGGCTGCTGTTTTGTTCTTCTAGCCTTTTAGTGTTTCATCTACTTTTTGATTCTGCCTAGCTTAAGTTTCCATTAAACTTAGATGAGAATCTCAGTCTGCTAAGGAGCTGGAGGACTTCCATATATTAAGATTCCTCCTCTCATTGGGCTATGCCCATCTCGTGTTAGTTATATTTAAGATGTAAGGCCATTAGTACTAGGTACAGAAAATAAATGTCTGGTTTAGGTCAAACATTCATTGGCTTCTTGAAAAGTGGTAACCGTTTAAGAATTTTGAAATGAACCTCATATCTTTCAAATAAAAATTGCCTTTGTTAATGCATTTATCATTTTTAAAATTGTTTGCCCATATTTATTTAAATAAAATTTATTTTATTCATTTATCAAAGTTTTTGAGCATTATTAAAGTGGTTTCTTTTGTGTATAGTGGAGAAATCATTATAACACATGATACATATAATTTGTGATATGCCTGTTATACCCTTTATAAACAGAAATATAAAGTTTTTGTATCATTTGCTTTACTGTGTGTAAAGCATGTTGTATAACATTTACCTCCTCTCCTAATAGATCCTGTATGTCTGTTGTAGACCTAGAAATACTCTTTATACAGTTGCATGTTGTTCTGCTGCTTTCTTGTTTCCATTCAGAGTATTATGTACTTGTAGTAACCTTGTGAGGACCCTTAGTGTGCCTTTTTCTCGTACTTCTTTTTAAAATTTTTCATTTTAAAAAGTTTTATTATTTTACCTCCCAAGTCTATTTTTAGGTTTATTCTAAACAAAATGGGTAAGATTTTTGAAAGTCTTGTTTTGTTTTTAGTGTTTACCTAAATATTCTCACATTTTATTCATTCTAAATTGGTATCATTTTATATCTAGACAGCATTTTATGTTAATGGCTGCTTTAAAAAAATCTTGCGGTTTGATAACCACAGTGTCCTTGCTAGATAAGACTTGTAAAAATCTCATATATTTTGTCCTAATAGCACACATTATCACTAGATTGCTTTGTAAAAAAGAAAATAGTTAATCTTAGTATCTATTCTTCAGGATTATATTAATATATTTTAGAGTACATTCTCATTCTATATATTATAGTATGGTACAGAATTGATAGTTGTAGGTGTTGAATTATGCAAAAAAAAAAAAGCTTAGAGCAATTTTGTTTTCCTAAAAACTTGAAAAGGTATTCCAGGCTTTGTAAGACCAATAGAGAACCATATAATATGATCGTAATTGAGAACCTAATGAAGAAAGATATTTGTTGAAAGAATAAATATATTATGTATATTAAATTAGTAGGAAATAAAACTGCATTTTAAATCATTTACATATACTACAAATTTGATGTATTATCTAAAACATTTAAATCTGATTTTGTAATTGTTAATGTTTAAAATGTGACATCTTTAATAAAATTGAGTACAAACCATATGTTTAACTTGGTTTTGTCTGGCTAACCTATACTTTATCTCGCTCTGTTTACAAAATGTTCTTTCCTGTTTGGTGTATTTTTTTTTTTTTTATTTTTTGCCTTTGCTCTCTTAAAACTTTCAGCTAACAAAGAACATTTCCCTTCATTATTTTTCTGTTGCATAATAACTTTTTACGGGTTACTGAATATAAACACCTTCCTAGGTGAAAACTGCTATGGCAATTTAAAATTACTTTCTCTTTTTCTATATGTTTTGGTTTGGGAGGGCAAATAAATTTGGTTTCTATGAAATCCTTTTTACCCCCCTCTGGAGGTGAGACAGTTGATATTATGCTACTTTGCTACAGAATTGGCTATTGTCATTATCCTTAGGGACCTTTCACTTCTGTGATTTCTCCTTCCCTCCCCACCAGGAAAGAATGCCATACTTAATTCACACTGCCTCCAAGACATCTGATGCTTTGACACTCTTCCTTAGCACAGCTCAGCTCTGCCAAACCCAAATCCCTTTTGTAAAACTTTTATGTTGATGATCCACATGGGGCAGAAGGGATTACAGGTGCCATGAATAAAAAATAGAAGGGGGGAAGGAATTTGAGGTCCACTAGAGAAGGTTAGAGTTGAGGTGAACTGATCCTGGGTGAGCAGTGATTATAAATGTGTTTAATGGGGGGAGGGGAAGCTGTAGCAAGGGCTTTCTTGTTATGAAGACTACCAGGCAGAAGAAGGGAAGAGTAAACTCTTTTCAGTGTCTTAAGAAGCTAGTTAAAATTGCTTTTCTGTTGGGGACCAGTGTTGAAGCATCCTGATTCCCTCTACAGTATTCATATCCTTTCTAAGTGTTACCTTTAGAGTTGGATTCTATAATTTTTTAAAAATACAGTGGAGCTTCCTATATCTACACCCTTATGATATGTTTAGGTTGTTTATTCTGTTGATGCTTAATAGCATGATTTTAAAAAACTGAGCAGTTTGAGCTCTGTGTTTGGGGGGATGGGGGTTTGTTTTGTTTTGTTTTGATGGACATATTTTAAGCCAACTTAAATATGACTGATTAAGTCTGGCAGGCAACTCTTTGTATTTTGTATTAGACTTCAAAAATCTTTTCTTCTTCTTCTTCTTCTTTTTTTTTTTAAATCCAGGAGAATGCTTTATTTCAACTTTTAGCTGACTAGATGCTTAACTTAGTAACAAGTTTAGCCCTTGTAACTGGCTAGCTAAAAGCAAATCGGCTTGTTTCTCAGATCTTTGGGGGATAGCAAGAAACATTTGAGTGAATGTTGTTGAAGATTTTCAGTAGTATAGAAAATGATGGCGCTCTTGTGATATTTGTAAGTAGTAAGTAAACTTTACTTTTTGTGTACAAATCTTTGAAGTTTTGTTGTGTTGAGAACTTTTCAACAGTAGCATGTTAAAGCTGATAGTATTGTCTTTTTTCTTCTTCTTTTTCTTACAGCAAGCAAGGATTTGGCACAGACATCCTATTTCATGGCTACCAACAGGTTGTTATCCTGACCCTCTTTGTTGCACTGTTGTAGCACACTATAGCTTCCTTTAATGCAGGGCCCCCTCAATGTGTCTCTTACCCTTGTTGCAACAGGAGACTGGACCATCTACTGTGGTGGTACCTTCCTGTTTGCTTTGCGGTGTATTGTACAAGGGACTTTGGGCACAGAGGGGTTAAATGCACAATGTGAAGTGTAGTGGTGCTTTCTGATGACATATTCTCGATTTGTGAGTGCATAAGTCTAAAATTGGTAGCCTGAATAGCAGCTAAAGATTACAAAGAGCTAAACTTAACGTAGAAATTCGAGCAACTTGGTAAGTATAAAGCTATTTTTAGTTTACAATTATAGTTAAATGACATTTTTTTTAATTTTACATTGATCCAATCTTTAAAATATTTGTTAAAGTTTTTAATTAATTAAATTTATATAACTTGGGATTTTTTTTCCAGATGATACTCACAAAGTAATAAATCTATCAGTGCCTGGGTTTGGATAGCTTTTACTTTGAAAAACTTACTTTCCTTTCAGTTTATATAAAGTAAAAAAAAAAAAGATGATGTTTGTGGCTGATCAGTAAATGTTTCATCAGTGCTAAAACTGAACTGGAAGGAGAGTTTTAAACAGCCCATAATATCTAATTCTGTTCTAGATTGATATTAAAATTTCAAATTTGTTTTTTAAGTGGGCCTTTGGGAAGAAGAGAACCAAACCAACTTTGTGTGATCCTTAATTTAAAATTTTGACTGGCAAATGCCAGTGTGTTTTCTGAGATACACATTGTTGGGATTCAAACCTAGGATGTCTGAGGGAAGAAAAAAGACTTAATTTTAGTTTGAAAGGCTAGCCTTTGACATGTTATGTTGCCCAAATTTGGTATATAGTAGAAAAAGAAAAGTGATGTTTTTGTAGTATTTAACATCATTGAGCCTTGAAATTGTGTGGCCAAAGGTAAGTTTTCTTTGGGGCTTTGCTGAAAAGAACAGAGATTTACATAAATATATGTGAAATTTTCTTTAAATTATATAAATAATATCTATTAAGCTGTATCAAATGGTATAATCCTTGACTATAATGTGACATTGAAATTACTATTTATAGTTTTTTTGTCTTTACATTTTGCTATGAAATTACCAAAGAAACAAAAATGCCATAAAAACTTTAAAGTATTATAATTGGGTCTAATGATTATTACAAATATACTGTCTTGCTCAACTTTGAAAAATTAATTTGAATTTAGATATAAAAAGCAAATTTTAAAAATATTAATATATTTGTACTAGTAAAATTAATATACCATGAGAAGTAAGAATGTGGGGAATGTTTCATAATCTGTAAGCTTTTTTGTGTTATAATTTCTATTCTTATTAGTTTTTAATTTGATAAAATGAAACTCTAGACTTACAGAAGAAAACCTCTGTTATTTTTGCTTTACTCTTACTGGTAAATGTTTTTCTTTGTTTTACATATTTGAATTTCTGTGGCTTTCCATTTTCAAACCTGCTGTGCAACAGTCTACATCTTACGACCTTCTGTCTTCAGTACAAACCAACAGTGATAGCATGTGTATGCATTCATTTGGCTTGCAAATGGTCCAATTGGGAGATTCCTGTGTCAACTGATGGAAAGCATTGGTGGGAATATGTGGATCCTACAGTTACTCTGGAATTACTAGATGGTAAGTAGACAAAAGATTTAACTTTTTATTATGGAAAAATTCTATCTACTCCTGTAAGGTTTTGAAAATAGTAAATTATGTATACCCCATTGCCCACCTGAACATTTATAAATTTCTGGCCAATCCAATACATATACCCTACTATAATTCTGATGCTAATCCCAGATAATTGATTTATTAATTTTTGTATTTTGAAAGATAACTCTTTAAAAACAATTTCAGTTAAGAAATTTTTATGGGAGGATTACTGGAAATTGAACTCAGGGGCATACCACCTCTAAGCTGCAGCTCCAACCCTTTTCATTTTTTATTTTGAAAGAGAATCTCACTAAGTTACTGAGGTTGGTCTTAAACCTCCAATCCTCTTGTCTCACCCTCCTAAGTACTAGTATTACAGGCATGTGCCTCCACAGCTTCATTTGGTAATAGAATTTAAAGGTATAATTACACGATTAAATGAACAGAATGAAAATAAATTCATTAGCTTGTTGAAAATACATTGAATGTATGTTAACCACTAGTGAAATATATAAAAAAAACTTTCAGAACATTTCAAAAAATGATTTTAAATGCTATCGGTTGGTAGGACAAGAATATCTATATGAAGTATGCTTTCAAATGTGTAACCAGGAGCTCAGGATGTAGATCAGTGGTAGTGTGTGTACAACGCTTGGTTCAGTTCCCAGTAACACACACACACATACCAAAAAAGGTGTTGGGTATGACCTTATTGTATAAGATGTTAAGCAGTAAACTGGAAGGAGTATTCGGGGTAGCATTCCTTACTCTGTTGCATCATTCTTGTCTCACATTATTAAACATGACAAGATAAGGGAAATTAAGGTTACAAGTGTTACCAGAGCTTGAATCTGGGGTCCAACAAATTGGGTCCCAGCCACTCACTCCAAAAGCCAAATGGGTAGAAAAATGATGATGAAGGCCAGGCATGGTGACACATGCTTGTAATCCCAGAACTTGAGAGGCTGAGAGAAGAGAATCACATGGGTTCGAAGCCAGCAGCTACTTAATGAGGTTTTTGGCACCTTAGTGAGACCATGTTTCCAAATAAAAATAGGTCTGGGAGTATAGGCCAGAGGTAGAAGGCCCCTGAGGATGGACGGACAGAAGGAAGGAAGGAAGGGGGGGGGGGAGGAAGGAGTGTGGCCATATTGGAGAAGCAAAGCGAGAGCAAGTGTCTCAGCCCTTTCTTTCCTTGTTAAGTACGTTCTGTAAGTTATGAACCCAGAATTGGAAGCCTCCTGATAAAGGAATTTTGCTAATAGAGAAGGGAAACTGATCAGAGATGGGAGATTGTTGAGATTAGGAAGAAATTTCTTTTAACCAGGTAGTGTAAGTTCTAGAAAGGAAATAGATAACATTTCATATTACCTAATAAAACTGAATTCTGGTGTATCAGATTTCGGCTTATTCTATTTTGAGGTTTTTCTCAGTTCTTGTTGTAAGATTGAGGCTAATGGGAGAATAGGATTCACATTTCTTACTATTGAGGACATCTTTAACACAAAGTGAAAAGACCAGAGTAGGTGTTTTAGAGTTTTTGGTTTATAATGTCTCTGTTGTAACTACACAATCCTACCATAGAAGCTGGAAAACAGCCATGAGCAATTTGCAAATGAATGACTGGGGCTGTGTTTTAAGATTGCAAGTTCTTAGGGAGAAAGAGACCCTTGGTAAATGGAGACCCAGATCTACAAGCATAATCAGTCATGCTTCTCCTCTTAGTTAAATGAACAAACCCCCAGCATATGATTGTACCACATCAAGTGTCACCAGATTTAAAGACTTTCATAATGCATCCACAACTGATGATTACACTGCTTGACCAAGGAGAAACATTCTGGACCCCAAGCATCAAATGACTGACATAGGATTTGATTTTCAAAGAAGCATCCTTGGAAACCAACACATTGCTTCCCAGAAAGATCACACATATAATCAAAGAGCTCAGTCCTGCCTGTATGACTTCTTTCCTTCTCCATTTCCCTCCCCTCCTCTCTTTCCTCAAAAGGCCAAGGGCACACCTACCTTTGGACTATGTATACATTTGCTGTTCTTTAATCAGTTAAAATTTTTTAATCTTGGTTTATGCTTTGCTTCTGATAATAATGCATCCTGGGATTCTTTTCATTGGTGATATATTCCAGTAAATCTTTGTACAAAAATAGGTGCCAGGCTATATCTGGCTGGCTGGCCTCCTATTATAAAATTTAGCTTCTTTTTTAGATCCCTTTATTTACTTTTTCTTATTGGAAAATTTCTTCTGGCGTATTTATCTTACACCTTAACACCACTCACTGATTATGCTGTTTTCCTTAAATTGTCAGAGATATTTTAGTTTACCCAGAAGAAAGAAAATCTTCATTGAATTGAAATGGCAGTTTTCAAAAAACAGTATGTGTGTGTTGGGGGGGCGAAGTACCCATTTTCATCTGTTTCATACTTAAAAATCAGGTTATCTATGTTACCGTCTTCCATTAGCAGTCAGTAGGATAAGTAGGCATAATTTTTATAAAAGTGTATATACAGTTTGGAAATGAAGCTCACAAAGGTAAGCTGTTTTTTGTCCTACTTTTAGGACATCGGTAAATTACTACTTTTTCTAAACAACTGGAGTAATTTAAATTTACCTCCACTTCCATTCTTTAAAAGCTAAAGTTCATTTTTGATTTAGAGAGTAATTTTTTTTTATTTTTTTTACTTGTCTTATTCAGCTTTATATTTTTTAAACAAATTTTTAATTGAACATAAATGGTATACATTTAAACTATATTTGGTGCCCTCTCCCCCCCACCCCCTTTTTTTCCTTCCCCCCTCCCACCAATGGTTGTCCAGGTTAACCATGTCATATTCATAATTTTACACATATTCAGATGTAGACCCTCATTAATCAAGATCAGCCTTCCTCCTCTCCTATCTTTCCATTCAAACTTTGCTGATATTTCCCCTCCATTATCTGGAGTCCCAATGGTATCCTCTGTGTTTCCTAGTCTGGGCATATTAGAGGAAACATATGTACCTTCTCCTTCTGTGCTTGGCTGATCTCACTTAACAATGTTTAGAGAGAGTAGTAGAGATTTTGGATAGTTAATGCATTCTTTTTTGTGTGTATGCCCTTGGGGATGGAATCCAGGGGCATACTGCCTCTAAGATACACCTCCAGCCCTTGAAACAAGGTCTCACTAAGTTGCTAAGGCTGGCCACAGATCTGCATTCTTCTTGGCCTCCCAAATACTAAGATTGCAGGTGTGCAACACCACGCCCAACCGCATTAAGACCTTTAGCATACTCTGAGGCACCTTTTTTCATTTGATCACCAAAAAAAGTCACTTAAAATTACTAAAATAAGCCAGGCATAGTGACACACGCATGTAACCCCAGCATTCGGGAGGCGGAGACAGGAGGATCGCAGCTCACGGACAGCGTCGGCTACTTAGGCCCTTTGCAACTCAGACCCTGTTTCAAAAATAAAAGGACTAAAAAAAAGTAGGGCTGGGGGTGTAGCTCGGGGTACAATGCCCCTGGGTTCCATCCCTGGTATTGCAAAAAACCCCAAAATTACTAAAATAATTAATTCAGTGCTATTTCAGGAACAGGATTGGCTTAGATTTAGCCTAACTTGCATGTGTGTATGTGTGTGAGAGAAAGAGACACACCTATAATCCCAGTACTTGAGCTGAAACAGATAGATTAGACTCAAAGACAACCTTAGCAACATAGCAATGTCCTATTTCAAAATGAAAAGGACTGGCGATGTACCTGAGAAGTATCCCCACCACTACCTTTTGATGACCAGTAAAACACCCCTCTTCCAAAAAATAAGCCTTTACATGCATGGGTTGGTTTGCATCAAACCCAGGGCCTCGTGTATGTAAGCAGGTGCTCTACCAAAGAACTACATTCCCAGCCCTTAAATATATTTTTGTATTATAGATTTTTCTCTACTGTAGTTTTTGTGCCTATAGGTAGTTGTTTACATTAACAAATTATTTGACATTTTTTTGTTCCTGTTATAAAATTTAATATAGCAGGATACTTAGAAATAAAGCTTACATTATTGTGTTTGTTATGTACCAAGTTTTGAACTAGGAATTTTGCATACATTTATATACAGTTTTTTTGGCTTGGAGGATTTTAACTCAGATCTACACCTGTGGCTCTTTATTTTGAAACAGGGTTTAGCAAAGTTGCTGAGGTTAGTCTCAAATTTGTGATACTTTGGTTTCAGTTTACTGAGTACTTGTTTTACAGATGTGTACTACCATGCCCAGCTCTTTGTGTATATCTAATGTTTGACAACCAAGTTATTAAAGAAATTTCGTCAAAACAATTTTTTATTAATGGTGGACCCAAAAGTATCTTGTATTTGCTAGTGTCCAGCAAAAAGTGATCTTTTTTTTAAGTGAGGAAGTAATGAACCAAGTACTGGATTTTTTATTTTATCCAAACTTGATAAAAAGCTTATGAGAATAATGGGGAACAGTCATGAAATTGTCAAGACAGTTACATCTTGAAAGATAAATTGTTTGTGAGGTAATTATTAGTATAATTTTTTTCACAGACTGGTTTTGGTAATCACCACACTAGTAAACATATAGTGGAGCCTGGCATGGTTAGCACACACAGGTAATCCCAGTAGTTGGCAAGCTGAAACAGGAAAATTTCGAGTTCAGGAACATCCTCAGCAGTGTAGTGAGACTCTCAGAAACATAGTGAGACTGCTTCAAAAACAAAAAGTTAAAATAAGGGCAGAAGATAATGAAGGTAAAATGCAAATGCCCCTGGGTTAAGTTTCAGAACATACGTGTGTGTGTGTGTGTGTGTGTGTGTGTGTGTGTGTGTGTGTACACACGTATACATGATCGGTGCTTTTATGAGACATTGACTATTTGTATTTAAAAATGAAGTTAATCTATAGTCTATACTGACAGATTCCCTCCCAGTATTGGAGTGACTTGGCATTATTAACATAATGAATATTCTAACTATTAATGATGCTATTTTAAGGTAGAGAATGATAATTTATTGTAAGCACACCACTTTAGAAAAGCGGGTCGCTGGGCGTGGTGGCGCACGCTTGTAATCCCCGCGCTTGGGAGGCAGAGACAGGAGGATCGCGCAGGTTCGAAGCCAGCCGCGCACGCTGGTTTAGGAGACCCTGTTTCCAAAAATGAAAATGTAAAAAATAGGTCTGGGAGTGTAGCCCGGAGGTAGAAGGGCTTCCAGGAACCCCAGTACCACAAAAAAAAAAAAAAAAAAAAAAAAGGCGGGTCATCCCATTTAACCTAAATTTAAGAAAACTGGCAAAATTATAACCAGGATAATTTGATAAATTTATTAATAGTATTAATTGCTAGAACATATGAATGTAGGTGGAGGGGTTCCCTTTTTTTCATTTTTTAAAGCATTTTACCTTAAATTGGAAAATAATGTGTAGAGTTTCTGTATATCCAGCTTCAACATCTTATACTATAATATATGATGATCAAAAGAAAAAATTGGAGCTGGACTGGCACATGCTTGTAATCCCAGGCAGGACTTGGGACAGGAGGGTCACAGGTTCACATCCAACCTCAGCTACTTAGTGAGGCCCTCTGCAACTTAGTGAGACCCTGTTTCAAAATACAGAATAAGAAAAAAGATTTTCCATCCAACAACTAAGATTGGCTATCTTTGGAGATTCATTATTTATGTTAGTCTTTTACCTATTTCTAAATTGTATTGTTTGCTTTTATTGTTGCTAATTTTTAGGATTTCTAGTTGGAATATTAATATACCTTCAGATATAGCATTTGGAAATATTTTATCCCATTCTATCAGTAACTTTTAACTCTGTTTACATTGTCTTTGGATATACAATATTTTTTTTTATTTTCTAGGGAGTTTGTTTACCCTTCTGTTGCCTGTGCCATTGAAATCATATCCAAGAAAACACTGCCAATTTCAATGTCATGAGGTTTTATGACCCAGATTTTCTTCTAAAAGTTTATGGTCTTAAGATTTATATTTAGGTTTTTTATCTATTTTGAGTTAATATTTGTATATGGTGTTAGGTAAGGGTCCAATTTTATTCTTCATGTAATTATTATTTTTCAACAATATTTAGTTAAAAGATTATTATTTCTTCCACCAAATGTTCGTGGAAACCTTGTCAAAAATCACTTGACAATATATGGAAGAATTTATCTCTAGGCTTTTCTTTAACTCAATGGTTTATATATCTGCCTTTATAACAGTACTACACTGTTTCAATTATTGTAGCTTTATAACATTTGAAATCAGAAAATATACATCTTCTAGCTTTGTTCTTTTTCAAGATCGTTTTGTGTATCTAGAGTCCATATTCCATATTAGGATAGATTTTCTCTGAAAAATAAATAAATAAATAAATAAATAAATAAATAAATAAATAAATAAATAAATAAATAAATAAATGTGTGATAGTTTCACCTAAAAAAAAAAATTCTCTGGTAAGAAAGCAAAAAGAAATATTGAAATCTTCTTTAAGTCATCAAAAGCTTGGTATCAGACAAATGAAACTTATGTGAGATTATCATTTATCATTGTTAATTTTAGATAAATTGCTATAATACTAGATGTCAAACACTAAGCCAAGCATGGGAAGGAGGGATGGGGAGGGAACGGGGTGGGGATCGGGTAGGGGCTAACTGGGCGATGTGTGCATGTATGTCTACAAAAGTTTTTTATACCATTATGATGTATGAATACAGTGCACCAATTTAAAAAAAATACAGATTAAAAAATAGGGCTGAGGGTGTAGCTTGGAGGTAGAATGCCCCTGAGTTCAATTCCCAGTACCAGGGGGTGGGATGGGAGGGTTACACATACACAGTTTTCCTGAAGGAGATATTTTTACTTGATGGGGGATGGTATTTTAATATTGCCCACTTAAATTTAAATCCTAAGGCACCTTCTAAGCTTTTATTTAAATTTTATTTTTAGAGCTAACACATGAGTTTCTACAAATATTGGAGAAAACGCCTAGTAGGTTGAAGAAGATTCGAAACTGGAGGGTAAGAGAATTGGCAGAATTTAACAGAAAATCAATTTGTCATTTATCTAACAATTATATAGCTAGTAAACTTGAAATTGTATAGTTAAATAATCTTTTCAGTATCCCTAGTTAATTACGGTGTGCCATAAGTGTTCACAGTTTATTCAACTGCTTTGTTCAGCAGACTTTTCTAAGTATGTTGTGCATTTTATTTTTAATTATCTTTGTTTTACAAATGGAGAAGATAAATTACTGTCTCAAATGCTGGGCTAGTATGTAATTTTTTATCTAATTCTAAAGCCAGTATTTTCAACTTGTAAACTAGTATTTTCAACTTTTTTATATACTTGTATTGATACAAGGTTGTGCATTGTAATGAGGTTCAAAATGATAGAAACCTACATGCACATATCACTTGGTATATTTCCTTCCTTGTATCATCCCCACACACACACACTGCCCCTTCCTCCTTCCCTTACATGTTAGTGAGATTGGTAGCTTATAGCCTTCTGTTATGCCTCTAAGTAAGATGTTTATTCACTAGCATCGTAAACCCTTGGGCCCTAGGTTATTGTATTTTCATATATTTAATATAGAATGAAGCAAAGAAATTGTATTAATTCCCTTTGCTGTCACTGCTTTTTTTTTGTTTGTGTGTTTTATTAAATAGGCCAGTCAGGCGGCTAAGAAACCAAAAGTAGATGGACAAGTATCAGAGACACCGCTTCTTGGTTCATCTTTGGTCCAGAATTCCATATTAGTAGATAGTGTCACTGGTGTGCCTACAAACCCAAGTTTTCAGAAACCATCTACATCAGCATTCCCTGCACCTGTACCTCTAAATTCAGGAAATATATCTGTTCAGGACAGCCATACATCTGGTAATCTGTCAATGCTAGCAACAGGAATGCCCAGTACCTCATACGGCTTGTCATCACACCAAGAATGGCCTCAGCATCAAGAATCATCAAGGACAGATCCATCATATTCACAGAAACAGGAGACATCTTTGTCTGGCAGCCAGTACAGCATGAGCTTTCAGCAGGGACCTTCTATGTCACTGCATTCAGGATTACATCACAGACCTGACAAGATTTCTGATCATTCTTCTGGTAAACAAGAATATACTCATAAATCAGGGAGCAGTAAACACCATGGGCCAATTTCTGCTACTCCTGGAGTAATTCCTCAGAAAATGTCTTTAGATAAATATAGAGAAAAACGCAAACTAGAAACTCTTGATCTTGATGTAAGGGATCATTATATACCTGCCCAGGTAGAACAGCAGCACAAACATGTGCAGTCACAGGTGGCCAGCAGCAGTTCTGTAACTTCTCCCATTAAAATGAAAATTCCCATCACAAATACTGAAAAACCTGAAAAGTACATGGCAGAGAAAAAGGAAAAGAGTGGCTCACTGAAACTACGCATTCCAATACCACCCGCTGATAAAGGTACCAGTAAAGAGGAACTGAAGATGAAGATAAAGGTTTCATCGTCTGAGAGACACAGCTCTTCTGACGAGGGCAGCGGAAAGAGCAAACACTCAAGCCCACATATCAGCAGAGACCATAAGGAGAAGCACAAGGAGCACCCCGCCAGTCGCCACCATGCCAGCAGCCACAAGCATCCCCACCTGCATGGGGGTGGCGGGAAGCACGGCGCTGACGGGGTGCCACCTACTGTTCTGAGGAGTCCTGTTGGCCTGAGCAGTGATGGCATCTCCTCTAGTTCCAGTTCTTCAAGGAAGAAGCTGCATATCAATGATGCCTCTCACAACCATCACTCCAAAATGAGCAAAAGTTCGAAAAGTTCAGGTAGTTCATCTAGTTCTTCCTCCTCTGTTAAGCAGTATATATCCTCTCACAACTCTGTTTTTAACCATCCCTTACCCCCTCCTCCCCCTGTCACATACCAGGTGGGCTACGGACATCTCAGCACCCTCGTGAAACTGGACAAGAAAGCAGTGGAGACCAACGGTCCTGATGCCAATCACGAGTACAGTACAAACAGCCAGCATATGGACTACAAAGACACATTCGACATGCTGGACTCGCTGTTAAGTGCCCAAGGAATGAACATGTAATCATTTGTTTAGGTCAATTTTTCTTTTACTTTTTTAATTTAAAAATTGTTAGAATGGAAAACTTCCTCCTGATCTAGCAGTGGTAACACCTGCTGTTGCTGCCACTGCGTCAATATTTGTAAGTGCTGCTTTATTCTTCATTCTGAAAAGAAGAGATTATAGTAAACAAGTCTTTATCTCCACATATGATAGTGTTATAAATACTGTAAAAGCATGGAAGGTGCAAAACTCAGTATTTCTACAATTGCAGCTAAGAACATTAGGATGAATGGCTGGCTGCTTCTAGGAATATAAGATGCCTCAAGCATTCATTATTTATAATTTGAATACTGTAGCTATTTTTGTTGTTGCTTGGCTTTTGAATGAGTGTAAATTGTTTTCTTTTATGTATTTATACTTGTATGTATGATTTGCATGTTTCAATGATAAAGGGATAAAACAGTATGCTGACAACTGTTTACAAGAAAGTGGAGAAAAATGTACATACATTTTTGTATGTTTAGATATTACCATAAATACTCAGGATTGGAGCTGCTTGTAAGTATAACAATATACAGAATAACTTTATTTTCTCTTGTCAGAGTCCATCACTAATCTAAAGTAAAGGTGGCACTTTTCATTTTAACCTTAAACTCTAGGCCTTACTGGAAGCCATTGAAGGGGACACTTCACTACCAGATGGGTATGCAGTGCCGCAGATGGTCCTTTACACTGTGAGGCACTCGGTTTCTGCCTTCAGAGGTTCTGACTAGATTGGCTACTGAAATAGCCCCTCATTTCTGAAGGCTTGAAGAGGAAACAAAGTTTACATACTCTTGATGTGAAGTGCATTTAAATGTTTGTTGGCTTGCTGCAGTACTATAAAACAGCTATTAATAATGGTTATGTGAATTACTGTGATTTGAAACTAAATTCATCAAAACTTACTTAGTGAATAATTAGTAAGTTTGTCCTTAAAGAACTTTTAACACTACATATTTTAACAGTAAACAGGGATCACTTTTCCTTTAGTATTCAGAATAACACCATATTCTTCAATATACTTCTCCCCTGAAGCGTGTTTGTGTGTGATGCCATATTTCACTTTCAGGTAAATGCAGTCTTCCTTATAAAAATGAATTAAACCCATGTTCTCTTGATTCTTTTATATTCTAACAATAAAACGATCACTGACTGTGCATTGTACCTGTATTTATAGCATATGGCTGATATCAGCTCTGTAAGGGGAAAAAAAGAAACCCTGTCAACCTCCAGTCAAACTAGTGGAGGTTTTACATTTGTTTGCACATCTCAGTATATTCCTGTTGAGGTTAAGTTTGCACAGTCATCTGACTCTTGATAGACTTTAACTTGTTTTCGTCTTAAACACCTGTAGTATGGCTCTTGTTTATCAACTACTCTTGAACTTGTTCTGTGGTAAACCTTTGAGCTGTTGGGTATTTTTGTGATGAGTTGGATTCTTCTGTTGAACTGAAAACTGTCTTAATTTTTCCTCTGTGTATATGAACTATTTTTGTTACAAAGCCACTGATATGTGCACAATTGTAATTTTACTCAAGTATGTTGTGGTTGTAAATATTAGAGTTTATTCTGTGCTCTACTTTTAGTTAGCAGTTACCTAATTTGCCAGTAGCTTATGATTTTTAAGATAATTGTTTATTATTTTGTCAATGTTATTTGAACTTGGGAAACTATTCTAGGGCCTTTGCCAGCTAGCATGTCCACATTTGTTCTCGTCTTGCATACCTTTAGTAATCTTTGTCATTATATGTAACTTTGTTGCTCTGTATGGTATAATTGTATCCATAACATGGTAATTTTGATACAGTTATACTTTTACAGTGGTACATAATCCAAGGACTAGTATAGAATTAAGATGAATGCAAGATGAGGGAGGGAAGGGTTTTGTTCTTGGTAATTTAGATGTGAAACCTCTACAGAGCTATCATGTGAAATGACATAGGGTGGTTGTGCTACTGTATAATTGGGGATAATACCAGGAATTTTAATAAGATTTTGTAAAGAATATCCAGAAAAGTAGTGAACTTATTTTCAGTATGACATAGAAAACAATGTGAATATTTAAGGTCTGTGACTATAGTTAAACTTCACTAAGAACTTGCAGAATTGTTTTGAGGTGTGGGAATAAAGGTAATTTTGTTGAATCTATTGGTGCTAATGATGGACAGTTAAAAAAAGATAGCTAGTGTATATTGTTATGGGTCAGTACTTAATTAGTACTTCCAAAATTGAATTTGAAATGCTATGTATTCACTTTTCACTCTGTAAATGTAATTCTTTACAATGACTTTATTTATTATTAAAGGGCAGCCAGTTGTGATTTTTACAGGATCGTGTGAGCTGTTCAAACTCTTTAACCTCTGAACAGGATATTAAGCTTCCAAAACCATAATGGGGATAAGTGTGGAAATCCTCTTAAGTTTTATTTCTATTAAACAGAAACCTTTATAACTCATATTGCTATGAATTTGCTTCAAACATCTTTTTTGCATAAAATAGTTCATCTGCCTGGTCCTAACATTAGGCTCTACCAAAGAAAAAGTCTCAGACAAATAAATGGACATTATTACTGAGTCTTCTTGTAAGTAGCCATAAATAAACCAAAATAGTATCATCAAATTTAGGTATGAAATTCCACATGTGCAAAGTACTGTTAAGATGATACATTTTTGATGAGATTTTTAAAAATATTTGCAATATTAAAAAGCATTATCTTTAAACATCTTATAAAAGAGTGATTCATTTTTAAATGTGTTCTTCCCAGACTGCAGATTTGTTTGTTACCTTTATGCAGAAGCACATTACAAAGAAAGGTTTTACTTCTGCCTCTTTCAACTAGTTTTCCAATATTGAGCTATGCCCCATAAATATTTGCCTTAGCTACTTTTAAATAAGGTATTTTCCAAACCAAAGCAGTGCTTGTTCATATTTAGGAATAGGGATATTGATAATATTTTCAAAGCCCTACTTTACAAAAGTGGTGATGGTATCCAATTAGATTAAGACCTTGCAATTTCCTTGTTGCAGGTATTTAAATACAGAAAAGTAATACACCCTACCCTTGGTTTCTCTTAGAAACCCATTGCATGTGCATTCTGATCTTTCTCTGTGTGTATGAATTTGTTCAAGTTATTCAGAGTCATTTTAAAACTTCTATCAAGATGTATGTTTTCTTGAGAAAACTCATGTTTATATTACTTTGTACCAAAAGACTATAATTATATAGGATCCTTTACCTTTCTGACCTATCTATCCTCTTTGAACTAAATAGAAGTAACGAGTTGAAGTCTACTTCAGAAAACCAACATAAAAACATAAGATCCTTTTGTTACCAATATCTTGCCTTAAAAGATCTCAAGCACATTTTCTTTTATATTTAAGAATTTAAATTGCTGGTTTTCATTCCTCAGTCTTAGAAGTAAAACACTTGTTTATGTATTATGCATGAATATATGAATATTACACATTGTGTATACACTTTTTGTGTGGAGGGGAGTACAGAGGATTCAACACGGGGGCATTTTTCCTTCAAACTATAGCCCAACCCCCCCCCCCTTTTAAATAGGGTTTCACTAAGTTGTTTTAAGGTCTTGCTAAGTTGCTGAGGCTGACTTTGAACCTTCTGTCTCAGCCTCCCTGCTACTAGGATTACAGTGAAACCACATCTAGCTCATATGTACACTTGATTGGTTAGATATTTTAGAATTTGTCATTTTTGGGAAAAGGATATTTCTGGGTTTTTGTTGTTTTGTTCACATGCTAACATCTGTAAAGAAAGAGTTAAAATATCTGAACCCAGGCGTGGTGGTGCAGGCTTGTAATCCCCGCGCGTTTGGGAGGCAGAGACAGGATCAGGCAGGTTCGAAGCCAGCCTCACTGGCTTAAGCAACCCTGTTTCCAAATAAAATATAAAATAGGTCTAGGAGTGCAGCCTGGAGGTAGAAGGGTTCCATCCCCAGTACCACAAAAAAAAAAAAAAAAAAAAAAAGCTGAAATAAGAGCCAGGTGTGGGGGGGGGATCACGGTTCACGGCCAGCCTCAGCTACTTTGTGAGGCTCTTTGCAACTCAGTGAGACCCTCTTTCAAAATAAAGAATAAAAAATAGGGCTAGGAGTGGATCTCGGAGGTAGAATGCCCCTGGGTTCCATTCCCAGTGCCAGGGGAAAAAAAAAAAAAAAACTGAAATCAGTGGGCAGTTTGACTGTGGTAAGATAACAGATGTAAGCCAAGACAAAAGTTTGCTTGTTTTGTAAAAGAAGTTTGCCTAGAACATCTATCTTTACAATATGATCTTGTCAGTGGGACTGAAGTGCTCTTAAGTTTTTAGCTCTGATAATGTGTTCATTTTTCACTCAATAGCCAATTTCCCCTTCTCCCTGCTTTTGCTTCTGGCTTCCCTTTTTCTATTCTGTAATTATCATTTTTGCCTGACATTCTTTAAGTAGGTGGATGGGCAAGGTGAGCTGAAGTTTGCATGAGTAGGAATAATTCTCATAAAGGTAACATAATCCATTCAACGTGATACATTTATTTTAAAAAGTAAAACCTGAAGCCTAATTTCCTTTTATTTCCAACTTTTAAGAGGAAGACTCACTTAAAATCCCATTTCATTTAATAGTTTTATTTGATTTGCCCATTGTTTACTAATGAGTACATTCTTACTAATGAGTACCTTTCCTGGTCTTGAGGTAGATTTTTCAGGCAAAGTCTTTTGATTAGAAAAACTAGACAAGTACTCATTTGTTATAAACAGTGTTTAGGAATTCATTGTCATTTTCTGAATGTACTCAAGGCCCCCAAAGACAATTATATGAGATATTTGCTGAAAGAAAATCCAAAACAGTAATGTGTGTGTATACTGGCATGAATTAGTCATTGAATTTCAGCCTCTCAGTCTCTATATGAGGAATTATGAATAAAATTTATTGACAACATAAATCCAGGCTCTAATATGTCTTGTTAAATTATCGTGAATTAGAAATAACTTTGTCTCTGGGAGATGTGGGAAGTCAGTTCCTGGAGTAACTCATGTATCACAGCCTGTGGGATAGATGGCTCATGTTCACTTACTAAAGGAAGGACCTTGGATCAATTACTTGATTTTTTTTTTTTTATTGTGGTACTGGGGTTCCTAGAAGCCCTTCTACCTCAGGGCTACAGTCCCCGACACCTGTTTTTTATATTTTTGTTTGGAAACAGGGTCTCTTAAGCCAGCCGTGCTGGCTTTGAACCTGCGCGATCCTCCTGTCTCCACCTCCCTAACTCAGGGATTACAAGCGTGCGCCACCACGCCCGGCTTTTTTTTTTTTTTTTTTTAAACACTGAGTTGTGAAGGGCCTCACTAAGTAGCTGAGGCTGTCCGTGAACCGCGATCCTCCTTGTTTCAGCCTCCCAAATGCTGGGGTTACAATTATGTGCCACTGCCTGGCTGAATTACTTGACGTTTGTGCCTTCTAGTTCTCCACAAGGTATCAGTATGCTGTTTCTTTTTTATTGCTGTTTTCTTCCACTGATTTTCCTGTGCCTTCCCCTTCTAAAGAAAGTAAAAGCTAGTTGCAATAAATTCAATAGAATAGAATTAGCATAAGAAAACTATTTCCTCTTTAAAAAGATTCAAACATCTTTTTTAAGTCACAAATAAGATTTGTCCTGTTGGTGACACCAACTAAGGGCTTAGTCTGTTAGCATGTAGCAAGTGGTGTAGGTTTTACTTAAGAACCTTTCAAAGTTCAAATTCAAAAATTCATCCAGGCTGGGCATGGTGACGCATGCTTGTAAATCCCAGCATTTGGGAGGCTGAGACAGGAGGATCATAGTTCAAAGGCAGCCTTGGCTACTTAGGGAGGTCCTTTGCAACTCAGTGAGACCCTGTTTCAAAATAAAAAATAGGGCTGCTGGCCAGGTGTGGTGGCGCATGCACGCTTGTAATCCCCGTGCTTGGGAGGCGGAGACAGGAGGATTGCACAGGTTCGAAGTGAGCCGCACTGGCTTAAGAGACCCTGTTTCCAAATTTAAAAATATAAAATAGGTCTGGGAGTGTAGCCCAGAGATAGAAGGGCTTCCAGGAACCCCAGTGCCACACACAAAAAAAGAAAAGAAAAAAATAGGGCTACTGGGGGTATAGTGCAGAGGTAGAATGCCCCATTGGGGATGTTCCATCCCCAATACCACAAAAAATTAAAAAATTTCATCCAGGTCCATTGTTTTTCTCTTTTATTTTTCTTGCGCTGCAGTTTTCAGCACAATAGAAGAAATCATGTGTTTTTATTTTAGTACCAGTATATTATCTGCCTGATAACACCATCTCCAGATTAACAGAACTTCACTCAGGAGGGGTTTTATATTGCCGTGCTTGAATTAAAGGCTTGATTCAGACCTTTCAGATGGCCCTGTACACACCCAGGATCCGTTTTCTTTGATCTTTCAAGTCAGTTTTTAGAAGCAACTGCCTGAATTTATTCAACTGATATCAAACTGATCATTCCTCAATCATTCAGTGGATTTTAGCCATGGTTTTTCACAATTTTGAGGTGTCTTGGCATCTCAAGTATTAATACCTTTCCTTAGGACTGTTTGCTGTTTAAATTTTACACAATGTAGCCAAGCACAGTTGTAATCCCAGTTCTGGGGAGGCTGACAGGAGGATTACAGGTTCATGACCATCCTCAGCAATTTAGACCCTGGGTTTTGTTTTGTTTTGTTTGTTTTTGGTAATACTGGGGTTCCTGGAAGCCCTTCTACCTCCAGGCTACACTCCCAGACCTATTTTTTTATATACTAGCACAGCTGGCTTCGAATCTGCACGATCCTCCTGTCTCCGCCTCCCAAACGTGGGGATTACAAGCGTGCGCCACCACGCCCGGCCTTGTGAGACCCTGTTTTAAAATTATAAAGTAAAATAAGACCAGGGATGTAACTCTGGGTTCAATCCCTGGTCCACAAAAAAAAAAAAAAAAAAATTACACAATGTAATGGTATACACAAAAACTTTCTAAATTGGTTACCAGTCAAGATTAAGGGACCTATATCAGGGGTTTTTAAGTTAGATCATCTGGAAACCTTTTTTTAAAAAAGTACAAGTTTCTTTTTTTGACTTTTAACAGCTGAAGTCTTGCTGGATTAAATACAGTGACAATGAACATCTGTAATTCTGCACAAGTTTTTGCATTAAAGATGCTTTACAAATGAATACTACTTCCTTCCCCAACTGGGAATTGAGCCCAGGGCTCTAGCCCTATTAGTTTTGAGGTAAATTCTCACTGAATTGCTTAGGCTGGCCTCAAACTTGTAATCCGCCTTTGAAATAGCTAGAATTACCAAGAGAGCACTACTGGGCCCAGCCAACCTGAATACTTATAGACACAGTAACTATGAAAAAGGAGGAGGAGCCAGGCGTGGTGGTGCATGCTTGTAATCCCCGTGCTTCCGAGGCTGAGACTGGAGGATCACGCAGGTTCGAAGCCAGCCTCAGCTACTTAGGCTCTCAGCAATTTAGTGAGACCCTGTTTCCAAGTAAAATATAAATAGGGCTTGGAGTATAGCCTGGAGGTAGAAAGCCCCTGGGTTCCACCCCTAGTACCACAAAAAAATAAAAAATAAATCTGGTTGGTGCAGTGTCACCTGCCTGTAATCCTAGTACTTGGGAGGCTGAGACAGAAGGATCACAGGTTCAAGACCTGTCTCAGCTACTTAGCAAGACCTGTTTGAAATTTTTTTTTTTTTTTAAAGGCTGGGAGTGTAGCTCAGAGGTAGAACACCCCTAGGTTCAACCCCCAGCACTAAAGAATAAAAAGCGCCGGGGGTGAGACCCAGAGGTAGGTTTAATCCCCAGTATCTCACACACACACGCACACCCTGTGGATGTATCTTACAACAATAAGTGTCAAGTTTTGTGGGTAAATCTGCAGTAATGGAAACCTTAAATAAATAGTTCACCAACTTAAAAGGGCTTGTAATAATTCTCTTACCAGTGTTCAGAAACGGAAGTGGTTGAACCTGGCCTGATGGCACAGTTCTGTAATCCCAGTACTCGAAAAGTTGAGACAGGAGGATTGCAGGTTCAAGGAGACTCAGCAACCTAGTGAGATCATGCTTCAAAACAAAATATAAAAAGGAGCTGGGGATGAGCTCAAGGATAGAGTTCAGTACTCAGTACCAAAAAAAAAAAAAAAAGTTTGAAAAATGACCCAGCGAGGATGACCTTCATACCCACGAAGTGACCAAAGGTCTCTGAAAAGTTTATACTGTTGACTCATTCTCCCCTTGACAGAATTAGCTTTTGTCCTTCCAGCTAGCTGAGGCATAGCTAGTTCTAGACATGGGGAGGTAAAGCTGTCAAATCCTATGTGTACATTTCAGAGAAAGCAGCCTGAGATGTATGGCTCCGCTTTTACTTAAATAGTCCAACCTTTTGGAGACTTCTGAGGAGATGGGAACCTTCTCATAATTGAATGTCAAGGACATTGCCTCCTCTTACACCTTGAGGCTCCTTGAATCTTCAGGGTTAGGATTGCTGCCAAAGTAAACGGAATCTAGACTCTCTTTTCACTTACCTTTCCACCTCCCCGAATCTCCTCCCCAAGAAATAAGTAAGCATCCATAGTCACCAGGCAAGATAATGTAAGTTGTTTATATAATTTATTTAAAACTAAAAATATTACAAACTGAGAGGCCAAAATTTAAAGGAAAAACATACCGCAATAGAGGCTGTAGTTCCTGGACAATCAAAACAGGAAACACTGAAATTGTTTCTTTTGTCCTACACAGGATAATCATGCCTGCAGCTTGAGGCAGCTCATTTAAGTCAGTTGGTGCAGCTGTGGGATCTGGTCGAGTTGGATTAGACTGGATTTCCAATAGAAAAGCAAAGGTCTTAGCCGTCATTTCCCACAATGAAGCAATGACAGAGCATCTACTTTCTGGGGAGAAAGTCTTGTGTGTTCCGTGACTTCAAGAAGGAGTGCCTCAGGAGCTGGCAAGCAGAAGGTCGCTCATGCTGGTCCCTAAGACGAGAAAACACGTTCAAAGAGGCACCCGGTCATGTGCCCGCAATGTACGCTTGACACAAATGCAGACTTTAATTCCTCCTTCTCACTGCACACTGTAACAACGCTAAACTCCTTGACCTGATTTCCCAGAACTTTCATTCTGCCCAGAGCACCCAGAACTTTCATTCTGCCCAGAGCAGTACTCCATCCCAACCTATTCTGCTTCCCCAGGGCCACTCTGGTTCAGTTCAAGATCTGCTCCTGGTCTATACCTGATCCTCTGGTTTTGAACCTTTAGCGAGTGCCTCACTGTTTAATTTCTGGCTATCCACACCTTCAAGGACTGTCCTGTTGGCAGCAGGTGAGATGCTAGCGCCCATAGGGTCTTTACTATAGAATTTCAGGAGGTAATTGTATACGTGTGTCAGTCTTCTCCCTGACTGTTAACTATGAAGTCCTAATTGTGTGTACCATACAGTGCAAAGCAGTTTATATACACCATTTCACTTAACCTTCACAACTCTGTTAATTTATTATTAGTGGTACAAGTTGTATATTTGGTTAGTTTATGAAGCAGCAGTTCAAAAGAAAAGCCAGGAAAGATTCCACTCTTTCTCTTTTGTTTTTTGTTTGTTTGTGTTTAGTTTTTTGTTTGTTTGCTTTGTTGGTGGTGGTAGTGGTGGTACTGGGGATTGAACCCAGGAGCATTCTATCTTCTAGCTACACTCCCAGCTATGATATTTATTATTTTGAAATAGGGTTTCACTAAGTTGTGAAGGGTCTCCCTAAGTTTCTGAAGCTGTCCTGGAACTTGCAATCCTCCTGTCTCAGCCTCCCAAGCCCTGGGATCATAGGCATGCACCACCACACCTAGCTCACAAAGGGCATTAAAGAAAAGGAGTGGAACCGGGCCAGGTGTGAACTGTGAGCCAGGTGTAGTGGTTTGAAAACCACACAACTTACTGCTTGTGGTGGTACTGGGGATTGAACTCAGGGGCATTCTGCCTTGATCCTTTATAGTTATAGCATTGGGGGGGGTAATTAGGATGGAGCCCAGGGGCATTCCTCCAAGATACACCCCCAGCTCTGTTTTTTTATTGTTTATTTTGAAACAGGGTCTCACTGAGTTGCAAAGGACCTCACTAAGTAGCTGAGGCTGTCCCAGAACCGTGATCCTGCAGTCTCAGCCTCCTGAATGCTGAGATTACAAGCGTGCGCCACCACACCCAGCTAGCTATAGCATTTTCTCAGAATTTTATTCCCTAGATATGAGAAGATAAAGACAACAAAAGTTTTCTTAGTGTGCTCCCCCAATACTTATCCCTACTTGATTCTTGAGATTTGTTTTTTTGACTCAAAATGTTTCCTTCACTTTAAATGCCAGATGATGTAAGCCACAGGTATGGTGGCACACACTTGTAATCCTAGGTATTTAAGAGGATGGCAAGTTCAAGGCCAGCCTGAGCAACTTATTAAGATCCTATCTCAAAACAAAAGATCTGGGATGTAGCTCAGTGGTAACATGCCTCTAGGTTCAATCCCCAATATCAACAAAAAATAGTTAATTAATAAAAAATAAATATAAGGGTTGGATATATTAACACATGCCTGTACTCTCAGTATTTAGGAGGCTGAGACAGTAGGATTGCAGGTTTAAGTCAACTTAGCAAGACTCTCGGCAACTTAGACCCTATTTCAAAATGAGAAATAAAAAAGGAGCCGGATGTGGTGGCACACTCCTGTAATCCCAGTATTTGGGAAGCTGAGACAGGAGGATCATAGGTTCAAGAACAGCCTCAGCAAGTAGTGACACTCACCAACCTAGGGAGACCCTGTGTCAAAATAAAAAAATAAAATAGAGCTGAGGGGATATAGCTCCTCATTTCAATCCCCAGCACAACAACAACAATAAATAAATAAATAAATAAATAGTTCAGAGAGTATAGCTCAGAGGTAGAATTTCCCTGGGTTCAATCCCCATGTACCACAATTAATTAATTAATTAATGCAAGGTCAGAGTACCACAATAAATAAATAAATAAATGCAAGGTTATGTCATTTCACCATAGCCAACTCTTGGAAAGATGTAAATAAGTAGGTCTTTAGCAAATTTTGCAAACCCAGTGATTTGGGAAACTACTGTTAAGACCTGATAAGACATTTCATTGAAGCAACTTGTACTTGAAGTATTGCCTCTTATACCCTGATACAACAATGAAAACCATTCAATATGGCTAGTCATGATTACTTTCCACATAAAATCACTCCTTAATTTCATAAAAGAGAGAGCTGTGTGTGTGTGTGTGTGTGTGTGCGTGCACACACACACACACACACACACACACACACACACACACGGTCTTGGGAATTGAACCTAAGGATTCATTCATTCATTTCAGAACTGGGGATTGAATCCAGGGGTATTCTACCTTTGCCTCTGAGCCCCACCCCCAGCCTATTTTTGTTCCATACTGGAAATTGAACCCAGGGTTATTCTACCTATGAGCCACACCCCCAACCCTATGTTTTATTCTTTATTTTGAAACAGGGTCTCACTAAGTTGTGAGGGGTCTCACTAAATATCTGAAGCTGGTTGGGAACCTGCAATCCTCGTATCTCAGCCTCCCAAGAACTGGGATTACAAGTGTGTGTCACCACACCTGGCTTTTTAAAAATTATTATTGAAACAGGGTCTCTGCTAGCTTGCTGGGAGTTTTTCTACATTGCTGAGCTGTCCTGGGACCTATGATCCTCCTGTCTCAGCTTCCCAAGAACTGTTTCATGCCCAGCTTGAAATAGAGCTTTTAATGGGTCACAAACTGCAAGGCAGTTGTCAGCTGCCCCAAAACTCTAAGCATTTATTCTCCTCTTCACATTTTGTTTCTTACCTAGTCAGGCACACGCGCACAAAGTCGACTGCGCTTTCTGAGAAGCGGTCTGGAAGAGGCGGCATCAGCCCTCGGTGGGCTCCGATGTAAAACATGGCGGCCATCCTGTCCATGGCAGCCAGTGGAGGCTTCCCTGTGGCCATCTCAAACACAGTGCAGCCGATGCTCCAGATATCTGATTTCCTTCCATAGCCAGACTCATTGATGACTTCTGGGGCCATCCAATATGGAGTTCCATGCATGGATTTCAGCATGTCACTGTGTGTGCCATTTAAGCCTGCCCAAGCCAGACGCTTGGCACAGCCAAAATCAATGAGTTTTATTATTCCAGTTGGCATGAGCATCACATTATTCCCTTTGATATCTCGATGGACCACACAGTTCTCATGGAGATAAGCAACACCTTGCAGAATCTGTTTTGCGTATTTACAGAACACCATCTCGGGCAATGGCCCAAAACGGTTTATAATACTCGAGATTGAGCCTCCAGGAACAAACTCCATGAAAATGCTTACAGTGTTCTCTTCCAAGCATGTCCCCAAATAGGCCACAATGTTGACATGCTTTAGTGCTTTAAGCAAATCCACTTCTTCCTGTAGTTTTCGGTATTCTTTTTCAGTAGCCAATTGATCAGAGGTATCCAGAGACACCTGTTTTACAGCTATTAGCTGCCCTTGGCTGGTAAGACCACAGTATACCTAAAAGCAAACCAGTATCTTATTATTATATTTAAGTGATATAATGACATGTTTACATCCTTATGTGACATTTGACTTCTTCTCCAAAATGCTATCTTCCTCTAAGTTGATGTATCCTCACCTAAATGCAAAGTAGCTAAATAAATTCTGTGTTCCAGTGAAGCTATGACAGGGATGGCAGCAGTGTGGTGAATGGGTAAGTCACACTGGCTTGGAATCCAGCGTCCTGGTTTGATTAGTAGTCTGGCTTCACCATTCCCTGGCCATATAACTTTGGGTAGGTTGGTGATCCTTTTGACTTCAGTTTTTCTCATCTGTAAGTCTGAGGTAACAGTATTTGTCTCACAGATTTCTTTGATGACTACATTATGTAGTGGTTTGGAAAAGCTCCTCGCTGAATGGTGAAATAGGGTCAGACCTAAAGCTCCCTGGGGAGGAAGCAGGCAGGTCCTGGCAGGCACCCTCACAACGTGATCTCTGGTTTTGTGTCTCTCCAGCTTACTGGTTCCAGAAATGCCCCCAGATAGAAACTATACAGGTCGTATTTGGGGGTCAGTCTTCTCTTTACCTTTTTGGTTTTGCCACCCAGCTATGATTCTCCCAATTTCTGGTCTTTAGCTACTAAAGAAAAAATTTTTCTCCCCTGGGCTTGAACCTGGACTAACAAGAGGCTAGGAATGCAATGGCCACTGTCCCACCAAGAGCCCAAGAAGGAGAGGCAGAAGGAGATATCCTGAGGACATGGCTGGACCCTGAAGCCATCTATGCCCAGTGACAGATCAACTTCACAACCTTTCAGGTGCATAAAGTAATGTGTCCTCTCCCTCAAACCCATTTGATTGGGCTTTCTGTTACTTCCAACTGAACACGTTCTAAGTAAGAATGTGGACAGGAGGGTCTGGGAGCAGGGCTAGTGAACAGAAAGGCCAAGGAGGGGCAGAGAGTTCTGATTTGGAGTTTTCAATGTAACTTACTGTGCCATAGGCTCCTCTCCCAAGGATGTCACCCTTGGTCCACAGGATAGGTTCTTCATGCTTTAAACTATTTCCAGAAAATGTCTTTTTTCCATTTGAGTTGAGAAATTTCTCCTCCCTCTCGTATATACTGAACCCATTACTATACCTCTGGGAAAATGAGACAAGAAGAAAGATCAGCACTAAAGCCTGGGTCGTTGGGGTAGAGGAAGGGGTGGAGAGCACCGTGGAGTCTTCCTCTCAGATGTACCTGTCAGTGGCTGTTCTTACTGTTCACAGGTAACTTCCAGACATACAGATTTCCCCAGAGTGATCAAGTGGTATCTCAGTTGTATATTTAAACCTTATTAATTGTACACATTCCTAAGTTTCATTTTGCCTTGTATATTTTTATAATTTTTTTTTGTCGTACTGGGGTTCCTGGAAACCCTTCTACCTCCGGGCTACACTCCCAGACCTATTTTTTAATATTTTTATTTGGAAACAGGGTCTCTGGCTTTGAACCTGCGCAATCCTCCTGTCTCTGCCTCCCAAGCGCAGGGATTACAAGCGTGCGCCACCACGCCCGGCTATTTTTTATTTTTGTCTTAGGTTTGTTTGGGGGAGAAGGGTACTAGGAATTGAACCCAAGGGCCATCTACCTCTGAGCTACACCCCCAACCCTATTTTTTCATTTTGAAACAGGATCTCACTAAGTTACTGCACACTGACCTTGAACTTGCAATCCTCCTATCTCAAGCCTCTCAAGCACTGGGACTACAGGTGTGCACCACCATGCCCAGTGTTGCTTTGCACATTTTCTAGGAGGAAGGCCTGATGGTCTCTGGGCCCACATGGACCTGCAGGATACTGATCACTGTCTTTTTTTTTTTTTTTTTGGTGGTACTGGGGTTCCTGGAAGCCCTTCTGCCTCTGGGCTACACTCCCAGACCTATTTTATATTTTTATTTGGAAACAGGGTCTCCTAAGGCAGCGTAGCTGGCTCCGAACCAGCGCAATCCTCCTGTCTCTGCCTCCCAAGCATGGGGATTACAAGCGTGCGCCACCATGCCCGGCCTGATCACTGTCTTTTGAGAATGGCCTTTCACAGTCTCCGGTATGAGAGATTATGTGAGTTCTATCGTCTCCTCAGCCTTGGCCACCCAAAATTCCCAACATCCTGGTCAACTTGCTCCTAAAGACAAACAAGCTTAGAAAGAGGAGCATACATATAACTGAACACACACACACATTCTTATACACGTATCTGCACTCATAAATTGTACATACACATAAAATAAAAATATGTAATCCATAAATATACATGTGTGCATGCACAGCATATCACACACACACACACACACACACACACACACACACACACACACACACACACACAGAGGAATTTAGGAGACCAAGACTGGCCAGAATAGACTGAAGGAGCCCAGCATGTTGGTGCACACCTGTAATCCTGGTACTTAGATGGCTGAGACAAGAGGATCGCAAGTTTGAGGCCAGCCTCAGAAACTTAATTAGATGCTGTTTCAAAATAAAAAATAAAAAGGGCAAGATGGAAGCTTGGAGGTGGAATGGCCTGTGTTCCCCAGTACAAAAAAAAAGACTGAAGGTCCACAATCCTTGAAGACCCTTACCGCTCAGAGGAGGGTCCACAATCCTTGAAGACCCTTACCGCTCAGAGGAGGGTCTGTAATCCAGCTGCATTTGCATCATCTCTGAGCCAGACTCACTCCACAGCCACATGTTAACAAGGTCCCAGGAAATTGTGTTCACGGTGAACCTTGAAAGCCGCTGCCCCAGACGTCAGGGAAACGAGCATTCCTTTGAAGAACTTAGACCACTTCATCCAACTGCTTGATCAGGACCCCAAAATGTTTCATTTTGATCTCTTCTACTCATTTTTTTTTCTTTTTGCAGTACTGGGAATGGAACCCAGGGACTTCTACCTCTGAGCTATACCCCAATTCTATTTTTTTATTCTTTAGTTTGAAACAGGGTCTCACTGAGTTGCAAAGGGCCTCACTAAGTAGCTAAGACTGTCTACGAACCACAATCCTCCTACCTCAGCCTCCCAAATGCTGGGATTACAAGTGTGCGCCACCATGCCCAGCTTCTTTCCAGTACTTTTTAACTCAGGGGCATTCTACCTCTGAGTTACACCTTCAGATCCATCTATCATCTGTCTGTCTGTCTGTCTATCTATCTATCTATCTATCTATCTATCATCTATTACCTACCTATCATCTATCTAGTGTTTGTGTGTGTTTGGTACTAGGGATTGAACCCAGGGCCATTTACCTCTGAGCCACACCCCCAGCCCTATTTTATTTTTATTTTGAAACAGGGTCTCACTAGGTTGATGAGATTCTCACTACTTGCTGAGGTGGTCCTGAACCTGTAAGCCTCCCAATGACTGAGATTACAAGCACGCTCCACCATCCCTGGCTATTTTTTTATTTTGAAACAGGGCCTTACTGAATTGCAGATGGTCTTGCCAAGTTGCTGAGGCTGGCCTCAAACCTGTGACTTCCCTATATCCCAAGTACTGAGATTATAGGTCTATGCTGCCATGTCTGGCGATCTGGCTAGCCACATAGTCTTCAATCCTCCGTGTGTGTGTGTGTGTGTGTGTGTGTGTGTGTGTGTGTGTGTAGGGATACTGGGGGTTAAACTCAGGCATATTCTACTTCCAAGCCATACTTCCAGCCCCTTAAAATTTTTATTCATTTATTTATTTGGTGGTACTAGCGATGGAACCCAGGGGCCTTCTACCTCCAGGCTATACTCCCAGGCCTATTTTTTATATTTTATTTGGAAACAGGGTCTCGCTAAGTATCTGAGGCTGGCTTTGAACCTGCATGATCCTCCTGTCTCAATCTCCCAAGTACTGGGATTACAAGCATGCGCCACCACGCCCAGCTTTTTTTTTTTTTTTTTTTTTTAATTTTGAAACAGGGTTTCACTAATTTTCTTAGGCTGACCTCAAATCTATGATCCTGTTTCAGACTCCCAAGTACTGGGATCACAGGCACACGCCACTTTTTTTTTTTTTTTTTTTTTTTTTTTAGGAACTCAAAGGCATTCTACCTTCAAGCTTACCCTCAACCCTATTTTTTATTCTTTATTTTGAAACAGGGTCTCACTAAGTTGTGGGGGGCCTCACTAAGTAGCTGAGGCTGGCCTCAAACCTATGATCCTCCTGTCTCAGCCTCCTAAGTATTGGGATTACAAGCATGTGGCACCATACTCGGTTTAGCCACATGATTTATAGACTTCAATATCCTCTTCTACAACATGGGGGCATATTAGTACCCATGGTCCTCCTAGAGCTATTATGAAACATAAAATAATATAATATGCCTCTCACATATGTGGTAAGACCTCAATAAACCTAGCTATGGTAAAATTATTTACTTTGTATCTTCTCCACAATTTGAAATAATTACTCCTGATCTTGATATAGTATGGATATAGTGTGATATGATCTGACTTAGTGTTCAATAAATATTTTAGCTTAATATACTATTTCTGTCTTTATAATAATTATATAATATAATAATATCGCTATTATTATTATTATTATTTTAGAGCTGGGAATTTAACCCAAGAGTGCTCTGCCTCCAAGCTAAACCCCCAGCCGTTTTTATTTATTTTGAAACAGGGTTTTGCTAAGTTACATAGGCTGGCTTCAAACTTGTGATCCTCTTGTCTCAGCCTCCCTAAAACTGGGAATAAAGGCATGAGCCACCAGACTCAGCTTCTGTCTTTAAGATATAAGTAGTAGAGGAGGATTGTGTACTTCAGCATCTCAAAACAAGGTCTTACTAAATTGCTGAGGCTGGTCATGAACCTATGCTCCTCCTGTCTCAGTCTCCCAAGTATTGTATATTTAAATAGTTTGGCTATGTTTATTTACCCCAGTGGTTTCATGGCAATGTCAAGACAGCTAAGTTCCAGAAGTAAGGCAGCCTAAGGAAAACATCTTACCCCGGAAGTCAGCAGACTTGGATTCCAACGTTGTATCCAAACAATGAGACCTTGAAGAAACTACTTGTTAGTCAGGCTTGGTGGCACACATTTGTAATCCCCATACTTGGGAAGCTGAGACGGGAGAACTGCAGGTTCAAGACCAACCTCAGCAACTTAGCAAGACCTTAGCAACTTAAGACCCTGTTTCAAATTTTTAAAAAGGGCACCGGCATAGCTTGAAGGTAGAATGCCCCTGCATTCAGTCCCCAGTACAAAAAAAAAAAAAACTACTTAATTGTTTAGGATTCCTGATACCTCTGAAAATAGGGAGTTTAAACCAGGTTGCCTCTGAGGTCCTTTTCCACCCCAATAAAACTGATTCTAATTATACCAACCTGTATTTTGACACTCGTCGTCTCTCTTCCCAGTTCTTTTGTAGTATTTCCTTGCCTATTGAAAACAAAATTTAGGTTGTCCGGATCCATCTCACTTGCCATTATTTGGCAAGAGTTATTACTGTCTTTCTCATCAAGAGCTAATAGTTCTGCAGCCAGACAACCTAACAGCTCATCTGTCAGCTCTTCATTATTTACGGAGTCCAGAATGTCTTGGGAAACTGAATTTGCATCATTTAAGGTTTTCTCAAATGTCTCACATGTGATTGACTCATCTGCTAAACTATCAGGATCCAAAGACTGCACCCAATATTGAAATGTTTGGGAAGATGCACTTTCTTGTTTCTCTTGGAAAGAGAAATTCTCAAGTGTTTTCGACTTATCCAAAGCACCATCAAGCTCTAGATCATTTGTTAATGTTTGGCCGGCATCTCTTTTCTCAAGAGGTGCCGTATTCTGCTTTTCTCGAAATACGAGCTCATTAGAGCTCTTTTCACTGGGTGTAGTCCGGCTCACTTCTGAAGGGATAGATGGAATATGGTGATGCAGTTCTTCAAGTTCTTGCAGATCTCTGAGGCTCGCAGCAAGTATTTGATCGTTGGAAACGTCTCCGCTGGTGGACTCTTCCATAGAGATTTCTTCAACAATGGATAAATCAAAGGCAGCAAGGAATTCGTTCTGCTCAGTGAACTGCTGGGGAGATAAGGCCAGGCTCATGGACTGATCTTGGTCTTTGGAAGAGAGAGAGTTGTTCCCTGAAGATTTTATCTGCCAGTGTGGTTCTGAGATATCATTTTCAATGTCTTCTAGATCGCTGCCTTCAGCTTTGCAACCCTTTTCTTTAGGAATTAAACCTTTGGGCTTGTGTTTAAGGCCAAGCGAAGGCTTTGGAGGTTTAATATGTGGTCTTTTCTGAGACAGTCTTGTTCTACTGTTGCTGCTCCTCTCACTGTGTGAAGAGCGACACTTATGGGTGATAAACCTGCCTGATGGAGCCGAGCAGAGCTCACGGTAATATTTGTTTTCATGCCGCTCAGCCTCTCTCATGTGACAATAAACAGGGGTCCCAAACATCTCATAGATCCCAGGTCCATTAGCGGTTGAGTTGATTTCTTTGAACATGTCACTGTACTTGAGATCTAGGTAATGTAGTCTTGGCTCTGTGGGTTGAACAGGGAGAGGAATGCAGGGCTTTTTTGTTCCTGGATTTTTGCATATACAAGGAAATGACTGCTTCTTAGACTTCTGAGTCCGGTAAGCAGATTGCTTCTTTTCCACCTGCGGCGTTCTCCTTTGAAACGTGGGTGGTTGCTGGGGCCTGGAGTCAACGAGCTCCAAAGCAGGGAAAACTTGAGTTTTTATGCTAGTTTTGTTCAGATGAGGCTTAAGAGAAGCTTGAATGGAAATCATAAAATTCCGAGGCGTCCTGTTGCTTGTGTTGGACTTTGGATCCAGCTGACCTCTGTGGGCGGTCACCTTGCGCTTCTCGTTGTCTCGGTGTGCCAGTATGTTGAAGCTGTTGATCTGCTTGCCACTCTTTCTTTTTTGGAGGCTTGGTTTGGCTGTGGCTGGTTCCTTGAGGGCTCCATCTCCAGGGAAAGTGATAGGGATAAGAGGCACCATCCCATTCACTTCCGGTTTGGTTTCTTCCGCTATTGATATGTGTATGTCTGCCTCCATGTCGCTGTGACCTTCTGGAAGCTTCTCAATGGGGCCATCAGAGACTACACTGCATAAGCTCTCAAGTGCTGTAAACTCCTCCAAACTATTATTTGGTTCCACTACTTCGCCTTTAGGTAATGAAGTGCTTTTGGAAGCAACTTTATCATTTCTTGTCTCTTTATCCTCGTTTGGAGTTACTTCTGGATGCTGGGCTTCTTGGGGTTGGCTTGGAATGGGACATGCAATTTCTGAATCTTGTTCATACTTTCTGGCTCCTGAACCCTCTCTCTTTCTTAATGAAAGGTCTTGGGAGTTTTCCTCTGCTTTTCTCATTTTACTACCATGGCATCCAATGTCCCCTTTCCTATCAATAGGAAGATAGTCTTCCTTAAAATTCTCCAAGGACACCAAAGACTTCCCTTTTTCAAAGTGAGATTTTTTGGTTGTGTCCCATCCTTCGGTTTTCCAGTTCTCCCCCAGCTCTGGAGGTTGTCTGTGATAGTGAGCCTTCTGAAAGGAGCACATGTTTCTTGACCAAATGGAGCTATCAGAAGACCTGAAAGTCTGCTCCAGCATCCTCTTTAGTGGGGCTTCCTGCTGGTGGTTTGATGGACTAAGCTCATCAGATGCACGGACAGGCTCTGAGAGCTTAGGTTTGAAAGAGGTGAGGCTTGAAATCTTTCTTTCTCTTTCCCTTGAACACTTGTAACTTTGGGGGGCAGTGAGGACACTGGACCTCAGGGGCAAGAGTGACAGCGGAGGCAGAGGGAACTAAAAGAGAAAAAATAATGACTGTAGAAGCATATAAACATCATGTTAGCTGCTTTAGACTCATCTGAAGAGAGTCTACTATTCTCTTAAGGAAGGCCTTTAAAGTACAAAGCTACCCATCCTAGATATTACAGCTTTAAAAACTGAAACCTCAGGCTCAAGTGTAGCTCAGTGATATGGGCATGCTTAGTATGTGAAAGGCCCTGGGGTTAATCACCAGCAATAAAACAAATAAAACAAAAAAATTTTTAATTGTTTTTATTTTTTTGGTGGTACTTGGGTTCCTGGAAGCCCTTCTACCTCCGGGCTACACTCCCAGACCATTTTTTATTTTGGAAACAGGGTCTCCTAAGCCAGCGCGCGCGGCTGGCTTCGAACCTGTGCGATTCTCTGTCTCTGCCTCCCAAGCGCGGGGATTACAAGCATGCGCCACCACGCCCGCAAACAAAAAATTTTAAAATATGATTTGCAATCATTTTTAAGATCTAAGGTAAAACAATACGTGTGTGAACGTGTGCATGTATCTCTGCGGTACCAGAGATTGAACCCAGGGTCATTGTACTTCTGAGCTACCAGCCCTTTTAAATTTCTTTCTCCTTTCTTTCTTTCTTTCTTTCTTTCTTTCTTTCTTTCTTTCTTTCTTTCTTTCTTTCTTTCTTAACAGAATCTCACTAGGTTGTTGAGAGTCTTGCTTCATTGCTGAGGCTGTCCTCACATCTGGTATCCCCTTGTCTCAGCCTCTCAAGTACTGGGATTATATTCATGCATCATCATGCCCAGCTTTTCTTTTCTTTTCTTTCTTTCCTTCTTTTTTTTTTTTTTTTGAAGTACCAGGAATTGAACCCAGAGGTGTTCTACCTCTGAGGTATACCCCCCAGCCCTTGTTATTGTGAAACAGGATCTTGCTAAGTTGCTATAGCTGGCTTGGAACATGTGATCCTTTTGTTTCAGCTCTCCAGATACTGGGATTATAGGTATATGCCATCATGCCTGACTTAACATAATACTTTTAAAGGTCAAAATTAGAGGGGAAAACTCATGGTTATATATATATAGTTAATGAAAGTTATTCTTTAATGTAAATGTTAAAAATTTAAGATGAGAAGCATTGTATTTATCTTATCTCCTTTTGCTTTATAGAATTAAAGATTTATGAAATTCCACTGAGAACAGCCAGAAATTGCCATAACAATTCTTTAATAATGACCATTAAATTATTATTATTATAAATTATTTTGTAAGGCCAGGCGTGGTGGCGCACACTTATAATCCCTGCGCTTGGGAAGCAGAGACAGGAGGATCACACAGGTTCAAAGCCAGCTGCACTGGCTTAAGAGACCCAGTTCCCCCCCCCCAAAAAAAAATTATTTTGTAATACTAGAGCTTAAACCAGAGGCATTCTACCTCTGAGCTACACCTACACCCTCATCCCTATTTTATTTTTATTTTGAAACAGGATCTAAGCTGGTCATGGTGACACACACTTGTAATCCCAGTACTTGGAAGGCTGAGACAGGAGGATTACAGGTTCAAGGACAGCCTCAGCAAGTAGTGAGACTCACATCAACCAAGTGAGACTATTTCAAAATAAAAATAAATAGGGCTGGGGGTGAAGCTCAGAGGTAGAATGTCCCTTGGTTCAATACCTAGTACCACAAAAAAAAAGACAAGAAAAAAGAAACTGGCCTTGGACATCCTCCTATCTCAGCCTCCCAAGAACTAGGATTACAGGCATGTGCTATGGCGATTAACCGGCTCATTCCATCATTTACCAACTCAGGCTTTGTCACTGAAACACAAATACTCATCATTGTTTCACCAAATTGTTTTGTTGACTGTGGCTTCCTTATAAGTGCTCCACATTTCACACTTGAAAGCAGCCCCAATGGCTTTCATTCCACTTTCCAACTGTTTTCAAAATAAGTAGTTTTTATTATCGACCTCTAGAGGTCAGTATAACCCAATGTATAATGTTCAGCTGTGTCATTGTGCTACAAACTCCTTAACCCACCCTTTTCAATGTACCTTTTTTCCATATATACAGATTGATGCCTAATTATACGAGAATATTGTAGGCATGATTTATTTTATTTTATTTTATTTTATTTTATTTTATGGTACCAGGGATGGAACCCAGGGGCATTCTACCTCTGAGCTATACCCTCAGCCCTATATTTTATTTTATTTTATTTTATTTTATTTTTTGGTGGTACTGGGGTTCCTGGAAACCCTTCTACCTCCGGGCTACACTCCCAGACCCTATATATATATATATATATATATATATATATATATATATATATATATTTTTTTTTTTTTTTTTTTTTTTAAACAGGGTCTTTAAGCCAGTGTGGCTGGCTTCGAACCTGCACAATTCTGTCTTCACCTCCCAAGTGCGGGGATTACAAGCGTGCGCCACCACACCCAGCCTTTATTTTTTATTTTGAAACAGGGTTTCACTGAGTTGCAAAGGGCCTAAGTAGCTGAGGCTGTCTGTGAACCCTGATTCTCCTGTCTCAGACTCCCAAGCTGGGATTACAAGTATGTGCTACCACACCAGGCATAGGCATGAATCATGTGTGATAACTGAGAGCCTTAAATTTAAATTTCAAGCTGAGTGTTGATGGCACACACCTGTAATCTCAGTACTTAGGAGGCTGAGATAGGAGGATCACAAGTAGTGAGAATTTCATCAACCTAGTTAGACCCTATTTCAAAAAAAAAAAAAAAAATTGGACTGGGGACGTAGTTCAGAGGTAAAATGCCTGAGTTCAAACCTCAGTAAAACAAAGACAGGCCGGGCTGATGGCGCACGCTTGTAATCCCCACACTTGGGAGGCAGAGATAGGAGGATCGCACAGGTTCGAAGCCAGCTGCACTGGCTTAAGAGACGCTGTTTCCAAATAAAAAAGTATAAAAATAGGTCTGGGAGTGTAGCCCAGGGGTAGAAGGGTTTAATTCTATTGCCACCTATGTCTAAGAAGGAAGGAAAAGGCCTGCAGAGCTGGGTGTGGTGACCCACGATTGTAATCCCAGTATGTGGGAGGCTGAGATAGGCAGTTAGCAGGTTTGCAGCCAGCCTTAGCTACTTAGTGAGGATCTCTGCAACTTAGTGAGACCCTGTCTCAAAGAATAAAGAATAGAGCTGAGAGTATAGCAGAGGTAAAATGCCTCTGGGTTCAATCCCCAGTCACACACACACACACACACACACACACACACACACACACACACTCCCAAAAGGGCTGGGAGAATAACTCAGAGACACAGTGCCTCTAGATTTAGTCCCTAGTGCCTCCCCAGAAAAAGCTCCTCATCTCATTGTGTAGAGAACAAGAAACAGCCCAGAAATGTGTAAGGAAAGGAATAATTTTTCCAAGAATGATTTTCCATTCTTATAAAATATATGTTGCTTTTCCAAGATATTCTTGCTGAGATTCTGGCTCTGAACTACTTGATGGAGTTGTCTCTAACAACCAAAGTTCTCTGGTTTTGTAATTCTTTTTTTTTTTTTTTTTTTTTTTTTTTTTTTTTTTTTTTGGTGGTACTGGGGTTTCTGGAAGCCCTTCTACCTCCGGGCTACACTCCCAGACCTATTTTATATTTTTATTTGGAAACAGGGTCTCTTAAGCCAGTGCAGCTGGCTTCGAACCTGCGCGATCCTCCTGTCTCTGCCTCCCAAGCGCGGGGATGGTTTTGTAATTCTTAACCTAAAAATGCTAAAGCTAATCTTACCTCCATGCTTCGGCTACAGTATTTCACATCAGAGGTAGAAAACTCTGCAAGAATAAAAACAAAAATAATTGAATATTCTTAGTAGTCGAGTGGGGCCTGTCTTGAGCCAAAGTTTAAGGATGAAGAAATCAAGATGCTAAGGTATGAGGGAAAATGGTAGAGATCGAGAGTTTTTCTCTGTATAATCCACGTGGAGGCAGGTATAAAAACTTCAGGCTACCACCACCGAGAGGGGTAGTCCCCTTTATCCACAGTTTCACTTTCCATAGACTCAGTTACCTGTAGTTAATTGTGGCCTGAAAACATTACATGGAAAATTTCAGAAGTAAATAACTCATAAGCATTAAAATATGTGCCGTTCTGAATAGTGTGATTACATCTCAGAGTGTCCTTCTCTAACTTACTCAAGATGTGAATCATCCCTTTGTTCAGCATCCACACACTATATACTACCCAGATGTTAATCACTCACTAGCCAGCTGGGTTATCGGATCCTTGGTCAGCTATCACAGTGCTTGTGTTCAAGTAACCTTTACAGAATAGCCGGGAGCCACATCACAACACCCATGTCATCCACCTCACACTCTCGCATCACGTTGGCACCGTATTGTCTCACATCACCACAAGAAGGCAAGTGCAGGGCATTAGGATAAATATCTCAAGGGAGAGGGGGCTGGGTGCGGTGCAGTGTGAGGAGAGAGGCCGAGGATAGGAGGATCACAGTTTGGGAACAGCCTCAGCAAGTAGTGAGGCTTATCAACCTAGCCAGACCCTGTTTCCAAACAAGAAATAAAATTGGACTGGGGATGTAGCTCGGAGGTAGAATGCCTCTGCGTTCAATCCTCACGCACAAACGCAAACACACAAAAATATTTCAAGGGAGAGACTATGTTCACATAATCTTCATTACAGTCTGTTGTTATTATTATTCAATTTTGCTATTAGTCATCATTGTTAATCTCTTACTGTGCCTCATTTATAAATAAACTTTATCACAGCTATATGGTCAGGTTTGTCTTGCTGTGACCAAAATACTTGACAAAAATAACTTTGAGGCTGGGTGTGGTGGCGCAGGCTTGTAATCCCCGCGCTTGGGAGGTGGAGACAGGAGGATCGCACAGGTTCAAATCAGCCGCACTGGTTTAAGAGACCCTGTTTCCAAATAAAAAAGTATAAAAATAGGTCTGGGAGTGTAGCCCGGAGGTAGAAGGGCTTCCAGGAACCCCAGTACCACCAAAATAAATAAATAAATAAATAAATAAATAAATAAATAAATAATAACTCAGTGAGACTCTGTTTCAAAAAATAAAAAGACTAAAAATAGAACGGGGGTGTAGCTTGGAGATAGACTGCCCCTGGGTTTCATTCCCAGTACCATAAAAAAAAAAAAAAAAAAACTTTGCCGGGAATGGTGGCGTACGCTTGTAATCCCCGCGCTTGGGAGGCAGAGACAGGAGGATCGCGCAGGTTAGAAGCCAGCCGCGCGCGCTGGCTTAGGAGACCCTGTTTCCAAATAAAAATGTAAAAATAGGTCTGGGAGTGTAGCCCGGAGGTAGAAGGGCTTCCAGGAACCCCAGTGCCACAAAAAAAAAAAAAAAAAAAAAAAAAAAAATTTGAGGAGGAAAGGTTTATTTGGGCTCATGTTTTCAGAAGCTCGGTCCATAGTTGGCTGGCTCCAAGCCAGAAACATCATGGTGGCAGAGCATGTACCCCAACGAGGGGGTCTCATTATCCACTCCAAGTGATGTCCAAACCAGATGGGCAAGCCAGCACTGCTAGGTCTTCCAACTGTTAGAAGAGAAGCCAAGCCAGGCATAGTAGTGCATACTTGTAATCCCAGTACTTGGGAGGCTGAGACAGGAGTATGCAGATTTTCGGCCAGCCTCAGCAACTTAATGAGGCCCCCCCTACAACTTAGTGAGGCTCTCTGCAACTTAGTGAAACCCCATTTCAAAATAAAGACTAAAAAATAGGGCTGGGGATGTAGCTCAGTGATCGAATGTCCCTGGGTTCTTTCCCCAGTACCAAATAATAATAACTTCCTTTTCCCCTCCCCCTCAAAAACCTCTGGTGACTATTTACTATCTCAATATTAATATGACCATTCTAGGCCCTTGTTATATTTATATATAAAATGTCCCCTAAAGAGCTCACTTATTAATATTTGGAGCTGATGTAATTGAGTCATGAGGGTTGTAATCCCAGAAGTAGATAAGTCCATCATAATGAGTTACCTGGGTGGTACCCCAGAGGTCAGTAGGGTGAGGCTGGAGAAGGTGGCCCCTAGAGGTGTGGCCTTGGGGATTGTATATATGGTTCCTCTTCCCTCTGGTCTCTCTTGCTTCTGGACTCCATGATGTGAGAAGCACAGCCAATGTGCTCTCTCTCCCTCTCTCTCCCTCTCTCTCTCTCTCTGCCTCCCTCTGCCATGCCCTGAGATCTGAGGATCTGAGGTCCCAGGCCTCACATGGACTAAACATGAAACTGGAAGGAAATCTTTTTTCTAAGTTACATGGTCAATCTTTATTTATTTTTTTTAATTAATTTATTTTTTAAATTGGTGCATTGTAGTCATATATCAATCACATTGGAGTACAAGACTTGAGAGGATATACAAGCACACATCATCCAATTAGCCCTCCTCCAGCCCCCGTCCCATTCCCTCCCCCTCCCTCCATCCCACACTTCTTTGGTGATTTACTTTGATACATTTGTTTATGTACCTCCTGTGTTTTAAAGAGGCTCCGTCCTCCAGTATTACATACCCTCTGATTGGTCACATTAGTTGCTTCACTATAGGGCCCTTTCTATAGCTCAAACTCTTCCTGTTGCCCTTTTCCTCCTAGTTATTGCTGATTAAGAGAAGCGTCTGATTTATATTTTCTGCGATATTTCTCTGTGCATGCTGCGTTGCAAGTACCAATCCCACTCTTGATGGTCCCAGTAGTGGCCTGGCTACTCAGTGGACTGATCCAGACCTCGCTGGCTCACGCAGCGGCCTTGCCTCATGGGAGGACCCAGTTCTGGTCTCGCTGGCCCCTGAACCGGTCAAACCCCTAAGCTGGCTTTGGTCCCGACCTTGGAGGCCGCAGGAGTGAACTTGCCTCACGCCAGGCTCCGATGCTGGCCATGGGCCCCTGCACCGGTCTAACCCCTTGGCAGGATTCCAATCCTGGCCTCGGAGGCCCCAACACTGGTAATGCCTCATGGCAGGCTCCGATGCCAGCCTCACTGGCCCCAGCACCGGCCTAACCCCTTGACAGGCTCTTATCCTGGCCTCAGAGGCCCCAGTACCAGCCTTGCCTCAAGGCAGGCTCCGATGCCGGCCTTGCTGGCCCCAGCACCGGCCTAACCCCTCGGCAGGCTCCGATCCTGGCCTCGGAGGCCCCAGCACTGGTTATGCCTCAAGGCAGGCTCCGCTGCCGGCCTCGTTGGCCACCAGCACCGGCCTAACCCCTCGGCAAGCTCTTATCCTGGCCTCGGATGCCCCAGTACCGGCCTTGCCTCACGGCAGGCTCCGATGCCGGCCTCGCTGGCCCCAGCACCGGCCTAACCCCTCGGCAGGCTCTTATCCTGGCCTCGGAGGCCCCAGTACCGGCCTTGCCTAATGGCAGGCTCCGATGCCAGCCTCACTGGCCCCAGCAGCGGCCTAACCCCTCGGCAGGCTCCGATCCCGGCCTCAGAGGCCCCAGTACCGGCCTTGCCTCAAGGCAGGCTCCGATGCCGGCCTCGCTGGCCCCAGCACTGGCCTAACCCCTTGGCAGGCTCCGATCCCGGATTTGGAGGCCCCAGCACTGGTCATGCATCAAGACAGGCTCCGATGCCGGCCTCGCTGACCCCAGCCCCGGCCTAACCCCTCAGCAGGCTCTTATCCTGGCCTCGGAGGCCCCAGTACCGGCCTTGCCTCACAGCAGGCTCCGATGCCGGCCTCGCTGGCCCCAGCACCGGCCTAAACCCTCGGCAGGCTCTTGTCCTGGCCTCGGAGGCCCGAGTACCGGCCTTGCCTCAAGGCAGGTTCCGATGCCGGCCTCGCTGGCCCCAGCACCGGCCTAACCCCTCGGCAGGCTCCGATCCCGGCCTCGGAGTCCCCAGCACTGGTCATGCCTCAAGGCAGGCTCCAATGCCGGCCTCGCTGGCCCCAGCACCGGCCTAACCCCTCGGTAGGCTCTTATCCTGGCCTCGGAGGCCCCAGTACCGGCCTTGCCTCACGGCAGGCTCCGATGCCGGCCTCGCTGGCCCCAGCACCGGCCTAACCCCTCGGCAGGCTCCGATCCCGGCCTTGGAGGCCCCAGCACTGGTCATGCCTCAAGACAGGTTCCGATGCCGGCCTCGCTGGCCCAAGCACCGGCCTAACCCCTCGGCAGGCTCTTATCCTGACCTCGGAGGCCCCAGTACCGGCCTTGCCTCACGGCAGGCTCCGATGCCGGCCTCACTGGCCCCAGCACCGGCATAACCCCTCGGCATGCTCCGATCCCAGCCTCGGAAGCCCCAGCACTGGTCATGCCTCACGGCAGGCTCCGCTGCCGGCCTCGTTGGCCACCAGCACCGGCCTAACCCCTCGGCAAGCTCTTATCCTGGCCTCGGAGGCCCCAGTACCGGCCTTGCCTCACGGCAGGCTCCGATGCCGGCCTCGCTGGCCCCAGCACCGGCCTAATCCCTCGGCAGGCTCTTATCCTGGCCTAGAGGCCCCAGTACCGGCCTTGCCTCAAGGCAGGCTCTGATGCCGGCCTCACTGGCCCCAGCACTGGCCTAACCCCTCGGCAGGCTCTTATCCTGGCCTCGGAGGCCCCAGTACCGGCCTTGCCTCAAGGCAGGCTCCGATGCCGGCCTCGCTGGCCCCAGCACCGGCCTAACCCCTCGGCATGCTCCGATCACGGCCTCGGAGGCCCCAGCACTGGTCATGCCTCACGGCAGGCTCCGCTGCCGGCCTCGTTGGCCCCAGCACCGGCTTAACCCCTCGGCAAGCTCTTATCCTGGCCTCGGAGGCCCCAGTACCGGCCTTGCCTCAAGGCAGGCTCCGATGCCGGCCTCACTGGCCCCAGCACCGGCCTAACCCCTCGGCAGGCTCTTATCCTGGCCTCGGAGGCCCCAGTACCGGCCTTGCCTCACGGCAGGCTCCGATGCCGGCCTCACTGGCCCCAGCACCGGCCTAACCCCTCGGCAGGCTCTTATCCTGGCCTCGGAGGCCCCAGTACCGGCCTTGCCTCAAGGCAGGCTCCGATGCCGGCCTCGCTGGCCCCAGCACCGGCCTAACCCCTCAGCAGGCTCTTATCCTGGCCTTGGAGGCCCCAGTACCGGCCTTGCCTCACGGCAGGCTCCGATCCCGGCCTCAGAGGCCCCAGTACCGGCCTTGCCTCACGGCAGGCTCCGATGCCAGCCTCACTGGCCCCAGCACCGGCCTAACCCCTCGGCAGGCTCTTATCCTGGCCTCGGAGGCCCCAGTACCGGCCTTGCCTCAAGGCAGGCTCCGATGCCGGCCTCACTGGCCCCAGCACCGGCCTAACCCCTCAGCAGGCTCTTATCCTGGCCTTGGAGGCCCCAGTACCGGCCTTGCCTCACGGCAGGCTCCGATGCCGGCCTCTCTGGCCGCAGCACTGGCCTAACCCCTTGGCAGGCTCCGATCCCGGATTTGGAGGCCCCAGCACTGGTCATGCATAAAGACAGGCACCGATGCCGGCCTCGCTGGCCCCAGCACCGGCCTAACCCCTCAGCAGGCTCTTATCCTGGCCTCGGAGGCCCCAGTACCGGCCTTGCCTCACGGCGGGCTCCGATGCCGGCCTCGCTGGCCCCAGCACCGGCCTAACCCCTCGGCAGGCTCTTATCCTGGTCTCGGAGGCCCCAGTACCGGCCTTGCCTAATGGCAGGCTCCGATGCCAGCCTCACTGGCCCCAGCCCCGGCCTAACCCCTCAGCAGGCTCTTATCCTGGCCACGGAGGCCCCAGTACCGGCCTTGCCTCACAGCAGGCTCCGATGCCGGCCTCGCTGGCCCCAGCACCGGCCTAAACCCTCGGCAGGCTCTTGACCTGGCCTCGGAGGCCCGAGTACCGGCCTTGCCTCAAGGCAGGTTCCGATGCCGGCCTCGCTGGCCCCAGCACCGGCCTAACCCCTCGGCAGGCTCCGATCCCGGCCTCGGAGTCCCCAGCACTGGTCATGCATCAAGGCAGGCTCCGATGCCGGCCTCGCTGGCCCCAGCACCGGCCTAACCCCTCGGTAGGCTCTTATCCTGGCCTCGGAGGCCCCAGTACCGGCCTTACCTCACGGCAGGCTCCGATGCCGGCCTCGCTGGCCCCAGCACCGGCCTAACCCCTCGGCAGGCTCCGATCCCGGCCTTGGAGGCCCCAGCACTGGTCATGCCTCAAGACAGGCTCCGATGCCGGCCTCGCTGGCCCAAGCACGGGCCTAACCCCTCGGCAGGCTCTTATCCTGACCTCGGAGGCCCCAGTACCGGCCTTGCCTCACGGCAGGCTCCGATGCCGGCCTCACTGGCCCCAGCACCGGCATAACCCCTCGGCATGCTCCGATCCCGGCCTCGGAAGCCCCAGCACTGGTCATGCCTCACGGCAGGCTCCGCTGCCGGCCTCGTTGGCCACCAGCACCGGCCTAACCCCTCGGCAAGCTCTTATCCTGGCCTCGGAGGCCCCAGTACCGGCCTTGCCTCACGGCAGGCTCCGATGCCGGCCTCGCTGGCCCCAGCACCGGCCTAATCCCTCGGCAGGCTCTTATCCTGGCCTAGAGGCCCCAGTACCGGCCTTGCCTCAAGGCAGGCTCTGATGCCGGCCTCACTGGCCCCAGCACTGGCCTAACCCCTCGGCAGGCTCTTATCCTGGCCTCGGAGGCCCCAGTACCGGCCTTGCCTCAAGGCAGGCTCCGATGCCGGCCTCGCTGGCCCCAGCACCGGCCTAACCCCTCAGCAGGCTCTTATCCTGGCCTTGGAGGCCCCAGTACCGGCCTTGCCTCACGGCAGGCTCCGATCCCGGCCTCAGAGGCCCCAGTACCGGCCTTGCCTCAAGGCAGGCTCCGATGCCGGCCTCTCTGGCCGCAGCACTGGCCTAACCCCTTGGCAGGCTCCGATCCCGGATTTGGAGGCCCCAGCACTGGTCATGCATCAAGACAGGCTCCGATGCCGGCCTCGCTGGCCCCAGCACCGGCCTAACCCCTCAGCAGGCTCTTATCCTGGCCTCGGAGGCCCCAGTACCGGCCTTGCCTCACGGCGGGCTCCGATGCCGGCCTCGCTGGCCCCAGCACCGGCCTGTCCCCTCGGCAGGCTCTTATCCTGGCCTCGGAGGCCCCAGTACCGGCCTTGCCTCACGGCAGGCTCCGATGCCGGCCTCAATGGCCCCAGCACTGGCATAACCCCTCGGCAGGCTCTTATCCTGGCCTCGGAGGCCCCAGTACCGGCCTTGCCTCACGGCAGGCTCCGATGCCAGCCTCACTGGTCCAGCAGCGGCCTAACCCCTTGGCAGGCTCCGATCCCGGCCTCAGAGGCCCCAGTACCGGCCTTGCCTCAAGGCAGGCTCCGATGCCGGCCTCGCTTGCCCCAGCACCGGCCTAACCCCTTGACAGGCTCCGATCCCGGATTTGGAGGCCCCAGCACTGGTCATGCATCAAGACAGGCTCCGATGCCGGCCTCGCTGGCCCCAGCACCGGCCTAACCCCTCAGCAGGCTCTTATCCTGGCCTCGGAGGCCCCAGTACCGGCCTTGCCTCACGGCGGGCTCCGATCCCGGCCTCAGAGGTCCCAGTACCGGCCTTGCCTCAAGGCAGGCTCCGATGCCGGCCTCGCTGGCCCCAGCACCGGCCTAACCCCTCGGCAGGCTCCGATCCCGGCCTCGGAGGCCCCAGCACTGGTCATGCCTCAAGGCAGGCTCCGATGCCGGCCTCTTGGCCCCAGCACCGGCCTAACCCCTCGGCAGCTCTTATCCTGGCCTCGTAGGCCCCAGTACCGGCCTTGCCTCATGGCAGGCTCCGATGCCGGCCTTGCTGGCCCCAGCACCGGCCTAACCCCTCGGCAGGCTCTTATCCTGACCTCGGAGGCCCCAGTACCGGCCTTGCCTCACGGCAGGCTCCGATGCCGGCCTTACTGGCCCCAGCACCGGCATAACCCCTCGGCATGCTCCGATCCCGGCCTCGGAAGCCCCAGCACTGGTCATGCCTCACGGCAGGCTCCGCTGCCGGCCTCGTTGGCCACCAGCACCGGCCTAACCCCTCGGCAAGCTCTTATCCTGGCCTCGGAGGCCCCAGTACCGGCCTTGCCTCACGGCAGGCTCCGATCCCGGCCTCGCTGGCCCCAGCACCGGCCTAATCCCTCGGCAGGCTCTTATCCTGGCCTAGAGGCCCCAGTACCGGCCTTGCCTCAAGGCAGGCTCCGATGCCGGCCTCACTGGCCCCAGCACTGGCCTAACCCCTCGGCAAGCTCTTATCCTGGCCTTGGAGGCCCCAGTACCGGCCTTGCCTCACGGCAGGCTCCGCTGCTGGCCTAGCTGGCCCCAGCACCGGCCTAACCCCTCGGCATTCCGATCCCGGCCTCGGAGTCCCCAGCACTGGTCATGCCTCACGGCAGGCTCCGCTGCCGGCCTCGTTGGCCCCAGCACCGGCCCAACCCCTCGGCAAGCTCTTATCCTGGCCTTGGAGGCCCCAGTACCGGCCTTGCCTCATGGCAGGCTCCGATGCCGGCCTCGCTGGCCCCAGCACCGGCCTAACCCCTCGGCAGGCTCTTATCCTGGCCTCGAGGCCCCAGTACCGGCCTTGCCTCAAGGCAGGCTCCAATGCCGGCCTCACTGGCCCCAGCACTGGCCTAACCCCTCGGCAGGCTCTTATCCTGGCCTCGGAGGCCCCAGTACCGGCCTTGCCTCACGGCAGGCTCCGATGCCAGCCTCACTGGCCCCAGCAGCGGCCTAACCCCTCGGCAGGCTCTGATCCCGGCCTCAGAGGCCCCAGTACCGGCCTTGCCTCAAGGCAGGCTCCGATGCCGGCCTCTCTGGCCCCAGCACTGGCCTAACCCCTTGGCAGGCTCCGATCCCGGATTTGGAGGCCCCAGCACTGGTCATGCATCAAGACAGGCTCCGATGCCGGCCTCGCTGGCCCCAGCACCGGCCTAACCCCTCGGCAGGCTCTTATCCTGGCCTCGGAGGCCCCAGTACCGGCCTTGCCTCACGGCAGGCTCCGAATCCGGCCTCGCTGGCCCCAGCACCAGCCTAAACCCTCGGCAGGTTCTTGTCCTGGCCTCGGAGGCCCCAGTACCGGCCTTGCCTCAAGGCAGGCTCCGATGCCGGCCTCGCTGACCCCAGCACCGGCCTAACCCCTCGGCAGGCTCCGATCCCGGCCTCGGAGGCCCCAGCACTGGTCATGCCTCAAGGCAGGCTCCGATGCCGGCCTTGCTGGCCCCAGCACTGGCCTAACCCCTCGGCAGGCTCTTATCCTGGCCTCGGAGGCCCAAGTACCGGCCTTGCCTCATGGCAGGCTCTGATGCCAGCCTCGCTGGCCCCAGCACCGGCCTAATCCCTCAGCAGGCTCTGGTCCCGTCCTCGGGGGCCCCAACACTGGCCTTGCCTCACGGCAGGCTCCGATGCCGGCCTCGCTTACCCCAGCACCGGCCTAACCCCTCAGCAAGTTCCGGACCCTACCTCGGAGGCCCTAGCACAAGCCTTGCATCATGGCAGGCTCCAATGCCGGCCTCGCTGGCCCCAGCATCGTTCTAACCCCTCTGCAGGTTCCAATCCCGGCCACGGAGGCCTCAGTAGTGGCCTTGCCTCACAGCAAGCTCCGATGTCAGTCACTGGCCCCGGCGCCCGCCTAACCCCTCAGCAGGTTCCGATCACTGTCTCTGTGGTTATTATTTCAAAGGTTCCAGTTGTAATGTATCAGATCTCTTCCTCCCCCGAATATTGGCCACTGGCATTGCCACTGCCTCCACCGTTTCAAATCCTTCCCAGGCTCTTTTTCCACTCTGAATGTTGTCCAGTGTTCCTAAGCATGCGTGATGGTAGCATTCGACATTTGGTGTAATTTCTCCAAAAAAATAAAGTTGGTAAGATCCGGTTTCTGCTTCTCCTGAATACAAGTCTCCACCACCATCGCGGAGAACTCTTTCAACACCGCATTTCTCCTTGGTCTCCGCTAAACTCTCTCCTTATATGTGATGTCTGAGATTCTTAACAATATAGAGAAATAGCAGTCCTCTTTCACGGCGAATTTTTCCATAAGTTCCAGTGCATTTAGATAAGTTTTGTCTGCATCTCCAGTGTCCTGGCATCCATAACGGCTTTCTTACCACCTCTCCGATATTTTTCTTTATCTTTTTCTGTTCTGGGCCTGGTTTCTCCAGGGGTCTGGCATGCTACTTGCAGTTCGGCCGGGACCCAGAGTCCCGCGATCCGGGCCCCAGCTGGCGTGCCCTGTGCTTGACCCCCGCCCAGAACCCAGCGTCTTACTGGGCCTTGTTTCTCCAGGGGTCTGGCATGCTACTCGCAGTTCGGCCTGGGGCCCAGAGTCCTGAGACCCGGGCCCCATCTGGCGTGCCCAGCCCGCGACCCCCGCCCAGAACCCAGCGTCTTACTGGGCCTGGTTTCTCCAGGGGTCTGGCGTGCTACGCGCAGTTCGGCCCGAGGCCCAGGGTCCCGCGACCCGGGCCCCGGCTTTTGTGCGCCGCGCGCGACCCCTGCCCAGAACCCAGCGTCTTACTGGGCCTGGTTTCTCCAGGGGTCTGGCGTGCTACTCGCAGTTCTGCCTGGGGACCAGAGTCCCGCGACCCGGGCCCCATCTGGCGTGCCCAGCCCGCGACCCCAGCCCAGAACCCAGCGTCTTACTGGGCCTGGTTTCTCCAGGGTCTGGCGTGCTATGCACAGTTCGGCCTGGGGCCCAGAGTCCCGCGACCCGGGCCCCATCTGGCGTGCCCAGCCCGCGACCCCCGCCCAGAACCCAGCGTCTTACTGGGTCCGGTTTCTCCAGGGGTCTGGCGTGCTACGCGCAGTTCGGCCGAGGCCCAGAGTCCCGCGACCCGGGCCCCATCTGGCGTGCCCCGCCCGCGACCCCCGCCCAGAACCCAGCGTCTTACTGGGCCTGGTTTCTCCAGGGGTCTGGCGTGCTACTCGCAGTTCTGCCTGGGGACCAGAGTCCCGCGACCCGGGCCCCATCTGGCGTGCCCAGCCCGCGACCCCAGCCCAGAACCCAGCGTCTTACTGGGCCTGGTTTCTCCAGGGTCTGGCGTGCTATCCATGGTCAATCTTTAAATTATAGCTGCAAGAATGTTGACTAGAACAGCCACCATAACCATTTATTAAATACCCATGACTACAAGGCCCAAATATTTACTAATAGAATTAATATTCTGTGTTTCAGAAAGGAGAAAACCAAGGCCAAAAAAGAAGTAAAGTGTATGCCCAGGTCACCTAGCCTAATGAGTTACAGAGGTGAGATTCAGACTTGGGCCACCTGTCTCTGAAGTTAGTATGCTTAAGCATCATATTAGTGACATGCAGAGTTCAAACCTTCTATCTGAGTCCCACTTTAATTATCAGGTAAAAAAATAAGCATATTTAGTCTCCTAGTAAAGATATATTCAGAGAAAAGGAAGGGGCAGTTGCTATAGGCACAAACTAGAAGAGAGAGTGGCTAGAGATCTTGAAATTTTCCCCCTTTCCTAGCTAAACCAGAAAATCCTGACAATGTAACAAGAATCAGACCCAGGTGAGAATAACTTTGACTACACAAGCAGTGTGTGATGCTCATTGCAATAAAACAGTAGATGCAACTTGTTGAATAACAGGTTTGTTCCTGGTGGTTTAAACTAAAGGGTTTAGGATGATGGTAAGTGAACACCAAAATAACCTTGCTCCACTGTGAGAATGGACTGGCCTTAGGATAGTTATTGCTAAATAAGTCTTGGGTCCCATATAATTGTAAGTTGGTTCTTAGACTCTCACATTAACTTGGAGATCCAGGAAGAAAGCTTAGTGGTCTCAGATCAGTACCTGGCAAAAGCAAACTCAAATCCTAGTGGGATGCATCCTTAGTGTGGGCCTCCAAGATGCTTACTGATAAATGAAACTCATAATAAAGATTCAAGTATCCCAAAGACAGCCAACAGGAGTACAAATCAGCAGAAGTCAGAAACAACAGATTTGGATCCCTCAGAGAGTTCAGACTTTGTAATTATCAAATATAGTAGATAAAATTACAATGATTTAAGACTTCCAGGAAGATGGCGACCAAGAAAAGCAGTGTTTACGAGTCCTGCTAACACTCGATCTCCACAAAATCAGCACTTTTCATAGCCAGAAAACACTATCAGCAGAGAAATAAAAACTGAAAATACAAGGGACAGAGAAAAAGAAGACTAGAAGAACAACCAGAAACCAGAAAAGAAACCAGTCCACATTGTGGTAGTGGAGCTGCGCTGGCACCATCTTGCCTCACAACACCAGGCTCCAGAGAGGAAAGGTAAACAAGGAGCTGAAGTGAGTAGCTGCAGATCATTCGGGTATAATTCAGCAGTTCTTTCAGTGCAAAGAACGTCTAAAACTCCCAGTGGTGAAGCTCATCACGCCTTCCAGGGACTCAGAACAGAGCTCAAAACCAGAAAAGAAATATGCCAGCCTCACATCCGAGGGCATGGCAGCAGCACTATATTGCCAGCGGCAGCTGTGAGTTCACCACACCCGCAACAGCTCCAGATCAGTGTGCACAACAACCGTAAGCAAAATTGTGGCCCCTAAAGGAGAAATCCCAGTACTGCACCCCCAGGGACTTGCGCAGCTTTGGTAATCTCCCTGGGTCTGAGATTTTGCAGTCCAACCCAGTGAAGGAGTAGCAGTGGCAGAGATACCACACCCTAGTTACAGCTTCCCGTGGGAAAATGCACTGCCCAGCACCGCCACAGTCTCATGCAGCCTCAATTAACTCCCTGGGTCTGAGACTTTGGGATACAACCCATTAAAGGAGTAGTGGCAGCTGAGATTACCACAAACTCGAGATCCAGAACACCCACAGTGAAGTCCTGATGACCCAGGGAAGAACCCAGAGAAGGCACAAACTTCGGAAATCATTGGAAAGAACAACAATGGAGCAATGAACACCCACAACCCCACAATATCAGAACCTGATAACACAAAAATTCAGAGATCTCCAGAAGATCAAATGAGGAATATAATTGTAAAAATAATACAGGACCTTCGAAAAGAATTTACAGAGAGTCTAAAAGACATAAAGGATGTAATCATTGAAGTAAAGGTATCAATTCAAACTATAAACAATCGATTTAACCACATAGAGAATAGAATCTCGCTCCTAGAAGATGATCACTCCAAAAACGAATACATAGTTTATAATTTAGAAAAAAAATCAGACAGCAGGAATTTGACATTGAAGAAATAGGGGCCCATTTTAAGAGAGCTAACCTAAGAATAATCGGAATAGAGGAGGGAAAAGAAGGTGAAACCAAAGGGATCAGTAATCTCTTCAAGGAAGTAATAGCAGAAAATTTTCCAAAAGTAGAGCAAGAGGTCAATACACAGGTCCAGGAAACTTATAGAACTCCCTTTAGACAGGATCAGAGAAGAGGTTCCCCATGCCACATAATTGTCAAAATGACCAATGTAGAAGCCAAGGAGAGAATCTTAAAGGCAACAAAATCAAAAGGCCAAGTGACATTCAGAGGCAAACCAATTAGAATCACTCGAGAATTCCCAAACCAAGTCATGAAAGCCAGAAGGGCATGGAGTAACATATTCCAAACTGTGAAAGAAAACAACTTCCAGCCAAAAATTTTCTACTCAGAAAAACTATCAAATTAGATGGGGAAATAAGAAGCTTCCATGACAAACAGAAACTGAAGGAATTTATGTCTTCAAAACCAGCACTAAACCAGACGTGGTGGCGCACGCTTGTAATCCCTGCACTTGGGAGGCTGAGACAGGAGGATCTTGCAGGTTCGAAGCCAGCCTCAGCTGTATTAAGAGACCCTGTTTCAAAATAAAATATAAAAAAAAATAGGTCTGGGAGTGTAGCCTGAAGGTAGAAGGCACCTGGGTTCCATCTCCAGTACCACCAAAAGAAAACACACACACACACACACACACACACACACACACACACACACACACCTTTCGAGAAAATACTCAAAGAGATTAACTACAAAGAAGAAAATAGGTAATACACACCAGAACCAGAGAAACAAGATTTTCTATCCAGCAGAAAACTAAGCAAAGAAGAATAAACAGTATTTCAAACAAATAAAATCAATCACACTGAATGTAAACGGCCTTAATTCCTCAATAAAAAGACATAAAGTGGCAAAATGGATTAAAAACCAGAATCCATCCATCTGCTGCTACAAGAAACACACTTTATAAGTAATGATAGTAACAAATTCAAGGTAAAGGGCTGGAGCAAGGTAATCCATGCTAATGGAACTCGAAGACAAGCAGGAGTAGCAACTATGATATCAGACAAGTTAGACTTCAAACCCAAACTTATTAGAAGAGACAAAGAAGGTCATATTTTACTGTGAAAGAAATAATCCAGCAAGAGGAAATAACAATAATTAACATCTATGCCCCAAACATAGGTGCAGTTACTTTCATAAAACAAACTCTTTGTACATTAAGTCACACATAAATCCAAATACAATAATAATGGGAGACTTCAACACACCTCTCACAACATTAGACCAATCTTCCAGACAAAAGGTCAGTAGAGATGCCTCAGAACTAAAGAACACCATTAATCAAATGGACCTGTTGGACACATATAGAACATTTCACCAACTACAGTGGAGTTTACATTTTTCTCAGCTGCTCACAGAACCTTCTCCAAAATAGATCACATCCTGGGACACAAAATGAGCACTAGCAAATTAAAAAATTTTACATACTTCCCTGTGTCATTTCAGACCATAATGGAATGAAACTAGAAATCAACTATAAGAAGACCCAGAAAACAACATAAATGTGTGGAGACTGAACACCACACTTCTGAATGAAGAACGGGTCATAGAGGATGTAAGAGGTGAAATCAAGAAATTTCTAGAAATGCACAAAAATAAAGATACAATATATCAAAACCTCTGGGACACTTTGAAGGTAGTATTAAGAGGAAAATTTATAGTGCTCACATAAGAAAAACAGAAAATCTTCAAAAAAATAACCTAACAACACACCTCTAAGCCCTTGAAAAACAGGAAAAATCTAACCCCAGAGCCAGTAGAAGACAGGAAAGTATTAAAATCAGAGCAGAAATTAATGAAGTAGAGAATTTAAAAAATACAGAAAATCAACAAAACCAAAAGCTGATTTCTCAAAAAAATTAACAAGATAGATAAACCACTAGCCAGTCTAACTTAAAAAAGAGAATCAACCCAAATTATGAAGAAAAGAGATGAAAAAGGAGATATTACTACTGACAGTGTACAAATCCAGAGGATTATCAGAAACTACTTTGAAAAACTATACACCAACAAACTGGAAAATGTGGAGGAAATTGACAACTTTCTAGATAAATACAACCTTCCTAAACTGAGTAAAGAAGATATAGAACACTTAAACCAACCAATAACAATAAAAGAAATTGAAACACCAATAAAGAGCTTACCATCAAAGAAAAGCCCAGGACCAGATGGTTTTCCAAGTGAATTCTATAAAACCTTTATAGAAGAGCTAACCCCAATACTCCTCAAACTATTTTGTGAAATAGAAAAAAGTGGGACTCCCCCAAATACATTCTATGAAACCAACATCACACTAATACCCAAACTGAATAAAAACAGTTCAAGGAAGGAAAACTACAGGCCTATATTTCTGATGAACTTGGATGCAAAACTATTAAACAAAATACTAGCAACATGCATTCAAAACCACATAAAGAAAATCATACACCATGATCAGGATTCATCCCAGGGATGCAAGGCTGGTTCAACATACAAAAATCAATCCAGGTAGCCGAGAGTGGTGGCGCACACTTGTAATCCCAGTGCTTGGGAGGCTGAGACAGGAGGATTGCGAGGTTCCAAGCCAGCCTCAGCTACTGAGTGAGGCTCTCAGCAACTTAGTTACACCCTGTTTCCAAATAAAGTATAAAATAGGTATGGGAGTCTAGCCTGGAGGTAGAAAAGCCCCTGGGTCTCACCCCCAATTCCACAAAAAAAAGAGTGAAAATCAATCCATGTAAATCATCATATAAACAGAATCAAAGACAAAAATCACATGATCATTTCAATAGATGCTGAAAAAGCATTTGATAAAATCCAACATCCATTTATGATAAAAGCACTGCAGAGAATTGGAATAGAAGGAACATATCTCAACATCATAAAGGCAATTTTCAATAAGCCCACAGCCAACATGATATTAAATGGGGAAAAACTTCAAGAATTCCCCCTAAAACAGGAACAAGACAAGGATGTCCATTATCACCACATCTCTTCAATATAGTACTAGAGACTCTAGCTAGAGCAATAAGGCAAGAAAAGGAAATCAAAGGCATACAAATAGTAAAAGAAGAACTCAAACTTTCACTATTTGCAGATGACATGATACTATATTTAGAAAACCCAATAAATTCAATCAAAAGGCTTATAGAACTGATCAACAAAATCAGCAAAGTGTCTGAATACAAAATCAATCTTAAAAAATCAGAAGCTTTTCTGTACACCAACCATAAATCCACTGACAAATAAATTCAGAAAACACTCCCACTCATGATCTCCCACAAAAAAATAAAATACTTAAGAATAAACTTAACCAAGGAGGTAAAAGATCTCTACAAAGAAAATTATAAAACATTGAAAAAAGAAATCAAAGATCGTAGAAGATGGGAAGATCTTCCAAGTTCAGGGATTGGTGCCACCTCTGCTTCCTCTTCCTCAGCATTTGTGTGTGTGAAATTCACGCGCATAATTGGCTGATTGCTTAAAGAAAGCAGTGCCCCGAGGGGGAGAATTGTCTCTGGCCAGAGTACTCCCCCACTCTTAGATATTCTTTCATAACTATTATTCTTTTGGTAATGATTCTTTTAACTTTCCACACGAATTGCTCCGGTGATGTAAGTCAGGACTGTGGAAGAAACTGAGTCCGTGGAAAATAAATTTTCTAGTAATTTGTCTGAGCCTTTAAATGCCCTTGGCTTTGCTCAGATGGTAATAAAATCTAGTCAGAATTCAGATGCTGTGGTAGCATTCCAGCTACAGCAATTACAAATGCAGAATTCCTCTCTATCTCTGACCTTCATTCTAATCATTAACCTATAGTAAAAGCCTTAAAAGTCATCCTGAAGCCATTAGCCCTAAAAACTTGCAAGGGAGGCAACCGGTGCCTCTGTTTACCCCCTCTCCTTGTGATCTGGCCTAGATACAGAGAAGATAAACTTTGTGTGTGACTTCAAAGCAGCCTAGTTGATGAGCAGCCAATACTGCCTGATACAATAGAGCCGAAAGGCTAGGAAGATTCTTGATCTTTACACCCAGTATGTGCGCTGCCCGAGACAGGGAGGTGCCATGTGGTTAAGAAATGAATATGTCAGAACAAAGGACAGATATAATAAATGTGTAGGTGTGAAGAAAGGAAATATGGTAAGAATAAGAAAGCATTTTTGTATGAAGAAGAGTTTATCCTAAGATTGTCCTAAATGGGAAAGAGAGAATCAGGGTAATCAGAAAGATTAAAAGGAAATTGCAGAAGGACTTTGGTAGGAAAATGGATTATTAAAAGAGGAATAGGCTTCTAAGAAGCCTATCGTTGAGAAGAAAGTGCTCAGCAGCTAGAGAAGTACATCTGACAATTAAATCTAAAAACTTCATGTTACTTTTTGGTGTTTATCTGCTAAACTGTGTTGTGAGCTTGTTTAAGCTTTCAGGCTTTAGATGGTGCTGCAGATGAAACCCGGCAGACCTCCATCGCAGCCCCTTGAATCGCCATATCTCCCCATGCCAGCCATATGGACTAAGCCCTAGGAACGGAAAGTTCTGAAAAGAGTTAAAGGAGATTCCATGAGAAGCCGAATTCTCCAAGCCCTGGGCGTGCCTGTGCCTTCTGGAATTTGCCCTTTGGAGCCGCCTGTCTGCAAGGGTAGGGGGCTGGATTTGGTCACAGGATCCGGAGCTAATCTTGAATGCCGGACTAGTGTCCTTTTACCTTGTTTACATGTCCTTCACTATTGTTTTGTGGTGTTTACACTTTTTTACTATTAATCTCACTGGTGAAAGAATATAAATTTCCCTGGATTCTTGTAATGAAGTGTCAATTGCACAAGAGGCATTTGTCCATGTCAGTCATTTCAGATTTTTCCCAGAGAGGAATCTCCACTTTTAGCGTCGTAGACAGAAACTTAAAGGAGTTTATTTTATAAAAAGAGAAAAATCCCTGTAGAGAAGTCTCTGCAGAACTACAACCGAAGCCTTTGCCCACCTTTCGAGAAACCAGTCCCAAAGGGTCCCGACACCCTGGCAGAGTCCCTAGTGCCAAGCTGAGCTGGTCAGTAGCAGATTGGCAAAATAAATATCATTAAAATGGCCATCCTTCCAAAAGTGACGTTCAGATTTAATGCAATGCCCATTAAACTACCAAGATCATTCCTCACAGACATAGAAAAATCAGTCCTTAAATTTATTTGGAATAACAAAAAGCCCAGAATAGCCAAAGTAGTTCTCAGCAACAAAAACCATGCAGGAGGAATCACAATACCTGACTTTAAACTATACTACAAAGCCATTGTAATAAAAACAACATGGTACTGGCACAAAAACAGATACATAGACCAATGGAGCAGAATAGAAGACCCAGAAACAAGTTCACACACTTTCAGCCAATTGATTTTTGACAAAGGGACCAAAAACATACACTGGGAAAAAAGATAACCTGTTCAACAAATGGTGTTGGCAAAACTGGTTAACCATATGCAGAAAATTGGAAATTAATCCCACTTTCTCACCCTGCGCACGAGTCAATTCAAGATGGATCAAAGACTTGGAAATCAAACCAGAGACCTTGAAGCTCCTGAAGAGGGCATAGGTCCAACACTGCAACACACAGGCACAGATAAACACTTTCTCAACAAGACCCCAAAGGCACAACAAATTAAAGGAGAATCAATACATGGGATTGCATGAAACTGAAGAGCTTCTGTTCAGCAAACAAAACTGTTAAGAACCTCAATTGAGAATCAACAGAATGGGAGAAGATTTATGCTACCTACACCTCCGATAGAGGACTGATATCTAGAATATACAGAGAACTCAAGAAACTCAACACTAAAAAAACAAATCATTTAATCAAAAAATGGGCAAGTGAACTAAATATACACTTTAGAAAGAAGAAATTCAAATGGCCAATAAATGCATGAAAAAATGCTCAACATCATTGGCAATCAGAGATGCAAATCAAAACTACCCTGAGATTTCACCTAATTCCAACTAGAATGGCAATCATTCAAAACACAAAGAACAACAAATGCTGGCGAGGATGTAGAGAAGTGGGAATTCTAAAACATTGTTGGTGGGATTGCAAATTAGTGCAACCACTTTGGAAAACAGTATGGAGAATCCTCAGAAGAATGGGAACAAACCTACCACTTGATCCAGGAATAATAGCACTTCTGGGTATCTACCCAAAAGAAAGGAAACCAAACTACCAAACTAATGCATGTGCATCTATGCTTATAGCTGCACAATTCACCATAGCCAAACTATGGAACCAGCCAAGATGTCCATCAACAGATGAATGTATTACAAAACTGGGATATGTACACAATGGGATTTTACTCTGCTATTAAAAAAACTCAATTACATCATTTTCAGGGAAATGGATGGAATTGGAGGTCATTTTGCTAAGCGAGATTAGTCAGTCACAAAAAATAAGAAATTGGATGCTTTCCCTAATATGTGAAAACTAAGGAGAAATGGGTCATAGGAGGAACTCTAGATGAAAAAGGAAATCCTATAGAGGAGCAAACAAGACAACCTAAATGAGGGGATGGGAGGGAGGAAGAAGGAAATTCTCTAAAACACACATGTACTTGAACATATCGAAGTCAACCACTAAGCCAAGCAAGGGAGGGAGGGATGGGGAGGGAATGGGGTGGGAATTGGGTAGGAGCTAAATGGGTGATGTGTACATGTATGTACACACAAGTTTTTTACCCCAATATGATGTATGAATATAATGCACCAATAAATTAAAAAAAAATTACAATGTTTTGCCAGGCATGGTGGCGCACGCTTGTAATCCCTGCACTTGGGAGGCTGAGACAGGAGGATTGCACGGGTTCAAAGCCAGCCTCAGCTACTTAGTGAGGCTTTCAGCAACTTAGTGAGAACCTGTTTCCATAAAAATTATTAAAAAAAAGAAAGGTCTGGGAGTATAGCACGGAGGTAGAAAGCCTCTGGGTTCCACCCCCAGTACCACAAAAAAAAAAAAAATTACAATGTTTTAAATGTTTAAAGAAATAAAAGATGAAATCAAAACAAGACATTCTCAAAAATGAACAAAGAATATTTGAAGAAGAAAAAAAAATGGAACTTTAGAAAATGAAATACAACCAGACTTGTATTCCCAGTACTTAGGAGGCTGAGACAGGAGGATTGCAGTTTTTCGGCCAGCCTCAGCAACTTAACAGGGCTTTCCATAACTTAGTGAGACTGTTTCCAAATAAAAGAATAAAATATGGCTGGGGGTGTAGCTCAGAGGTAGGATATCCCTGGGTTCAATCCTCACTACCAAAAAGAAAAACGGGAAGAATACAATTATTGAACTAAAAATTAAATTTGAATAAAACACAAATGGATGGATTGCAATAATACACCATGAGCACCATAACGACTTATCACTAGAATGGCTGAAGTTAAAAAGACTGGTAACACCAAATGTTTGTGAGGATATGAAGCAACTGGAACTTTCTATATTGTTCATAGGGATATAAGATGCTACAACTGCTTTGGAAAGTTCTGATAATGTCTTAAGGACTAAACATAATACCTTATGACTCAGTGTTATGGTTTGGATCTGAAGTAGCCCCCAATCTCATGCCTCAGAGGCAGAGCTGCGGAAGTGAGTGAATCACAAAGACTCTGACCTTATCACCGAGTTAATCCACTGATGGCTGAATGGACGACTGCGAGGCGGGCCCTGGGTGGGGGCATGCCCTTCAACGAGTTCTCTTCTCTCTGGCCCTTCCTCTGCATCTGTCTGTGCCTTTCTTCCTGCTTCCCAGTTCCCATCAGCTGAGCAGCTTTCCTTACCATGCCCTACTGCCATGAAGTTTCTGCTTTGGAGCAGGCTGACCGCAGACTCTCTGAAATCCTGAGCCCAAATCCATCTTTCTCCCTCTATATTGTTCTTGTCATGAATTTTGATCACAGTGATGAAACGCTGACTAAAACATCTAGCAGTTTTACTCATAGGAATTTACCCCCAAAGAAAGGTCTTTACAGAAAGAACTAAACAGAATGATCTGGGAAGCTTTACTTAGAACAGTCAAAAAGCAGAAGCAGCCTCACCATCCGCCAGTGGAAGACTGGATGAACAAACCGTGGCATATTCATATTGTCTTACGCAACAACCTGGATGGATCTAAAACATGTCAAACTAGAGCTGGGCATGGTGGCGCACACTCGTAATCCCAGTACTTGGAGAGGCTGAGACAGGAGGACTGCACAGGTTCGAAGCCAGCCTCAGCTACTTAGTGAGGCTCTCAGCAACTTAATGAGACCCTGCTTCCAAATTAAAAAAAATAAAAATAGGTCAGGTAGTATAGCCCAGAGGTAGAAAAGCCCCTGAGTTCCATCCCTAGTACCATAAATAAATAAATAAATAAATAAATAAATAAATAAATAAATATGTCAAACTAAGTGTGAAAAGGATTACATAAAGAATATGTTCTGTGAAATCCCATTAATAAGAAATACTAGAATAGGCTAAACTAACCAATGGTAGAAAAAACTCAGAACATAACTGACTTGTGGGAGCAGGCTAGTGTTGACTGGGAAGGGGCAGGGGGAACTTTTTGGAGCCCGTGTTAATTTTCTATATCTTGATCAGGGCTTCACAGGCCCATTCATTATAAATACTCAGTGAGTGCATACTGAGTATACACTTTTTCCAAAGAAAAAATTCTTCAGACATATATGGACAGTGACACACATCTGTAATCCCAGGACTTGTGAGGCTGAGACAGGAGGGTTCCAGGTTCCAGGACAGACTCTCAGCAACCCAGTGAGACCCTGATTCAAAACAAAAAAATAAAGAAGGGCTTGGGGTACAGCTCAGAGGAGGAATGATGATAGGCTTAATTCCCAGTGAAATAAATAAATAAATAAATAAATAAATAAATAAATAAATAAATAAACTCTAGTTAATAATAAGCATACTGACAATTTTGGAAAACACATACTGATATCTGTAATTTATTTTTACCATTATCTACTTATTGTGGTACCATGGATTGAACCCAAGGACATTCCACATCTGAAATATACACCCAGCCCTTTTTATTTTAAAAAAGGATCTCACTAAGTTTTCGAGAGTCTCACTAAGTTGCTGAGGCCAGCCTCAAACCTGTGGTCCTCCTATCTCAGTCTCTCAAGTGCTAGGATTACAAGTGTGTACTACCATACCTATATATGTTTAAATCTTTTTTTCTTTTTCAGTACTAGGGATTGAACCCAGAGGCATTCTACCTTCAAGCTACACTCACAGCCCTATGATTATTTATTTTGAAATAGGGTCTCACTATGCAGCAAGGCTGGCCTTGAACCTGGAGTTCTCCTGTCTCAGCCTCCCAAGTACTGGATGACAAGCAGGTACCACCATGCCTGGCTTATGTGTAATCTCAACTTCCAATTGGATGGCATTAAGAGGCAGGCCACAGGGAGGTGATTAGGTCATGAGGGTGGGGCCCTCAGGAATGGGATTAGTGCCCTTCTGCAATAGGCCCAAGGAAGCTTGTTTGCTTCCTCTGCTATGTGAGGACGAGGCAAAAGTTATTATCTGTGGACAAGGAAATGAGCCCTCACCAGACACTAGATTTGCTGATGTCTTGATCTCAGACTTCCTGCCTCTAGGACTGTGAGCAATAAATGCCTGTTGTTTAGAAGCTACCCAGATGGTGGTAATTTTAGTATGACAGCCCATCCCCCTTATCCAGTCCATTTCTATTTCTTAGCAGTGGTCACCCACCACCTGAAGTAGTATATATTTTATTTACTACTTTATTGTCTGATCCACCTCCTCCACCCCCACAAGAATGGAAATTCCACAAAGGTAGGGGTATTGTGTCTTGTTCACTACAGTAACACCAGCATTTAGAATAGTCCTTGGTATAATAAATAAATGTTTGTTGACCAAAAGGACAAAACCATCAGCGTGGAATTAAATGTCCAACTTACCTTCTGATTTTCTTTGCTGACCCTTCAGAAAATGAGGAGGCTCTTCCCTGGTGACAGTCTTGGAGACACTTGGCTCTAAACAAGGTCTGGGAAACCAAAGGTCCAAGTCCACCTCCCAGAGCTCCTGGGGACTTTCTTCTTTCTTCAGAAGTAAGGGTTGCGTGGTCAGCGTCTTTGTCCCTAGGTCCACCATCTCAATGTCATTTTGGGGAGAAACAGAACTTGCTTCCGCCCACTCTTGATGCATGGAGGGTGTCTGACTGAAAGAGAAGACATGGTCTGTTTTTATTTATTTATTTATTTATTTATTTATTTATTTATTTATTTTTGTGGTACTGGGAATGGAACACAGGGGCCTTCTACCTCCGGGCTATACTCCCAGACCTATTTTATATTTTATTTGGAAACAGGGTCTCTTAAGCCAGCTGAGGCTGACTTCAAACCTGTGCGATCCTCCTGTCTTGGCCTCCCAAGCGCAGGGATTACAAGCGTGCGCCACCACGGCCGGCTGACATGGTCTGTTTTAAAACTCATTCCCTGCCGTAGTTTAGATCCAGAATGTCCCCTATGGCTCATGTGTTAAAGGCTCCATCACCAGCCTGTGGCGCTACTGGGTGATGGGAAAGGCTTTGGGCATGGGGCCTAGTGGGAGGAAGTTAGGTCATTTGGAGGCGTGGCCTTGGACGAGCTATTAAGATCTCAGCCCCTCCCTTTGTCCATATTTTTGGAGGATACCGAGGAATGAATCCAAAGGCATTCTACCTCTGGGTACATACCCAGTCCTTTTTGTTTTTTTATTTTGTAAAGGTTCTTCCTAGGTTGCTAAAGATCTTGCTAAATGGCTGAGGTTGGTCTTGAACTTGTGATTCTCCTATATTAGCCTCCCAAGTACTAGAGTTATAGGCTTACACCATCATGCTAGGCTTATTTTCTATGATGAAAGAGGGTCCCCAAGTTGTTGAGTATCTTGCTAAGTTGATGAGGCTGAGGCTGGCCTTAAACCTGAGATCTTCCTGTCTCAGCCTCCCAAGTACTAAGATTATAGGCTTGTACCACCAGGCCCAGCTGGAGAACAATTTCTTAATGTTGCTACTGAGTAGAACAGCTGAATCCCAAGAGGACAAGACTTCTCTACCATCTGACCTGCCCTCACATCCTCTGCACCCAGTAAAATCAACTGATAGAATCAGTTTCAGTCCACTTCTATTTTCTCAGTCCCCATTTTCTAGAGCAGAAAAATTAGAGACAAAGGACAGGTCCAGGTGCTATGCTTTAGGCATCTACTAGCCCACTGCTTCTCACACTATGTTTAGTGAAGGACAAATTTTCAAATATTCCAATCCATTGTGGAGAGATACTTTGTAAAATATAGTAAAAGTAAATTACTATAAAAATAAAAATATGCAGAAAATTAACCCCATTTTTTAATCTGTTCAATGAACATAACATTGCTCAAATTTCTATACAAAGCAGGGCATGTTGACATGCGCCTATAATCCCAGTACTTGAAGGCTGAGACAGGAGAATTGCAAGTTCGAGGCCAGCCTCATCAATTTAGCAAGTCCCTTTTTTTTTTTTCCTTCTTTTTTTTTTTTTTTTTTTTTTTGCGGGTCTGGGGATGGAACCCAGGGGCATTCTACCTCCGAGCTACACCCCCTGCCCTATTTTTTATTCTTTATTTTGAAACCGGGTCTCACTGAGTTGCAGAGGACCTCACTAAGTAGCTGAGGCTGTCCACAAACCGCGATCTTCCAGGCAGGTCTTAGCCTTCCGAATGCTGGGATTACAAGCGTGCGCCACCACGCCTGGCTCCCTTTTTCTTTTACTTTCTTTTTTTTGTGTGTGTGTGATACTGGGGATAGAACCCAGGGGCATTCTACCTCTGAATAACACCCCCAGCCCTATTTTTTATTCTTTACTTTAAAACAGGGTCTCACTGAGTTGCAAAGAGCCTCACTAGGTAGCTGAGGCTGACCTTGAACCACAATCCTTCTGTTTCAGCCTCCCAAATGCTGGGATTACAAGCATACGCTATCACGCCTGGTTTAGCAAGTCCTTTTTACAAAATAATAAAAAAAAAAAAATAGGGCTAAGAATGTAGCTCAGAGGTAGAATGCCCCTGGGTTCAATCCCCAGTATCACACACCAAACACACACACACAATGCTATACAACTTTTTTTCTTCTTCAATACTGGGGATTGAACCCAGGGGCCTTCTACCTCCTAGCTACAGCCCCAGCTATTCTTTATTTCTTATTTTGAAACAAGGGAGGTCTCACTAAGTTGCAGAGGGCCTCACTAAGTAGCTGAGGCTGGCCGTGAACCTGCACTCCTCCTATCTCAGCCTCCCAAGTACTGGGATTTCAAGCATATGCCACCATGCCTGGTTTATACTACTTTTTAAAATGGTTACTCTCAACTTCTTTACTGACATCATCAACAACTGGACACAGGGCCAAAAAAGCAGATTTGAAGTGGCACTTTTCTGCAGCAAGGTCAGCCAACTATGACCCTGAAGCCAAGTCTGACCTTCAGCCTGTTTTTGTAACTTTAATTAGACCACAGCTCCACTCTCTGTATAATGTCCACGCTATCTTCAAGCAACAACTGCAAAGTCAAATCATTGCAACAGAGACTCTGGCCCATGGACCCTGGAATGTTTATTATGTGGCCCCTGCCACATCATATTTGCTGTGACTCTTGCTTTGGAGCATTGCTTTGGGTTAAATGACAAAAAATGGAGATTACCACCACAAGTATCATCACTTTCTACTTAAACTCCATTCAAAACCTCAAAGGACTTTTCTTACTTGCTTTCTTTCGTGTCTTCTTGGCTTATATCTTGGGGATGACTGGCATCTCCTGGGAAGGTCATAATAATCTTCATGCCTATAGACATGCAGGACAATGGTAGAAGGAAAAGAAAATAATGAACTCTAGTGGGAGAAGTACTTCGTTTCTTATAGAATGGACATTAACCAGGGGCTGAGGGTTAGCCATCTTTGTATCTTTCCTGTACAACACAAAATAGATCCTAAGTATATGCTGGCTTAAAGAGAAAAAATAAAGAAACAAAAATAAACTGTACAATAAAAATGTCCAGATGTAAAATACAGTTTTACAGTGAACAGCACTGTCTTCCGGGAGGAGAGAACAAGACCTCCTGTAATGTGTGACACTGATACCTACTTAATAGGCCTGTTGTGAAATAAGTTACATAACCCCAAAGCAACTTGCTTATATTTGTTATTTTGGTCATATCCTGTTTGATCTTATGAAATAATTCCCGGTACAACCCTTAAGTGGAAAGTTCCAGGTTGTAGAATAAATGTTTATTTGCAATATCATGGTCAGAAAATTTGTTATAAATGTGTGGACTAAACTAGGTGTGGTGGTGCACGCTTGTAATTTCAGTACTTGGGAGGCTGAGACAGGAGGATCACAAGTTTGTGGCCAGCCTCAGCTACTTAGCGAGGCCCTTTGCAACTTGGTGAGACCCTGTTTCAAAATAAAGAATAAAAACTAGGGCGAGGGGCGTAGTTCAGAAGTAGAATGCCCCTTGGGTTCCATCCTTGGTACCACAAAAAGAAAGAAATGTGTGGACTACCGTAAAATTGCCTGTACTTTGAGGCTTGTTCATTCATCCACCTTTTCCCGTTCGACAAACTTTGGTTGAATATATGTTGAGCCCAAAACTTTGGGCAAAAGATCAAGAAATAAACAAGATGGAGTGAAGGTTCTTGTAGAGACACTAAGAAAGCAAAGAACACAGACAGTGAGCTTCGCAATGCAAGTGTGCAGGGTTGTGGGTGTGCACAGGAATGTCCTTCCTGGAGTTCGCAGACCTCGTCCTATGCCTGTATTTGTCAGAGATGTTTCCTCAGTCTGCACATGCCTGGAGGAACACTGGTTTTATAGTTCCACTGACGAATGCTAGAGATGAAATGTCACAAGGAAGATAAATTCGGGGTGAATCCGGCAGATGTGGGTTGACATGCTTCCCTGTCACTTCCTTGGTGGCCTGGGAAAAGTTATTCAGAGCCATCATCACCATCACCATCAGCAGCATCAGCAGCATCTCATTTAATAGGTTTTCATTGTTTTTATTTTTAACTAATAATTAATTAATTAATTTATTTATTTATTGCTGTACTGGGGATGGAACCCAGGGCCATTCATCTCCAAGCTATTACCCCAGCCCTAATTTTTATTCTTTATTTTTAACAGGGTCTCGCTGAGTTGCAGAGGGCCTCACTAAGTAGCTGAGGCTGTCTGCAAACCACGATCCTCCTGTCTCAGCCTCCCAAGTACCAGGATTATAAGCATGCGCCATCATGCCCGGCTGGATTTTCATTGTTTTTAAAAGATGTTGGCTACTTTGTCTAGCATGTAGAAGCCACTAGAGTGATACCATTTTTTTTTCTTTTCTGTAGCACTAGGGAGTGAATCCAGAGGCATTCTACCTCTGAGCTAAACCCTAGCCCAATTTTATTTCTTATTTGGAAACAGGTTCTCACTAAGTTGCAAAGGGCCTCGCTAAGTTGTCGAGGCTGGCTTCAAACCTGCCATCTTCCTGTCTCAGCCTCCCAAGTACTGGGATTACAAGTGTGCCCCACCACACCTAGCTCGAGTGACAGCATTTTTATTGTTCAATTTTCACACCTATGCCATTTAATAAGACTACTGCATTGGAAAAAAAAAAGTAAAATTGTTCAAAAAATACGGTTTTACTTATAACTGGGCAAATGATAATTGTATTTACCTATCTTTGTCATCCAACATTATATTTTGTGGTGCCATGAACATGGATCTAGCTTTGACTTTCTTTGTGTTTCTCAGATCGGACAATTTGATCGCATGTTTTCTAATCCACAATAGCAAGGAATGCCTCTCTAAAAATGAAGTTTTCTTGGGATGGTCAACTTTTAACTTTTCAAAGATCTTATCATCATACTATGTAGTGAGGAATGAGAGGCTTGGAATTATAGAGCTGAAAGGAACGTAAAGGTCATCTGATCAAAGACCTTCATTTTAGAGACAAAGAAACTGGTACCGGTGACCTGTGTTGCCTGCTCGAGGCTTCTCTTCAACTTGAAAGGAAGATAGATGTCTTTCATAACATTTCTGCAGTCACCCTCGAGCGCAGAAACCTCGCTGACACACTGGAGTGAGGAAAACATGCGGCATATATTCCTAATAACTGAACTGTCAGTGAAAAGGATGTTCTGGGACAAAGGTTAGATGCATTTAGTACTTTCCTGTCAAACTTATAAAACGGAGTAGCATGTATTCACATGGGCACAAACTTTAAAATGACTGTACTTTTATAATTAAGGAGAACTAGTAAACCCAGAACATTTTCAAGCAAATTTCATGTGCTCAAAGAGTCCAAGGGGCTGATTTCTCTTTCAAACCAAGGAACAAAGAAACAATAATCAAGGATAAGGAATATCTGCTTTTTTAGAAACGGCTAAGTGCTCATGGCTAGCATCTCAGTTGTTGGTCCTAAGAAGGGGGGGGGAGATTACAGGATATAGTGACTCTGAAGTCGTTTAGACACAGACATGCTCTCTTTGTTCTGTCTCTTGAATGCTGTGAGTGGCTAAGGAGCTATGGATGAGGTCATCCCCATCCATCAGGAAACAGGATGTCTTGTCTCAGGTAAAATTAAATTCCCTGAAAGTGCAAAATGCACAGGTCCTAAATTCCAAGTCCTCAAGCATCAGAAGACTCATCAAATCGAGAAACCCCATTCAGACACTGAGGGTGAGAAAGCTTTCATCAAAACCTCTCAGCTCGTTTACCATCAGAGCGTTCACACAGGAGGCACCGCGAGGTGATCAATGTGAAACCCACCCAGACGATCAGTGATAACGTTACGATCATTAGGCATCAGAAAACGCACACAGGAGACAAAGCATATATACACAGTGACTATAGGAACGGCAACTGCTGTAAGAGCAGTCTTACTGTAAATCGGCAGACTTAGGCAGGAGAGAAATGGTAGCTTTGTGGTGAATGCGGAAAGGGCTTTACAATGAAGCACTTTTTTTTTTTTTCTGGTAGTACTGGGGGTGGAACCCAGGGGCTTTCTACCTCCGGGCTATACTCCCAGACCTTTTTTATATTTTATTTGGAAACAGGGTCTCACTAAGTTGCTGAGAGCCTCACTAAGTAGCTGAGGCTGGCTTCGAACCTGTGCGATCCTCCTGTCTCAGCCTCCCAAGCACGGGGATTACAAGCATGCGCCACCACGCCCGGCTCATACAATGAAGCACTTTCTAATTGCTCATCAGCGAACTCACAGTGAAGAGAAACGTTACCTATGTAGTGAATGCAGAAAAGGCTTCACCATGAAGCGCTATCAGCGAACTCACACTGGGGAAAAGCCTATGTCTGTGACGAATGTGGAAAAGGCTTCAATGGAAGAGCAATCAATCTCATTGTACATTAGCGATCTCAGACCAGGGAAAAGTCGTATATATGCAACGAACATGGAAAAGCCTTCACCACAAAGCCCACTCTCATTACACACCAGCGAACTCACACAGGAGAGAAACCCTATGAAGGCACTGAGCGTGGTAAAGGCTTCACTAGAAGATATGCCTGGTACAACATGAGAGATGTCATACAGAAAAATCCCTTGTATGTACTGAGTGTAGAAAAACCTATTTGCACAAATATGGTCTCATTACTCATCAGAGAATGACATGGGAGAGAAGCCGTATGTGTGCAACATATGTGGAGAGGCCTTCCCCACGGTGCTCAGTGTGCATCAAAGAACTCATACTAGAGACGGGCCATGTGGATGCAGTGACTGCGAGGAAGCTTTCTTGCTAAACATAAGAAAATGCACCTAAGAGAAATGGGTAGCTATAGTCAAGTTGAAAATTCTTTTAACAGAGGCTCACAGCTTTTCACTTAGATGTGAACTCATGCCCAACAAAACCTGTTTGTGCTGGCTGGAAATGTCTTCTCTGGCAACTCTGGCTTCATTGAACATCAGTGTGTCTCTAGCAGCTTGGAATGTAGTCATGGCATGGCCAGTCGTCAGATGCCCTCGGGGGATTAAAGAATTTGCCCAGGAAATAAACCTGGTCACAGTAAATATGGTAGTGCCTTTGGGGATCTTTTACCTCACATTTTCTGTCAGTGAAAACACGTTGGATAAGGTCTGATACCTCCAATGTAGAGATGCCCTGAGAAAAAAATTCTAGCTCATGTTTGAAAATGTATGGTGAGAGCTGGGCGTGGTGGCGCACGCTTGTAATCCCTGTGCTTGGGAGGCAGAGACAGGAGGATCACGCAGGTTCGAAGCCAGCCGCGCTGGCTTAAGAAACCCTGTTTCTAAATAAAAGAATATAAAATAGGTCTGAGAGTATAGCCCTAAGGTAGAAGGGCTTCTAGAAACCCCAGTCAGTACCACCAAAAAAGAAGAAGAAGAAGAAGAAGAAGAAGAAGAAGAAGAAGAAGAAGAAGAAGAAGAAGAAGAAGAAGAAGAAGGAGGAGGGAAAGAAAATGTATGGTGAGAAAAATTATGTAAACTCAAAAACTGGGAAAACTTTCTGTGAGAAGATGAGCTTAATTTTCAGGGTTCATCACATGCTATTTGTGATTTCATTGTTGGTGGAAATACAGTGACAGTACAAAGCCTTTACCCAGCAATGAGACTTCAGCGAGTGTCAGAGTTCATACTGGAGAATAACTTTATAACAGTGCATATGGCAGGATTTCAGTAAATGTTCTGCCTCGTCATTTCTCAGAAAATTGAGTAGAAAAACTGTTCTGAACATGCTAAATATGGAACACCTTGGTCAAAATATCAGATCTCATTAAAGAGTGAGTCCATTGAAAATGGTGAATGTTTGAGTGTTTCTTGCCAAAAGTCTAACCTCATTACATGTTAGATAATATACTTGAATAAACACATTTCCAGACAGGTTGCCTTAAATTTTATTCCTGTTGCCTTACCAATGAGGTTTCTTTTTTTTTTTTTTTTTTTTTTTTTTTTGCATTGCTAGGGACTGAACCAGGGCCTTCAAGCATGCTAGAAAGTGCTCTACCACTGAACTATACTCTCAGCCCCAATTCCATAATTTGAAAAAGTAGTCTGATCAGCTAGCCGAGCGTGGAGGCACACACTTGTAATCCCAGCATTTGGGAGGCTGAGACAGGAGGATCGAAGTTCACGGACAGCCTCAGCTACTTAGTGAGGCCCTTTACAACTCAGTGAGACCCTGTTTCAAATTAAAGAATAAAAAAATGGGGCTGGGGTGTAGCTCTGAGGTAGAATGCCTCTGGGTTCCATTCCCAGTACCACAAAAAAAAGTAATCTGATCTACGTTATGTTATGGTACAATTATGTATATTATGTATATATAATATGCATATTATAAATATACAATTATGTATACATAATACAATTATGCATATTATAAATAATATACAATTATGTATATTATAAATATACATATATAAATATATGTGTATATATACATAATGTACATAATTGTATATTTGGTATAACTATGGTACAAATACATTTGATCTTTGTCTCTGATTACTAGCACAGAGCTAAAACCCTGAAATCTCATAAGTAATGGGAATGTCTTGTTATTCAGAGAGGTCCTCTCAGTAGCACTCAATATGTGATATGGGATCTTACCGAAGTGACCATGGGTGTCGGCTGGTCACTATAAAGATACAGTCATCACAGGGTCAAATCCTGGAGGGAAGAGGTCTGGAGATTGAACTGAGCAGTAAGATTTATAGAGCTTTTAATTGGCAAATATATTTGTGCTGTCAGGCTCATATACCCCAACTCTATGAAAACAGGCTTCTGACCTCTGGGACCTTCCACAATTCCTCATGTGTACCTTCCTGTCTGGCTCTTAGTTTGAATCCTTTATGATAATCCTGTAAGTAAAAAACTATTTTTCTGAGTTTTGTGTCAGTCTAGCAAGTTACTGAATGTAAAGAGAAGGTCCTGGGGATCCCAGATTTATAACCAGCAGGAAGGCAGGAGGTACACGTGGCTGGCCTGAGCCTTGTGACTGGCATATGAAGTGGGGCAGTTTTGTGGGATTTAGCTCCTTAACTTGTGGAGTCCGTACTTAGCATTAGAAGTGAATTGTAAGTGGTGGTGCACACTTGGAATCCCAGTACTTGAGAGGCTGAGACAGGAGGATCAAAGTTTGTGGCCAGCCTCAGCTACTTAATGAGGTCCTTTGCAATTTAGTGAGACCCTGTTTCAAAATAAAGAATAAAAAATAGGTATGGGGGTATAGCTCAAAGGTAGAATGGCCTTGGATTCGATCCCTAGTACCACAAAAAAAGAAATAAATTGTAGAGAACCCAGTTAGTGTGGGAGAATTGTTGCGGTTGTGGAGAAATTGGGACCCCCGAAAACAACTGGTTGAAATGCAAAACATGTAACAACTTGGAAAATAATCTGGTAGTTTTTCCAAGGTTAAACACCATATGGTCCAGAATTCCACTTCTAGGTATATAGCAAGAGTAATGAGAACATATATCTACACAAAAACTTGTTCAAGAATGCTTATGATAAGCCGGGCACGGTGGCTCACGCTTGTAATCCCAGCATTCGGGAGGCTGAGACTAGAGGATCACGGTTCACGGACAGCCTCAGCTACTTATTGAGGCCCTCCGCAACTTAGTGAGACTCTGTTTGAAAATAAAGAATAAAAAAATAGGGTAGGAGGTGTAGCTCAGAGGTCAAATGCCACTTGGTTCCATCCCCAACCCCCCCCCCAAAAAAAATGTTTATGATACCTGGCACAGTGGCTCACACCTATAAATAATCCCAGCTACTTCAGAGGCTGAGGCAGGAGGAACTTGCGTTCCAGGCCAGCCCGAGCAACTGAATGAGACCCTACGTTAAAATCAAAAGGGCAGCCGGCGTGGTGGCGCACGCTTGTAATCCCCGCGCTTGGGAGGCAGAGACAGGAGGATCGCGCAGGTTCGAAGCCAGCTGCGCGCGCTGGCTTAGGAGACCCTGCTTCCAAGTAAAAATGTAAAAATAGGTATGGGAGTGTAGCCCGGAGGTAGAAGGGCTTCCAGGAACCCCAGTACCACAAAAAAAAAAAAAAAAAAAAAAAAAAAAACCCTTGGAACATAAACCTGGCATGGTGGCGCACACTTATAATCCTAGTACTTAGGAGTCTGAGACAAGGATTGCAAGTTCACAGCCAGCCTCAGCAAGTTAATGAGGCCCTGTTACAAAATAAATAAATAAAATAGGGCTGCAGGTGTAGTTTGGAGGTAGAATGCCCTTGGGTTCAGTCCTCAGTAGCCCCCGTGACACACACATACTAAATGTAGTACACAGTAATGCTCAAAACACTTTTACCTCAGGCTTTGACACTGAAAAGAGTAACTGGTTCAACCCAAATCTACCAACTGTTAAGAGAAACATTTTCTCTCTCTTCTCTCTCTCTCTCTCTCTCTCTCTCTCTCTCTCTCTCTCTCTCTGCTCTTTCTTATTTTCCATGTTTTATTTTTGAAACACGGCCTCATTGAGTTGCAAAGGGCCTCAATAAGTAGCTGAGGTTGTCTGCGAACCGCGATCCTCCTGTCTTAGCCACCCAAATGCTGGAATTAGAAGTGTGTGCCACCACGCCCGGCTCGAAGAAATTTTCTAAACAGATCACCATTTCTTTGAAATTTGTAACCCACCTAACTGAGGCTTAAAGCTTGCAAGAGCTCCGTGGAGAAGCCGCCTGAGTGTTATGACGATACGAAAATTGAAAATATTACAAATCAAATAGAAGAGAAGGCACTTAATTAAGATGGCAAGTGCTTGCCAAGTTCAGCAGAGGAAATGAAATATTTAACCTCTCAGAATGTGCTTCAGGACACTGATAGGCTTCTGAGGACTTTGCTGTAAAGTCTGTGAAAGTCCAGGGGAAACTACCAGAACTGTTCTGAAGGACCGAGATTTATTATTTATTTATTTATTTTGCGGTACTGGTGATGGAACCCAGGGGCATTATACTCCAAGTGACACTCCCAGAATTATTTTTTATTCTTTATTTTGAAACCGGGTCTCACTGACTTGCAGAGGGCCTCACTAAGTAGCTGAGGCTGGCCGCGAACCGCGATCCTCCTGTCTCAGCCTTCCAAATGCTGGGATTACAAGCGTGCACCACCACTCCCGGCTGAGAAATGTATTTATTTTAAAGAGTAGTTCCAGCCAGGAGTGGTAGCACACACCTGTAATTCCAGTACTTGGGATGCTGAGACAGAAAGTCTGCATTGCAGGTTGGAGGCCAGCCTCAACAGCACAGTGAGACCCTCACCAACTTAGTAAAACTCTATTTCAAAATAAAAAATAAAAAGGGATGGGAGTGTATCTCAGAGGTAGAATGCCCCTGGGTTCAATCCTCAGTGCTCACTCCCTCCCCCCAAAGTTAATGAGTTCCTCCAGGCTTAATGGTGTTCATAATTTTAACTGTTGCTACATTACTCCCCGCTGAGCCTGGGAAGAGGAGATTCCGAGTTTGGGAAAGGCGGGAGGCCATCCAGCAGAGGGCAGCAGATACAAGGGGCTGAAAAGCCGGAGGAAAAGCCGGCTGCATTCAGGAGGTGCAGAGGGATGAGGAGAGCAGGCAGGAGCAGCTTCCCTGGAGGATTAGAAATAGAACCAGAAAGCTGCCAGGGAGAAATTAAAGGAGTTCAAATACACATTTAACTTAAGAAGGTGATAGAGGAATAGATAAACGTGATAGTCGTGGTGACTATCTTCTGAAGCAAGAATCTGCAAATAGCTAGCGATCTGTATGTAAGGATGCTGAGAGATGTTGCAGGGTAACACTGGACATCAGCTTATTCTGGAAGATTGCAGATTGATGAGCAGATCACATAAGAGACTAAGACTTGGGGCTTTCGTGCTAGCTCAGCCTCCCACGTTCCCCGCAGGGGAACGACAGCTCAGGGGCTACTGCTGGTGGAGAAATGTTTGGTTGTGGGAGGGAACAGATTCCTGGCACTGTTGGAAGATTCTGAGAGGGAAGAAATTGGGGAAGAATGTTATCAGACAAAAAGGAAGGGGACAGAGAACAGTAGGCCGAGCTGTAGTAGAATGGACTAAAGAAGTCAGGAGCCAGGCATGATGGCAGAGCGTGTAATCCCAGGACTTGGGAAGCTGAGACAGGAGGATCACAGATTCGAGGCCCCGTCAGCAACCTTAGAGAGGCCCTCAGTAAATTAGTGAAACCCTGTTTCAAAAAAAAAAAAAAAAATAGCCAGGTGTGGTGGCATACTCTTGCAATCCCAGTACTTGGGAGACTGAAACAGGAGGATCCCGGGTTCACAGCCAGCCTCAGATACTTAGTGAGGCCCTGATCAACTTGGTGAGACTCTGTTTCAAAAATAAAGAATAAAAAAAATAGGGGTGTAGCTTGGAGGTAGAATACCCCTGAATTCAATACACAGTGCCACAAAAAATTAAATAAATAAATAAATAAATAAATAAATAAAATAAATAGAATGGGGGTAGAGGTATAACTCAAAAGCAGAATACCCCTGGGTTCAATTCCCAGTTCCCAAAAGACAAAAGTAATAATTAATAATAATAATAATAATAATAATAATAATAATAAATAATAATAAAAGTGAGGAGAAGCTTGTCCATTTAGGCAGGGGCAACTGCCAAAGACTCACTGGTTCAGAGATGGAGTAAAAGGTAGGATGAAGAGAGGTTTTTATTTTCTATTGTGCTTTCCTTTGTTTTCAAAGCTGCACTGAGCACTTCACAAATGAGGGGAGAAATCCAGATAAGTGGTGTTATCATCATAAGCACATCAAGGACAGAAGCCAGATACCTTCTGTCCTGGGAGGCCAGTCTTGTCCTTCCCCCCTGGGATCTCCTTCTTCACTATCCAACATGGAATGACCACAGTCCTCGTCCTGGTCAAACTCCTGAAATATCACAACGTAAACCTCAGTTACTCAGTGTCCTACTTGGTTGGAAGGGTGACTGTTGATTTTTCAAGGCTACGATTTCGCACTGGAATTCCTTTTAAATTGCATAAAGTATTTAGGACTAAAATAATGTGAAAGTGTCTGCCTCTGGAGCATTGGGCTCAGAAAATCGTAGATGTGATGAATTGGATAATCAAAAACAAAGATCAAGCCGGGCGTGGTGGCGCACGCTTGTAATCCGCGCGCTTGGGAGGCGGAGACAGGAGGATCGCGCAGGTTCGAAGCCAGCCGCGCGCGCTGGCTTAGGAGACCCTGTTTCCAAAAATGAAAATGTAAAAATAGGTCTGGGAGTGTAGCCCAGAGGTAGAAGGGCTTCCAGGAACCCCAGTACCACCAAAAAAAAAAAAAAAAAAACCAAAGATCAAAGTTGAAATCACATAGACACAGACATTTAATATTTTATAGTTTATCATTTCAGGCTTTTCATCTGCCACAAATTCCATCTGGCTGGGAAGCTGGAAAGAATCCTTCAGCCACAGTCACAGCCCCAGAGGAACATGGTACTTCCCATAATGCCTCCCTGGGGGCATCACTGACAAATGGTGAGGATAAGCGGTCCCTATTCCAGGCCCAGAGTGGATTAGACTTTTCACAACAACCACTTTCTGACCTAATCACGGTGTACAACTTCTCCAACTTCCTTTTCCCCCTCTAGAAAAAAAATCATGCTGAAAACAACTTGATTTGTAAAAAAAAAAAAAAAAAAAGCATGCTAAACTCTCTAAAGAGGGAAGATTTTCTTAGAATTCATTACTTTCAATAGGTTCCTTCAGTAGATGCTGATTTTGTGCTTTTAAATTTCTGGAATCAGGCCTGGCGTCGTGGCGCACGCTCATAATCTCAACACTTGGGAGACTGAGACAGGAGGATCGCACAGGTTCGAAGCCAGCCTCAGTTACTTAGTGAGGCTCTCAGCAACTTAGTGAGACCCTGTTTCAAAAAAGGTCTAGGAGTATAGCCCAGAGGTAGAAAAGTTCCACCTCAGTACCACTAAAAAAAAAAAAAAATTCTGTAATGAGGTGGTGGGTGTAGCTTAATGATAGACTACACATTCTCAAGAGGCCGCGGGTTCACTCCCCTGTGCATGCGTGTGTACACACACACACACACATGTACACACACACACACAAGCTTCTAGAGCCACAACAGATGAAAATAGTAGTTAAAACACCTCATCATGACCTGGATGTTCCAATTCGCTCCCTCGTTCCTATCCTCTGAGTGCGGCACCTATGTGAGGGAGCTGCTGGATAAAAATCTTTGTCTTCAGTGCAGGTGCCCATCATCTGACAGTTCAGATGACGACTGGCCACTCACAAAAAGCCTCTGATAGTTCGTTGGTGAATTCCCAAGACAGCTTGGAAATGTTTTTTCTTTGTTCATTTTAATTATCATAGAAAATAATAAAAGTGCGATCCTCCATTTATTTTACCATTGCAAATTCTTTCAGGTATTCAGTCATAACTTAGTTGTCATGCCTTATTTTCAGGCTGCAGTTCATACTCTTTAAACCATCGTCTGCCTCCTGACGAAGGTTAGGGCCCTATCTCAGATCATCCTGGTAATCAGTGCAGAGGTGCCTTTTGCTCCCAGACTGTTGTCCATTTCACTGCCTGTCCTTCCCTGGATTTCAAAAATTCATTAACTGGCAAATTCCTCTCCCTACCACCCAGTTACAGAGGGGGAGAGTCTTATTCTTTTCAAAATCTATGGACATACGAAAAAATATTTTTTAAAAAGTAAAAGAATTCAGCCATGGTGGCGAATGCTTGTAATCCCATTATTTGGGGGGCCGAGACAGGAGGATCACAGGTTTGAGGCCAACCTCAGGAACTAGCAAGGTCCTCTACAACTTAGTGAAACCCTGTTTCAAAATAAAAATAAAATAGGAGCTAGGCGTGGTGGCACACGCTTGTAATCCCAGCATTTGGGAGGCTGAGACAGGAGGATGGCATTTCACAGCTTCAGCTACTTAGTGAGGCCCTTTGCAACTTAGTAAGACCCTGTTTCAAATTAAAGAATGAAAAATAGTGCTGGGGGTGTTGCTCAGAGGTAGGATGTCCCTGGGTTCCATCACCAGCACTGCAAAAAAAGAAAAAAAGATAAATAAATATAAAATAAAATACAATAAAATAGGGCTGAAAGTGTAGCTCAGAGGTGAATGCAACAGTACCAAAAAAAAGAAAGAGAAAAGAAAAAATTACCCATAATCCAACAACAAAAAAGCAAACCCTGTCAACATAGAAAATAGCTTTCTTTTACTCTAAGCACTTAAAAATCTAATTGCATCATGTAATTTTGCATGTGGCTTTTTCAAACTGGAGAGAAGCCTAAGCCCTTCCTGTCTCTCACGTGATGCCCTGCACTGCCTGGGGACTCTGCCAGCAACACAGCCGTCATCAGACGTGCCCTTGGACCAGAACTGTGAATCAAAACAAACCTCTTTTCTTCAACACTAAAAAGAAAGCGCTTTAGTTTATAAGCAATTTATTAAGAAAATAACATTATATATATATTTTTGAAGGTCTGGGGATGGAACCCAGGGGCATTCGACCTCTGAGCTACACACCCCCTGCCCTATTTTTTATTCTTTATTTTGAAACCGGGTCTCCCTGAGTTGTAGAGGGCCTCACTAAGTAGCTGAGGCTGTCTGCCAACCACGATCCTCTGGTCTCAGCCTCCCAAATGGAAAATAACATTTTAATGGTAGTTCAAATTTCATTTCTTAAATAAACATCTTTCTAAGGGTCATAATAGTGACTATAAGTCCAATAAATTTTACAACATAAGACCCATAGGGATTATTAAGCAGTTTTTGATTCTTCATTATTACCCATAGTGCTATGAATGTCTTTGCAATTAATATCCCAATTTTGCATTCTTTCTTCCATTTTTTTTGTGGTAGTAGGGATGGAATCCAGGAGCATCCTACCTCTGAGCTACACCCCTGCTCTATTTTATTTCATTTTATTTATTTAATTAATTAATTAATTAATTTTTGCAGTACTGGGAATGGAACCCAGGGGCATTCTACCTCCAAGCTATACCCCCAGCCCTATATTTTTTTTCTTTATTTTGAAAGAGGGTCTCACTGAGTTGCAAAGGGCCTCACTAAGTAGTTGCTGAGATTGTCCATAAACCCCGATTCTCCTGTCTCATCTTCCCAAATGCTGGGATTACAAGCGTGCACCACCACGCCCGGCTTCATTTATTTATTTATTTTGGTGGTACTGGGGTTCCTGGAAACCCTTCTACATCCGGGCTCACTCCCAGACACCTATTTTTTATATTTTTATTTGGAAACACGGTCTCTTAAGCCAGCGCGGCTGGCTTGGAACCTGCACGATCCTCCTGTCTCTGTCTCCCAAGCGCAGGTATTACAAGTGTGCGCCACCACGCCCGGCCATTTATTTATTTTTGAAACAATGTCTTGCTAAATTGCTGAGGGCCCTGGTAGGTTGCCAAAATTGGCCTCAAAGTTTTCAGTCCTCCTGTCTCAGCCTCCCAAAGACTAGGATTAGAAGCGTGTCCTACCATGCCTGGCCCAATCTTGTTTTTTGTTTTTTTTTAGAGTAGATTATTAGGTGTGGAATTATTAACCCAAAGAGCATGAACATTTTTAAGGAGTTTGATTTTTCTTTCTTTCTTTCTTTTTTTTTTTTTGTAGTACTGGGAATTGAACCAGGATCTTGTGCATACTAGGCAAGCATTCTAGCACTGAGCTATTTCCCCAGCCCTTTAAAAATTTTTTTTCACATCTACTGCTTTAAGCAAAGTGTATACTTATTTATAATCCATCAGCCGTATGTGTTTCATTAAATGTCTCCTCTACCAATCACCATAGCTTTTCATTTTTATTAATGTAACATATGAGATTGACCATCTTATTGAAGGTACATATTTGGATTAATATAATTTAGAGTTTTAGATGTTCGTGGGCCATTTGAAATTTTCTTTTAAGCGTATTTTTTCACTCAGATACTCATTCTAGAATATTCTAGGAGACCTCAGAACATTTTTCTACCATTACATATAGTTAAGTGATACAATAAAATTTTGTATGCCAAACTTTGAGAAAACAGCAGCCCTCATTTAGAAGTGTTAAATACACAGCTGGCTCGCCTGCCAAGTTTCTAGTTAGGTTTCTAGTTGTGGTCCATTTCAACTGCTGTGTTCATTTATCAGGTGGTTCTTCAGGAAAAGTTGAAAAACAGCAGAGTAGAGGTTCCCTACATGCAAGACACATACCAGGGGGCAAGCATTGACATAGACAGTGCCGGGCATTGTTCTATACACCTTCCATAAGTTATCTCATTTTATCTTAACAATTCTAAAGGTAAGAATGATTATTTTCATTGTACACATCAGGCCCAGAGGAGTTGAATAAATTACCCAGGGTCACACAGCCAGCCAGTGGTAGAGCCAGACTCTGAAGGCTGCTTCTAGAACTTATAATCATTCTGCTATCTTGCTACCATGAAGAGTTTGAAACAAAGAATTTCAACAAGAACTAGAAAGAAGAAAATCAATAGCAGTGAGAAAAATGAATAGAAAAGAAGCTGGGCATGGAAGTGTACACCTGTAAATCTAGTACTTGGAAGGCTGAGACAGAGGATCATAGGTTTGAGGCCAGCCTCAGCAACTTAGTGAGACCTTATTTCAAAATAAAAAATAAAACAGGCGGGGCATGAGGCTCCTGGGTTCAATCCCCAGTACCAAAAAGAAAAAAAAAAATGAATAGGAAAAACATTTGAGCCGGGCGTGGTGGCACACGCTTGTAATCCCAGCATTCGAGAGACTGAGACAGGAGGATGCAGTTCATGGACAGCCTCAGCTACTTAGTGAGGCCCTTTGCAACTCAATGAGACCCTGTTTCAAAATAAAGAATAAATCCAGAGGTAGAATGTCTCTGTATTCCATCCCCAGTACCACAAAATAAAATAAGGGGAAAAAAAGAAGAAGAAAAAGAAGAAAGAAAAGGCCGGGCGTGGTGGCGCACACTTGTAATCCCAGCATTTGGGAGGCTGAGACCTAAAGGATCGTGGTTCGCGGACAGCCTGAGCTACTTAGTGAGGCTCTTTGCGACTCAGTGAGACCTGGTTTCAAAAGAAAGAATAAGAAATAGGGCTGGGGGGTGTAGCTCGGAGGTCGAATGCACCTGGGTTCCAAGTTATAAGTTTTAGACAGGAAAAAAAAAGAGATGTGTAATGCATATGAGGGCCTGACAGAAATTCCTGCCTTGGAATAAGTTTTAAAACCATAAACATAAGAAACAAAAAGGATACAAGGAATAAGACCTACTTTGAAGGTGGTCATGGAGAAAAATACTAAAACCGAAGCCACTGAGGATTTTCTAATTTCTTCTAGAATGCTAATCACAACAGGCTTCACGATATACTTGGGCCCACAAGGAAGAGAAGTGAAATATTGACATTTACTCGTGAGTGAAGGAGAGAAAACTTGAGCAAATCCCAGACACAGATGGGTTTCATAAACCACGACATATGGAAGATGGCGAGGGACAGGGCAGAGGCCTCCGACTGCAAAGCGGCCTAGGAACCACACATCTCCATTTGGAAAGAAGATTCTCTTCAGCTGAAGCAGAAACAAAGCAAAACCAAACTGGGAGAGTGTAAAAAGAGCCTCTCAGGAGCAGTCCTCCAAGCAAGGCAGCTGCTTGTATACAGACACTAGAAAAATCGATTTTAGATGAACAAAAAGAGACACTCAAGGCTCCACTCAAGGGAAGAGCAGAGTATGACTTTGGGGTTTGCAGCCTGAACTTCAGAGAAAACAAGTCCAATAGTGAAAAAGCCTATTTTACCCTCAAAAGTGAGTTCGAAGTGTAGTTCAACACAATAAGAAAAAATATATACAGTGAAAGTTCAAAACATAAAAATGCTTTGAAGCTGCATGAAAAAAAATGTACTAATACAAAGGGATTTTGTTGTCCTTTTAGGTAGAAAATAGCTTAAATATACCATAGTAAGCCGGGTGTGGTGGCGCACGCTTGTAATCCCCGCACTCGGGAGGCGGAGACAGGAGGATCGCACAGGTTTGAAGCCAGCCTCACTGGGTTAAGAGACTGTTCCCAAAAATAAAATAGGTCTGGGAGTGTAGCCCGGAGGTAGAAGGGTTTCCAGGAACCCCAGTACCATATACTATATATATATATATATATATATATATATATATATGTATTATAGTAATTTTTTTTGTGTGTGTATGTGGTACTGGGGATGGAGCCCAGGGATATTTTACTGCTGAACCACACCCCCAGCCCTATTTTACTTTATTTACTTACTTATTTGTTTCTTTATTTTGGAACTGGGGGTAGAATTTAGGAACATTCTCCAAGCTACACCCCAGTCCTATTTTTTAAATTTTTATATTGAAACAGGGTCTCACTATTTGCTGAGACTGTCTTTGAACCTGTGATCCTCCTGTCTCAGCCTCCCAAGTACTAGGATTACAGGGATGTGCTCTCATACCCAGCTTACTTTTTATTTTGAAACAGACTATATCACTAAGTTGCAGAGGGCTTCACTATATTGCTGAGGCTGGCCATGGACCTGCAATCCTCCTATCTCAGCCTCTCAAGTAGTAGAATTACAGGGGTTTGCAACCATATCCAAATGTGTCAATTAACTTCTAAGGCATGCGTGCACTAACGTTAGAGATTGGTCTCCAGGTACTTATTTCTATTTCCTTGTAACTTTTTGTCTGTGGTACTGGGGGTAGAACCCAGGGCTGCTCTACCTTTGAGCTACACTCCCATCCCTAATTCTTTTTTTGAAACAGGATCTCACTAAGTTGTGGAGGGCCTCAATAAATTTCTGGGGCTGGCCTCAAACCTGGGACCCTCCTGTCTCAGCCTCCCAAGTCCTGGGATTACAAGCATGCTCCACTATGGCCAGCTTGTATGTAATATTGATACTCAAAACAATACAATCTTCAATACTGTAACAAAACCAACAAGGTTTTGAGGTTGAGGGTCAGGTAGCTATGGGTCTTTGAGATGGCATCAAAGGTGGCCTTGGGCCAGGCGTGGTGGCGCACGCTTGTAATTCCAGCATTTGAGAGGCTGAGACAGGAGGATCTCGGTTCACAGATAGCCTCAGTTACTTAGGTCCTTTGCAACTCAGCGAGACTCTACTTTAAAACAAAGAATAAACAATAGGGCTGGGGGTATAGCTCGGAAGTAGAATGCCCGTGGGTTCCATTCCCAGACCCGCCCCCCAAAAAATAGGTGTCTTTGGCAAAGTTGCCCACGGTGACAATGCAGCCCCTGGCAGAGGTGGCACAGCCATCAGTATCGGTCAGCAGCAGCAACTTCTTGGGCACAGGGCTGACACGATGCCAGTGCCCCTGGGGGCAGAGATGAGGCACACCCGCACCGACCCACAGCATCCTGTCACCTCGCAAGGGACAGCGAGGACTTCCCGATCTTGTTCCCCCAGTAGCCTCTTTGCACGGGGATGATGGAGAGCTTGGCCAAGAGGATGGCCCCTGGGATAGCAGTGGCTACCTCCTTGGAGCCCTTGACACCCAGGCCAACGTGACCACTGTAGTCCACAATGGCGACAAATGCCTTGAACCTGGGCCGCTGGCCAGCACAGGTCTACTTCTGCTCAAGCATGTTCTTCGAAATCTCATCCTTTAGTGATAAACCCCCCAAAAAGTCCATGATCTCAGACTCCATGATGGGCAAGGGAGAAGAGGTAAATCTCCTCCAGGGACTTGATCTCCATGTCCTTAACCAGGCAACCCAGCTGCACGATGGGGATCCACTCCTCGTCCTCAGCCTTGCCCCCACGAGCTCTGAGACCGTGACCCACAGCAACCACGGCCAAATTGTGGCCTTGGAGGTCTCTACTGAAGCCTCCGTGGAAGCCACCAAGGCCGTTGGGGTCTCCTGCTGCACTGGCATCACCCGCCATTTGGTGCTTTCCAGGAGAAGAAACATATCTATTTTTGAAGCAGAGTCTTGCTAAGTTGCTCAGGCTGGCCTCAAACCTGCAATCCTCCTGTCTCAGCCTCCCAGGTACCGGGATTACAGGTGTGCACCACCACTCCCAAATTGTTTTGCCCATTTTTAGTTGGGTGGTTTGTTTTCTTACTGTTGGGTTTAGAGAATTTTTTTTATATATTCTGGATATGTGATCCAGATGTTTTCTCCTAATCAATAAGAAGAAGAACTTGACTTGTTTTTTTTCCCTTTTCTTTTCTTTCTTGTGTGTGTGTGTGTGTGTGTGTGTGTGTGTGTGTGTGTGTGTGTGGTACAGAGGGTGGAACCCACGGGCTTTTCTACCTCTGGGCTATACTCCCAGACCTATCTTATACTTTATTTGGAAACAGGGTCTCACTAAATTGCTGAGAGCCTCACTAAGTAACTGAGTAGCTGAGGCTGGCTTCGAACCTATGTGATCCTACTGTCTCAGCATCCCAAGCACTGGGATTACAAGAGTGAGCCACCACACCCGGCTTGACTTGTTTTTTTCTTTTTTTTTGTTTGGTGTGTGTGTGTGTGTGTGTGTGTGTGTGTGTGTGTGTGTGTTACTGGGGATGGAAACCAGGGGCCTTCTACCTCCGGGTTATACTCCCAGACCTAGTTTGTATTTTTTTGGAAACAGGGTCTCACTAAATTGCTGAGAGCCTCACTAAGTAGCTAAAGCTGGCTTTGAACCAGTGTAATCCTCCTTTCTCAGCCTCCCAAAAGCTGGGATTATAAGTGTGAGCCACCACGCCCGGCTTTTGACTTGTTGTTTTTTAAAAAAATCTCTTTAGAGCCAGGTGTGGTAGTGCATGCTTGTAATCCCTGCGCTTGGGAGGCTGAGACAGGAGGATCGCACAGGTTCGAAGCCAGCCTCAGCTACTTAGTGAGGCTCTCAGCAACTTAGTGAGACCCTGTTTCCAAATAAAATATAAAATAGGTCTGGGAGTATTAGGTAGAAAGCCCCTGGGTTCCACCCCCAGTACCACCAAAAAAAGAAAAAAAAATCTCTTTAATCTTTTATCAAGCAAGCAGAAATTCTTTTTTTTTTTTTTTTCAGACTGGGGATGGAACTCAGAGTCATTCTACCTCCAAACTACACCCTCAGCCCTAGTTTTTATTCTGTTTTTGTTTGTTTGTTTGTTTGTTGTTGTTTTTTACGGGTTTGGTGATGGAACCCAGGGTCATTTGACCTCCGAACTACACCCCTTGCCCTATTTTTTATTCTTTATTTTGAAACAGGCTCTCACTAAGTTGCAGAGGGCCTCACTAAGTAGCTGAGGCTGTCCGCTAACCACGATCCTCGATCCTCCAGTCTCAGCCTCCTGAATGCTGAGATTACAAGTGTGCACCACCGCGCCTGGCTCTTTTTTTTTTTTTTTTGGTGGTGGTACTGGGGTTCCTGGAAGCCCTTCTACCTCTGGGATACACTCCCACGGGCTACACTCCCAGACCTATTTTTTAACTTTTTTATGTGGAAACAGGGTCTCTTGAGCCAGCAAGGCTGGCTCAGAACCAGCGCGATCCTCCTGTCTCCGCCTCCCAAGCGCGGGGATTACAAGCGTGCGCCACCATGCCCAGCAACGCCTGGCTCTTTATTCTGTTTTTTTGTTTTTGTTTGTTTGTTTTGGTTATACTGGGGTTCCTGGAAGCCCGTCTACCTCCGGGCTACACTCCCAGACCTATTTTATATTTTTATTTGGAAACAGGGTCTCTTAAGCCAGTGAGGCTGGCTTCGAACCTGTGCGATCCTCCTGTCTTTGCCTCCCAAGCGCAGGGATTACAAGCGTGCGCTACCAGGCCCAGCGTGGTGGCAGTTTATTTTATAATCGCTTGTATCTTAGATTCAAAGAAATTTGGGATACATTGCTAAATCCAGATCACAATTATGATGTCAGAAGGTGGACAGAGAGTAGTAAAGGACTTGGCAGGATAGAGCAGGGTAAAATCTAACTGTCCACAGAAGAGAGAATGATGAGAAGTAAGGTGGTGTGTGCAAAGAATGATGGGAAAGCTCGGGAGTTCCAGGCACCGGCTGCTACACAAGTGGGAGTGTTATTAGCAGGAGGTGAGACAAAGTCAAAGGAGCAGAGAGCTCTCTGACATTCTACCCCACTGTGTGTAACCACACCACCCGCTGCCTGCACCCTCGCAGAAGGCAGGAAGACATAGTTGGGACAATTTTGTCAGGAAGGGTCTGGACTTAGTGACCTTAGTGAAGAGTGGGAGCGAGGCCTCACAGTGGAGGCCTTCAGTTTGAACACTGGCAGAAAGACTATTCATCCTCCTTCCTGACCCAGCTCGTACCTAGCCAGCAGCCAATCTACACCACTGAGCCAAAAAGATTAGGAGATATTTAATGACTCCAGAGAATAGGCCTGCAGATACTAGCACTTCTAAGTTCTCCTCCAATCCCCCCCCCCAAATCTCACTATCAGACCAACTCCAGTGCAGCCCAACAATAGATAAACTGCAACATGTGCAGAGTTTCTACACAGATTTTAGTGTCTACTTCTTAAATGTAAATCAATAGCCAAGGATCTCCAGATATTTGAGGCAAATTTCCAATTAAAAATAGCTTTTATAGTATTTGGGAGGCTGAGACAGGAGGATCACAGATTCTAGGTCAGTCTCAGAAAATAATAAAACCTTAAGCACCAGGCATGGTGGTGCACGCTTGTAATCCCCGCGCTTGGGAGGCAGAGACAGGAGGATCGCGCAGGTTCGAAGCCAGCCGCGCGCACTGGCTTAGGAGACCGTGTTTCCAAATAAAAATGTAAAAATAGGTCTGGGAGTGTAGCCCGGAGGAAGGGCTTCCAGGAACCCCAGTACCACCAAAAAAAAAAAAAGATTGTAAGCAATTTAGCAAAAGCTTGTTTCAATATAAAAACTAAAATGGGGCTAGGCATGATGTTGCCTACTTGTAATGCCAGCATTTGGGAGGCTGAGACAGGAGGATTGTGGTTTGCGGATAGCCTCAGCTACTACTTAGTGTGACCCTGTGCAACTCAGTGAAACCCTGCTTCAAAATAAAGAACAAAGCCGGGCGTGGTGGCACATGCTAGTAATCCCAGCATTCAGGAGGTTGAGACCAGAGGATCGCAGTTCTCGGACAGCCTCAGCTACTTAGTGAGGCTCTCCGTAACTTAGTGAGACCCTGCTTCAAAATAAAGAATAAAAAATAGGGCTGGGGTTGTAGCACAGAGGTACAATGCCCCTGGGTTCCATCCCTAGTACTGCAAAAATTAAATAAATAAATAATAAAATACTAAAATGGGCTGGGGGTAGAATGCCCCTGGATTTAATTCCCAGCACCAAAATAAATAAATAAATAAATAAACAAGCAAACAAACAAACACAGAAATAAATAGAATGAATATTCAAATAGGAAGCTCAGGTTGTGGTGGTGTATGCTTGTAATCCCAGTATTTGGGAGGAAGATTGCAGGTTCTAAGACAGCCTCAGCAAGTAGTGAGATTCTCATCAATCTAGCGAGACCCTCTTTTAAAATAAAAATAAAGCCAACTTGGTGGCACAAGGTTGTAATCCCAGTATTTGGGAGGTGGAGACCAGAGGATCATTGTGTGCAGACAGCCTCAGCTACTTAGGGAGGCCCTACACAACTCAGTGAGACCCTGTTTCAAAAAATACAAAAGACTAAAAAATAGGCTTGGGGTTGTAGCTCAGAGGTAAGATGTCCCTGGGCTCCATCCCCATACCACAAAAACGAAGGAAAACAAACACAAATAGGAAGCTGGAATGGTACCAAACTTCGTAAAAAGCTATAAAAATACAAAGCAATGAGATGTTTCTAAGCTGAAAATAATAAAAGTAATACAATATTGATGAAAATTGAAAGACTGTTTAAACAAGTGGAATTATGTAACATGTTATTTAGTATTGATTCGGCTGCAAGAATATTCCATGGTACTGAACACACACATGTGCACACACACACGCACACACACACACACACACACACACACACACATACACACAGAGTAATGGACAGACTGACTTTTTGTCTCCCACTTAGATTTATATTTTGAAATTCTAACTCCCAAAGTATTAGGAACAGAACCTTTAGGGGGTAATTAGGTCACAAGGGTGGAGTCCTCATAATGGACTTTGCACTCTGATAAGACACTCGGGAAGCTTTGGGAGGCTGAGAATGGAGGATCGAGGTTCACGACCAGCCTCAGCTGCAGCTCCGTAAGTCCCTGTTTCAAAAATAAAGAATAAAGCCAGGTGTGGTGGCACACGCTTGTAATCCCTGCGCTTGGGAGATGGAGACAGGAGGATCACGCAGGTTCGAAGCCAGCCTCGCTGACTTAAAAGACCCTGTTTCCAAATAAAATATAAAATAGGTCTGGGAGTATAGCCCAGAGGCAGGCAGAAGGGTTCCATTCCCAGTACCGCCGAAAAATAAAAATAAATAAATAAATAAAATAGCCAGGCATGGTGGTGTACACTTGTAATACCCACACTTGGGAGGCAGAAACAAGAGGTACACACAGGTTCGAAGCCAGCCAAGAGACCCTGTTTCCAAATAAAAAAGTATAAAATAGGGCTGGGAGTGTAGCCCGGAGGTAGAAGGGTTTCTAGAAACCCTAGTACCACACACCCCCAAAAAATGAATGAATAAATAAATAAATAAAATAAAGAATAAAAAATAGGGCTGGGAGTGTAGCTTGGAGATAGAATGCCTCTGGGTTCCATCCCCAATATTGCAATAAATAAATAATAAGAGAGACCCGAGAGAGAAGGAGAGTTGGCTAGCTCTCTCTCCATCCTCATCTAGTTGGCCACCTGCCGCCCAAAAGGGGCCCTTACCAGACCTGGCTGGGTTTATCTTGTTCTTCAACTTTCAGCTTCCAGAACAGTGAAAAACCAATTCTGTTGTTCCTAAGCTTTCTGGCTTTGGTACGGTTATAGCAGCCCAAACTGACTAACACAGACCCATGCTCCCCACCCCCACACATAGTGCATGAGACTCAGAGTTGACTAGCTAATTACTACTCAGAGAGGAAGTCTCAGAAGAGTGCCTTACAAATTGTGCTTTCGTTCTTTAATGATTGTATTAAGTCCAATCATAATATATGATTATTACAAAATACTCGAGCAACACAAATGAAGCGGGAAGATGGAGCAGGGTATCTGGTTGGTTGGTTTGAAGGGAGCATCTTACCTCGCTGCTACTGAGGCTTTGCAAGACTATGTTGCGATTTTGGGTAATTGTCATCGTATCCGTTGGTGGAGAGTTTGTATCATGACAAATGTCAAGCAATGATTCAGCATGTCTTTCTGTCGAGAAGAAACACAATATTGTGTGTTGATAAAATTCATCACCAACAATTTCACAGGAAGATCTAGCTCTAGGCTCTAAACCAGCTCAAGTGTGTCAGATGTTCCTGAGCTAATCTGGGATCTCAGTAAAGACAATAATTTTCACAGGAAGAGATGTGAGAAAACAAGAATTCACAGAATGGATGTTTTAAATAAGGTAAAGGTTTTGGTGGCAAATGTTATTATTCAAAAAAGAAAAGAAGGAAAGGAAAAGAAATACACAGACCTCGAGTTTGTGGCTTTTGAGCAAGAGAGTTGAAGTTCAATCAACCAACATTTGAACACCTACCAAACCTTAAATTCTGTGAAGAACTGAAAGTTACCAAGAGCTGGGCGTGGTGGCACACGCTTGTAATCCCAGCATTTGGGAGGCTGAAACAGGAGGATCGAAGTGGACAGCCTCAGCTGTTTAGTGAGCTCTTTGCAACTCAGTGAGACCCTGTTTCAAAATAAGGAATAAAAAACAGGGCTGAGGGTATAGCTTGGAGGTATAATGCCCCTGGATTCAATCCCCAGTAAACACACACACACACACACACACACACACACACACACACACACACACACACAGAGTTACCAAGAGATTCTGGTTCAATAAAAACCAAATCTGCTCATCTCACTGCAGCTGAGACAGCATGGTGGCTCATGAATTTAATCCCAGCATTTGGGAGGCTGAGACAGGAGGATCGCAGTTCTCGGACAGCCTTAGCTACTTAGTGAGGCCCTTTACAACACAGTGAGACCCTAATTTCAAAATAAAGAATAAAAAATAGGGCTGGAGTTGTAGCTGGGAGGTAGAATGTCCCTGGGTTCCATCCCCAGTACCACAAAGAAAAAAGAAAAAAAAAAGAAAAAAAAAAAAAAGAAGGCCAGGTGTGGTGGCACATGCCTGTAATCTCAACACTTGGGAGGCTGGGACAGGAGGAATGCAAGTTCCAAGACAACCTCAGCAAGTAGTGAGACTCTCATCAACCTAGCAAGACCCTATTTCAAAATAAAATAAAATAGGCCCGGGGGAGTGTAGCTCAGAGGCAAAATGCCCCTGGATTTCATCCCTGATCAACACACACACACACACACACACACACACACACACACACACACACACACACAGCAAAACCAAAAAATAGTGATCTACTGCTAAGCTTTTAAACATTTGGCATTAACTGGTTTGTTTTAGGCAAAGTGACCAGGTGGAACTCCTAAGAATGAGCTGGAAATCATGTTTGTTCTGCAGTTGCTAAGGGCAAAGGTACTCAGCTAGTCCAAGGACACTTCCCATCTAGCACCTGAAGCCACATTGAATGATAGAGTTCTGAACACCAGAGACTCCCAAGGGACATTGTTCTCACATATAAATGTGCCTCTGCTCTTGAACTTCCTTGGGCTTTTCAATGAAAAGAGTCTTTCAGTGAGTTTATCATTTATACTGATACTGAAACAAAATTGAACAAGTGAGCTGGGTGTGATGGTGCACTCCTATAATTCTGAGATGGGAGGATGACAGGTTCGAGGCCAGCCTTGGCAACTTAATGAGGCTCTCAGCAACTTAGTGAGAATTTGTTTCAAAACCAAAAAACAAAAAGAGCTGGAGGTGTAGCTCAGGGGTAGAATACCACTGAGTTTAATACCCAGCACTACACACACACACACACACACACACACACACACACACACACACACATACACATTGAAAAAGTGACCTGCAGCCGGGTGTGATGGAGCATGCTTGTTCCCAGCATTTGGGAGGCTGAAATCAGAGGATCGTGGTTTGCGGCCAGCCTCAGCTACTACTTAGTGAGGCCCTTTGCAACTCAGTGAAAACCCTGTTTCAAAATAAAGAACAAAAAATAGGGCAGGGGGGGGTGTAGCTCAGAGGTCAAATGCCCCTGGGTTCCAGCCCCAGACCCTCAAAAAAAAAAAAGAAGAAGAAGAAGAAGAAGAAGAAGAAGAAGAAGAAGAAGAAGAAGAAGAAGAAGAAGAAGAAGAAGAAGAAGAGGAAGAAAAAATGATGGAGAAAAGTGCAGGTCACTTTTTTCTTTTTCTTTTTTTTTTTTTTTTTTGCGGGTCTGGGGCTGGAACCCAGGGGCATTTGACCTCTGAGCTACACCCCCCGCCCTATTTTTTATTCTTTATTTTGAAACAGGGTCTCACTAAGTTGCAGAGGGTCTCACTAAGTAGCTGAGGCTATCTGCAAACCACGATCCTCCGGTCTCAGCCTCCCAAATGCTGGGATTACAAGCGTGCACACATGCCCGGCTCTCCATCATTTCTTCACCATATTTTTCTTTGTTCTTTGCAATCTATCTTCTTCCTCCATTTCTGCCATTTAAATTTCTCCCTCCCTTCCCACGTCTGATCTTCACTTGACATGTTGTTCAACTCCTTTCTTGTGACTCTCTCCTGACGCTCCTCTTCCCTCTCACTTTCCCAGGCCCCAGTGTCCACCACCAACTGTGGGTGCAGCCTCCTTGACTAGGCCCTCCCTCTGCTGATTACCCTTCCCATCAGACAGTACTATCTCATTTCTGTAGAGCACTCCCAAACATATCCTTTCCACAGGCCCAGTCCTGTAGAAAATTGCTACTTGACAGTCCCAAGCACCCATCATGGTGAGTGTATTTTAAGAGTGTGTATGTGTGTGTGTGTGTGTGTGTGTGTGTGTGTGTGTGTGTGTGTGTGGTGCTGGGGATTGAATTTAGGAGCATTCCTGGGGATTGAATTTAGGAGCATTCTACCTCTGAGCTACACCCCCAGCCCATTTTTTATTCTTTATTTTGAAACAGAGTCTCACTAAGCTGTCCAGGGCCTCACTAATTAGCTAGGGCTGGCCACAAACCCGGATCCTACTGTCTCAGCCTTCCAAGTATGGGATTACAAGTGTGCACCACTATGCCTGGCTTCCCTCTTGTTCTCCTATTATACTGGTTATATTTCTATCTCCCCACTTTTTTTTATTTTTCAGTACTGGGGATGGAACCCAGGGGCAGAATATTCTACCTCTGAGCTGCATCCCAGCCCTATTTTTTTATTCTTTTTAATGTAAAACAGTATTCTTTATTTTGAAACAGGGTCTCACTAAGTTGCAGAGGGCCTCACTAAGTAGCTGAGGCTGTCCACGAACCGCGATCCTGCTGTCTCAGCCTTACAAGTGTGCGCCACCACGCCCGGCCTAGGTGTGGTTTTTATTACACCTTTCTCTGTGGCTGTTTCTGTGTTTGCTTAGACTCTTATCTTCACCTGTATCAAAACTTCCTATATCCTATCCTTCAAGAACCAATCAAGTTCTTCCTCTTACATGTTCACAGCAAGTGGGCACGGTGGTGCACACCTGCCTGTGATCCCAGTACTTGGGAGGCCGAGACAGGAGGATCATACATTTAAAGCTGGCCTCAGCAACTCAGTAAGGCTCACATCAACTTAACAAGACCCTGTTTCCAAATTAAAAAAAAAATAGAATTGAGGGTGTAGCTTAGAGGTTCAATGCCAGCAACACACACACACACACACACACACACACACACACACACACACACTGTTCACAAGAAGCTTTCTCCTTTAAGTGATGTGTCCTTGACCATACTGCGCACCTTCAAGAATCTGGACCATGTCTTAGACATCTCTGCATCTCTCAGAGCTCCTACTCAGGAGCCTTGTAGAGTCACTATTCAATAAAAAGTTCTTGAGCCGGGCATGGTGGTGCACACTTGTAATCCCAGCATTCCTAAGGCTGACACTGGAGGATTGCGGTTCGTGGACAGCCTCAGCTACTTAGACCCTCCGCAACTTAGTGAGACCCTATTTCAAAATAAAGAATGAAAAATAGGGCTGGTGGTGTGGCTCGGAGGTAGAATGCCTCTGGGTTCCATCCCCAGACCCGCAAAAAAATTTTTTTAATTAATTAATTAATTAAATAAGAAGTCCTTGGCTTGTTTAAATAAATCTACTGAAGCTATCACACTCTTGTGATACTTGGGAGACTGAAACAGGTAGATGACAGGTTCACAGCCAGTCTCAACAACTTAGTGAGGCTCTCAGCAAAACTTAGTGAGACTTTATTTCAAAATAAAAAATAAAATAAGGCTGAGGGTATAGCTCATAGGTAGAATGCCCCTAGGTTCAATCTCCAGTATCACAAAAATAGAATAAAATAGAATAAATAAATAGATCTTTCAAATGGATATAGAAGAAGAAAAACTTCTAATAGAGATTTTTATGAAGTTGAGAATTGTGTATCTGGAAAAGAATATTTACCTGGTTTTGGCATAGAATTCATTAGAATGTCCAATAACTGTGGTTTCCTCAGACTTTCTATTTGTGACACATAATGTATCGCTGATTTTCCACTAAAATCACAAAGTTTAGGGTCACTAGGAAGAACAGAAGCAACATCAAAGATTATTTAATTAAATCTGTTGAAAAGAAAAACAACATGAGAAAGAAATCATTGACATCAAGCAAATAAAAATAATCTGACATGGTTGGGGGATAATAATGATGATTTCAAAATGTATGAGATGGGGTGACAATATCCCAAGATTTTAAATATGAGAAATATTCTCTGTATTTAATTTCTACTCCCATTCTAAAGACATTCTAAAATTTGTAAAGCTGGGCATGGTGGTGCATGCTTGTAATCCTGGCACTTGGGAGGCTGAGACAGGAGGATTGTGGTTCGCAGACAGCCTCACCTACTTAGTGAGGCCCTTTGTAGCCCAGTGAGACCCCATTTCAAAATAAAGAATAAAAAATAGGGCTGGGGTTGTAGCTCTGAGGTAAAATACCCCTGGGTTCCATCCCCAGTACCGCATAATAATAATAATAATAATAATAATAATAATAATAATAATAATTTGTAGAAAATTTCCATATATATATTTTTTGGTGGTGTTGGGGATTGAACCCAGGGGAATCCTACCTTCAGCTATACCCCTCAGCCCTATTTTATTTTTTATTTGGAAAGAAGATCTCACTAGGTTGATGAGAGTTTTATTACTTGCTGAGGCTGGCCTCAAACCTGTGATGCTTCTGTCTCAGCCTCCCAAGTACTGGGATTAAGTATGTACAACCACTCGTGATAAAAATTCCCAACTTTGGACAATTTTTTCATAATTTAATGGTTCATAAATGATGTGAAGATTAAAAAATTATTTTATCATCTCAAATAACTGACTGTTTTTTCTTTCCAATGATTTAGTTAATGTTGGCTTTCTTAACATTTTTTTTTCTGATGTTAACAGCTAACTCTCTTATCATTTAAACTGGTGGAATGGTATAGAGTCTCTTTAAAATTAAGCTGAGAGCCCTGTAGTGGCTCATGCCTGTAATCCTAATACTTGGGAACCTGAGAAGAGGATCACAGGTTCAAGGCCAGCCTCATCAACTTAGCATACCCTTAGCAACTTAGTGAGATCCTGTTTCTTCTAAATGAAAAGTAACAGGGGCTGGGAGTATGACTCAAAGGCAGAATCCTCCTCTACCCTCCCTCCTCAAATAAGCAAGGGCTGAGGGTATGGCTCAGTGATAGAAGCCTTATTTATTTATTTGGTGGTACTGGGGATGGAATGCAGGGGCTTTCTACCTCTGGGCTACATTCCCAGACCTATTTTATATTTTTTATTTGGAAACAGGGTCTCACTAAGTTGCTATGAGCCTCACTAAGTAGCTGAGGCTGACTTTGAACCTGCGGGATCCTCCTGTCTCAGCCTCCCAAGCGCGGGGATTACAAGCATGCGCCACCAGCACCCAGCTCTTATTCTTTATTTTTGAAACAAGGTCTCACTAAGTTATGGAGAGCCTCCCTAAGTAGCTGAAGCTGTCTGCAAACCACGATCCTCCAGTCTCAGCCTCCCAAATGCTGGGATTACAAGTGTGGGCCGCCAAGCCCAGCCTCTTTTCTTTTTAAAACAAAATTCATTGAAATACTGAGAAAGAACTGAATCATCTGTTCTTATTTGCTGAAAAGACACCTAGGTAACAGCAACAGATAACTGCAATTCTAACACGAGAGACTGATTATCAACCCTATTACTTTTTTAAAAAGTTGTTAATTTCCCACCCTCTAAAAGAGCATTTGGTATGAAAACATGCCATTTCCAGATAACTGGAAATCATTATAATAAATTGCTTTTGATAGACTGACAATGCTTTTCAAAATAATTAGTCACCTCCTAGAGGTGGGCAGCTGCACATTCAGCACTTAGTTGACAAGAGTGATAACAGGCCAGCTTTCAAATAAAACAGTAATTATATAGGCACAGAAAACGAGGAGCCAGGTATCTTAAGAGTGATAGCCCACTTTAACATATATTCCTTTGCAACTAGGAAATCATTTTTGTGATGATTCATGTGTATTTAATACATATAGAAAAAAAACTCTAATCACATGGGTTTACATTGAAGAGTTTGAGACAAGCCCACCACCCCAAATAACGAAGGACACTCTAGAGATGCAAGAGACGAGCGAGGTTTATTGTGCTGCAGCTCTTTCCTGGCTAGCCAGGGGTCGAAACCCAGACGTCACTCACCAGTGGAGGGAGTTCGGTCGAGGGTTGACCCCGAGCTCACTGAAAGCTCTGGATTTATAGCCCAAAGGGGGTGGTCACACATATCAGAGCCCGCCAAAGGCATATCCAATCATATAAACTTGTAAACAAGTACAACCAATAATTTTAAAAGCAAGCATACTCATACTTAATGTACAGCAAATGATTTTACAGAGCTGTCTTTCTACGTCATTGCGCCACGGGCCAGCTTATCTCCCTTATGCTGGGCTTGCTAGTGCCGCCTCTGACCTGCAGATGGTCTAGTAGATGGCAAAAACTTAAAAACTTAAGCAGATTAAGATGAAAAACAGGAACTTGTCAGTACCCACCAGTCTATCTAAGATAACACACTCCTTCCGTACATTCTCCCATTTTACAGAAGCAATAATTTGAGCAGATCAGGATGAAAAATAGGAGCCTGTCAGTCACTGCTTGTCACTTTAGTTGCTGCATTCAATATCTTTATATTTCTCACATCACTCTTAACATTATTCTATCTTAAGTAACTTATAAAGCTATCTTTGCTAAACTTTCATGCTGTGGGGGGGAACCTCTGCTCACATATTCCCAAAGAGGTTAGTTCGTGGTTACAAGCCTCCTGGAGCAGAGAACTTGTAAAATGCTTTCAACTTTCTTCAGCCTTCCTATTCCAAAAGCATATTTGAAAAGTAAAGCATACTTCTAAATACAGAAGCTAGAGTTCAAGCAATTAATAAAAGACACTTCCACCCCCACATTTCTCAAGGAAAACTATCCTATGACTTTTACTCAAAAAGGCTATCAAAACACTTATTCATTTTTCTATTCCAAAGTCATTCTTCTCTTCATACTTATTACTATCCTATATTGTTAATCTAAATCTTTATGGGGCTAGGGTCTTTTCTAATCCTCTAGTCCCTCACAACATGTGATTTCTATAACTAATAATGGGATAGATGCCCTTGTGCAGGTGTGGGCCGACCACCCGTACTCACGCTCGATGCCTGAGGAGCTCAGACAGAACCTCGGCAGGTCTGTAGAGCGTTAGCATATCAAGACTCTCAAACAAGTCCACATCTCTGACTGCCAGCATCAGAGGGGTCACGCCGTGTCGGTTTGGGAAATTTATATCCAGGAACTCTTCAGATGCCTTTGAAGACATGAGGATTTTATTTCAGTTGAATGTTTACCATAGGCCTTTTTATACTAATCTTTGTATTTTCATTGCTTAGTCAACTTCACATTTTAACTTTTTTTCTCTCTCTCTTTCTCTCTTCCTATCTTTTTAATTTTGGTGCTGAGGACCAAATGCAAGGCCTCTTGTATACTCTTGCACGGCACCACTGAGCTGCACTCCCAAGCTTGGCTTAAATATATTCTTTCTCTTTATCTATCCTGAGAGGAAGCTGGTGAAGTCTGAACACAAGTCTGAAAGACAGACAGACAGACCTGGGTTTCAGTTTTAGCCCCATAGCTGGTTATTTGGCCTCCCTGATAGGTTATATCATAAACTTCTTATTAAAATCATAAAACCAACCCTTGATAAAATAAGGGATGCCAAGTTAAATGATGAATACCTTATTTGGAACATACTGATACTAAAAAAAGAATTTTTGTTGTTGTTGTTAAATCTGGAATTCAAATTTAATTGGTTGTCCTATAGATTTATTTGCAAAATCTGGCAACCCTGCTGGCTGACTTCTAGAGTCCTCAGGAGCTTCCTTGCAGGGTTCTTTTGATGATTAGAGACAGAATACTAAAAGCACTAAGCAGAGTATCTGACCCATAATAGGTGTTCAATAAATATGTGTTGAATGAATGATTTATAATATGTCAGTTCATTTAACTCAATTTGTATAGTCAAATGGAGGTGGGTATATGGAAGTCATTAGCTGCTTTAATGAAAGTAAAGCTTAAATTGGACAATTAAGAATGAAAAAGCTACTTGGAAGGACCAAATATTCAAACTGTTCATTTTGTAGACCAAAGTAACTCATTAATTTCCATCTCCATTTCGCTTTTTACCATCAGGATAGTCTCTGTTTCTTTCTCAATTCCTCTAGGGACAGAGTAGAGATAATGATATTACTTCAGCAGGGTGCTGTGGGAATTAATTAGTTAATATTTTTTTCAGTCTCTGAGAAGCTGCCTCTTATATCAATGTTTATTATTAGTTAGAACCAACATGAAAGTTTCTAGCTGAGAATAGTCTTGCAGTATCACATCCATTTAGCATCTCTTGATTCTGCTCCAGATCCAGTTATAGGCACTCATTTCTTAAAGCTTGGTTGCTAATTTTTAGAGATAAAAAATGTGATTATGAAAACAGACATTGGAATACAATGACAACAGCCAAAAGTACCATTAAAATAAAACGAACTGTCTTTCAGAACAATTTCTAAGGCTCAGTTCATGATGCATGACATTTTAGACTATCATTTATAACAACAAACGGATTTAAAGTGTCCTTTGGTTTCGTTGTATTTATCCTTTAACAGTACATGGCTAGAATGCCTTTCTTCTTTCTTTATCTGTTTGTGTCTTTGCCATAAGGGATTAGAAGCAACTGTTTCCTAGCAGCAATTGATTTTCTTTCAGTTGGAAAGTCACATGGGCCTGACAGTGTTTTTGAAGGTAAATGCCAAGAGTAGGCAACTGCCAGTTGCCAATAAGTAATGTCCTTGGTTATGCATATGATAAGTGTTGTAGGGGAAAATATCTACAGGTAGAAAATCTAAATAAGAGGCTAGTACCCTAATAAGAGAGCATTTTAAGATTATTTCCTCTTAAATCCTTGAGTCACAACTATATAGTAGGCAAGAACCAGGCTTTCTGATTCCCTTTTCAGGATAAAGAAAATAACTGCACCTGGCCTCTAGGGATCTAAACAGCAATTGTACAAATGGCAACAATGTCAAGGGGACTCCTCTGAGCAGTTGACATTGTCCTCTGGGGCTTCCTGGGAGTGTATCATTTCCCAGGGGCTGTGTGACTTCTTCCAGCATTCAGCTCAGCCTGAGGAAGTTGGATTGCCTGTCACTGTGTTCTTTTGTTATATTGTTTTCCACCTCAGTGGTACTGTTTGACCCTATTTCTTTCTCATATTCCCTGCCTGAAATGTTCTAGGATTGTATTTGACAGTAACTTATTTTTCTTTCAAAGGAATTCTATTTAGTCTGCACTCTTCCTGCCAGTGGTCCACCCACCCAAAGGCAGAGATAAACATCAGTATTACTAACCAGTAAGTGTTGAAGTTGTTCAAGGTCACCTTGCCATGAACTTTGTAGGAGTTTCATTTGGGGAGCCTGGATTTCATTGACTGTCAAGAGTTGTCTTTGAATATTGCAGTTCGCTACGTGGACTGCAGTTTGGTTACTGTAATTGCAGAGGGTGATGTCGGCTCCCTTTTCCAGAAGAAATCCAACAACCTGCAGCACAACAACATTTTTATTTCATATTTTTGAGTATTAACTGTTTATTCAGAACTGGGTAGAAAACTGACCTACACATGGCTCTAATTCTTGACAAAGGTAAGTTGAAAGAGAAGGGAAGAAAAATGTAGGTATGCAGGCTGGAGGTGTGGCTCTTGGTGGAATGCTTGCTAGCATGTGCGAAGCCCTGGGTTTAATTCCCAACACAGCAAGAAAAAAAGTGAAGGGTTGATCTGGAGGAAGGTGGTTGCTAATTGCATCTTTTAATTCAAGAAACAAAAATAGCTGGGCGTGGTGCACATGCTTGTAATCCCAGTACTTGGGAGGCTGAGACAGGAGGATCTCAGGTTCTTGGCCAGCCTCAGCTACTTAGTGAGAACTTGTTTCAAAATAAAGAATAAAAATAGAGCTGGAAGTGTAGCTCAGAGGTAGAATGTCCCTGGGTTCAATCGCTAGTACCACAAAAAAAGTAACAAAAATATCTGTGACATGGATGATTTCTCTGTACTATTTCTTTTCTTTTTTTTTTTTTTGTGGTACTGGGGGTAGAACACAGAGGCTTTCTATCTCCGGGCTATACTCCCAGACCTGTTTTGTATTTTATTTGGAAACAGGGTCTCACTAAATTGCTGAGAGCCTCACTCAGTAGCTGAGGCTGGCTTTGAACCTGTGCAATCCTCCTGTCTCAGCCTCCCAAGCGCTGGGATTACAAGCGTGCGCCACCATGCCCGGCCTTGTACTATTTCTTTTAGATTAGAGAACTATGAGTATTTTATGGCAAAGCCACACTAAACATTGAAGTTTTGTCGGGCCCGCTCGGCTAGACCGGGATGGGGCGGTGGCTCAAGATGGCGCCTAGGCACATTGCCAAGTCACAAGGCTCACGAGGCTGGCGGTGCCCTGAGCCTGCGCAGTGAGCCCTATCAGGCGCCCTACGGATGATCAGTGACGCAGCGCCTCATTCTACCACCAGCCTGCCTGTGAGAGGGTTAGAAATGCGCATGCCCTAGCTGTGGGAAGCTTTGGGTTGGTGGAGTGATGAGGGAGGGGTTATGAGACTATATATATATATATATATATATATATATATATATATATATATATATTGCCTGCTCTGCACATTGAGGGGGAAGCATTAAAGAGGAAGCATCATCAACAGACTCGGCGTTTGTGTGTTCTTTCCCAGGGCTCTGCAGGACGGAGCCTTAGGGACGGGACAAAGTTTCATAATAGTTTGTAATTTAATAGTCTATAATATAAGAGTCTGCAATATAAGTTCCAAATATTTAGGTTTATATATTCTCGAATGCTGCAAATATTTCTGCAAGATTTTTAGGAAGAGACTAAACTACATTCAAAATGACAAATTGATCACTTAGTTGCCAACAAGTATGGATCGGGTGCACTGATGTTGGTAACTGTCTTTGGTGCTGAGCTTCCGACAGTGAGGTAAACAAGCAGCCAGCCGTACCGGCATTTATAGTTTAGTGAGGAACCGAAACAGATAAAAAGGGCAATTTCAGCACACTGTGGTAATGCAATGACAGAGGTGAATTCAGGAGGCAGAAATGGAGCGCACTTAGAAGAAACCTACTGAGTTGTCCAGAAAGGCTGTGGAGGACGTGAGGTCTGGAACGGAAGTCATTTAACCAGGCAACGACTGGAGGCAAGATGTTCTAACAAAGCACACTGCAAGGATGAAGGGAGATACACAAGAGGAAAAACAATAACCATCCAAAGCTCTAGAAGGAGCTGCACGTGACTGGAGCTCAGGATAGAGGGTAGGAAGAAGCATGGTGGAGCCAGCCATGCCTGAGTCCTGAAAGGCCTTCCAAGCCCCTTCAAGGAGCCACGGCTGTGTTTTCAGGGAAATGGAGAGCCAGCGAAAGATTTCGGTCAGGGAAAAAGCATGACCAGACCGGTGCTTTAGAAATCACTTTGCTGAGGTGTGTGTGATGGTGCACACTTGTAATTCCAGCATTTGGGAGGCTGAGACAGGAGAATTGCAGGTTCGCAGCCAGTCTTAGCTACTTAGGCCCTTCGCAACTTAGTGAGACCCTGTTTCAAAAGAAAGAATAAAAAACCAGGCTGGGGGGGTATCTTGAAGGTAGAATGCCCTTGGGTTCCATCCCCAATACTGAAAAAAAGTTCACCTTTATCCTTATTTATCCTAGCATAAATGTAGTCAAATCAGTAAGAATCATCCTGACCACCTTATCAGAAAAAGAAGTCACTCCGTTGGCTCTGTTGGTTACTTAAAAGCCCTAATAACATTTCTTAATTGTTTTCTCATCTGTTGTGTTTCATTTTCATTAAAATTTAAATTTATGGGCAAGAGATATTACCATGTAAATAAATACTCTATGAGTGATTGAATGGGCTAAGATAAAGAAATGATGCTGCTCTTTAATATGATGGGTAACACTGATGCAGGTGTCCCCTAGAAGGACTGGATTTGGGGGAAAGGATGAGAAAGACAATTTGAACACATATTAGGATGTCTGGCTATACAGGTGGAGAGATTCAGTTGGAAGCTCAAGTTACTATATATACAGGCATCCAGGTAGAGATGTGGACTTGAGTTGAAGAATTAGGTGCCATCTCCACATGACTGAGAGATGTCAATCTTTAAAAATAGAAGAGTCCAGCCGGGCGTGGTGGCACATGCTTGTAATTCCAGTGCTTGGGAGGCTGAGACAGGAGGATCACGCAGGTTCGAAGCCAGCCTCAGCTACTTAGTGAGGCTCTCAGCAACTTAGTGAGACCCTGTTTCCAAATAAAATATAAAATAGGTCTGGGAGTGTAGCCTGGGGGTAGAAAGCCTCTGGGTTCCACCCCAAGTACCACCAAAAAAAAAAAAAAATTAAAAATAGAAGAGTCCATAAAGAAGACTGGGTGAAAGCTGCCACAGGGGCAGGTGCAAAAACCAGAAAGAAGCCCATGGAAGAAAATATTCTAAGAAAAATTGGTGTCTAGTGCTGCTAAGAAATGAAAGTGACAGAGGACGACATTGTAGATGATGTTGGCAAGAGCAGCAGAAGTAACTTGGCTGAGGAAGGTGGAGACTGCAGTAGGTCCCTCTCTAGAGAGGCGGTTGGGGCAAGCCTCCATCGTGAACAGGGCAGGGGTGCTGACCACCTTTGCTCTAGGCGATGTTTTCAAAGATGCTTGTGTAGGAAAAAGCCTTGGAAAATAGGAATAATGTCTCCTCTGGAACAATGGAAAGACACGCTCACGACCCACTGTAAAAAATTAAGTTTCCCTGAGCTTACCTACTATAAGCACATGGATCACCTGACCCTTTTCATGTTGTTCTGGGCAAATTGGGGTTTGGAAAACAGAAGGCAATGCTGATAGCCTGCCTCTTACTACAAATAAAGGTAGTAAACGGTCTTGTCCCTGGCCCAGGAGTCTCATATTTTTTACCAGAATCTAGAAACCTGTGGCAGCCTCCATTGTTAGCTTGCAACCAAAGAAGAGTCTCAGATGCTTCAGAGTGGACACATTTGGGGAGGAAATAAAAGGATGAGATGATGACAGATACATGAACTTCCGAGAAAGAACAGTGCTTTCATGGGCAAATTAATGGGATTTTTACAAAGTTCATGGAAAATGTTGTCCCTATATTGAACAAATTGTATGGCCAATTGGGCAACAAGTAATTTTACTGATTATCAATAAAGAGGAACTGGGAGGTAGATGGTAGATGCAAGCTGAGTACCAGAAAATATGTTGGAAAACATCTGTTCAAATAGTGCCCTGTGAGCCAGGCATGGTGGAGCATGTTCGTAATTGGGATTTGGGAGGTTGAGACAGGAGGATTGTGGTTCACAGACAGCCTCAGCTACTTAGTGATGTCCTTTACAACTCAGTGAGAACCTGTTTTAAAATAAAGAATAAAAATAGGGCTTGGGGTGTAGCTGGGAGGCAGAATGCCCCTGGGTTCCATCCCCACTACCAAGAAAATAAAGAAAGAAAGAAATAAAAAATAGTGCATTGTGGTTGCCAGCCCTCCTTTGGGTACCGTCTTCCTCACCAATCTAGCAGTTAGCCTCAGATCCATGCCATGGCAAGAGATAATTCCAAGATCCATCCTGGATGGGCAAAAGGCTCTACCCCCTTTCAGACAATAGTTATAGAGACATGCACCTTTGCTGCAAAGAATACAAAAGAAAAAAATGCAAAAAAAAAAAAAAAAGAGTGAAAGGAGAACCGTTCATGACTGATATGAACAGAAACTATGGGAACTCCCAAACCATGGTTGGTTCATCTTAGAGATGGGTGATGGGGAGCATTTACTTAAGAAGAACCACAGGCTGTTTTACAGCTCAGCTCTTCTTGATGACCACTGTAGATCCATGAAGTGATGACGGCAAGTTCTCAGAACTTTTTGCAGTGGAGGTTGGCTGCTCTAAGAGAGGTCTGGACTTCTGGGGGAGGTTTCCCATAGATAGACAAATTCCCATGGGAAACGAAAGATAAGGCACTGGAGAGTGTTCAGGCTCTTCCTGGCCTGCGTTTATGATACTTATGAAGGCAACCAACTAGAGAGTGAGAAATTGACCAAAGAAACCTAGATCTATTTTTGTGATTAGCCTCACTGTCCTGGAAAACTCTCCTAGCCCTTATATTAAAAGGTGTGCATGGTGGTGCATAGCTGTAATCTCAGTACTTGGGAGGCTGAGACAGGAGGATCACAGGTTTAAGGTCAGCCTCAGCCACCTAGCAAGACCCTGTTTCAAAGTAAAAATTAAAATAAATTAGGGCTGGGGGAGTGTATCTCAGAGGTAGAACACCCATGGGTTCAACACCCCCCTCAGTACCCAAACAAAAGCAAACACACAAATAGCTGGGCACCACCATGCATGCTTGTAATACCAATACTTGGGAGGTTGAGACAAGAGGATCGTGGTTTGCAGACAGCCTCAGCTACTTAGTGAGGCCCTTTGCAACTCAGTGAAACCCTGTTTTAAAATAAAAGACCAAAATATAGGGGTGGAGGTGTAGTTTGGAGGTAGAATGACCCTGGGTTCCACCCCCTAGTACCACAAAAAAATGAAAGAGAGAGAGAGAGAGAGAGAGAGAGATTGAGAGAGAGAGAGAGAGAGAGGGAAGAGAGGAGAGAGAAAATAAAAAAAGGGCTGGGGGTGTAGCTCAGAGGCAGAAGGCGCTGGGTTCAATCCCCAGCAGCAAAAAACAAAAAACAAACAAACAAAAACACACATACAAAAAAAGGGGATTTTTGTTGTTGTTGTTGTTGTTGTGGTGGTGGTGGTGGTGGTGGTGGTGGTGGTGGTGGTGGTAGTGGTCCTGGGGATGGAACTCAGGGACTTTGGGCTACACCTCTAGATCTGTTTTATTTTTTTAATTTGGAAATAGGGTCTCACTTAGTTGCAGAGGGCCTCACTAAGTAGCTGAGACTGGCCCGGAACCTCTGATCCTCCTGTCTCAGCCTCCAAGTACTGGGATTACAAGCGTGTGCCACCACATCTGGCCTAAAAAGGAAAATTCAAAAGATGTTGTCATGGCAGCAGGACTACAAATGACCGGGATTAAAGTAGATTCCATAAAAAAAAAAAAAAAAAAAAAAGCTGGATCAAGCCTGTGTTAACCAAAGGCTGCAAATCCCACAGGTTCAGTCAGAAAGCAATATGGCTATGGCCATTGAATTAAATGCTCCTGCAAGCTGACAGAGAGAATGTTAATACTAATGATCTTGGCACCTGAGAGAGAGCTTCGGAGGTACTGAAAATGCCAGAAGTTCATTTGGTTGAACAACAAGAAGCCTGTGTGCTCTGGAAACCAAATGCAAGCATGCCTACGCATCTACTCACGCAGACGTTCCTCCCCCTCCCCCGTACCTCTGCGAGGTTCTCTTCTGCGGCTGTAATGAGAGGCGTATTCCCGGTCTTTGGGTGCTGAAAATCAAGGTTTCCCAGGATGGAATGGACTTTGGTAATATAGTCACAGATGAGTTCCACATCACCTCTTGAAACAACTTCCAGGAAATCATGAATCAGCTTATTTTTATTCATCTTGGTAGTTCCATGTAATTGCCTTTGAGAGAAAAGAAATGGTCTCATTGTATGAGAGCCAGCAAAACAGGGCTGGTTCAAACACACCATATTCTGCCTTTCTGGCCACTTGTTTCCTTCTTTTATATGTAAAAACCTCACACTAGCTTTTAAGACTGTGTGTGTGTGTGTGTGTGTGTGTGTGTGTGTGTGTGTAACCCAGGGGCATTCTATTTCTGAGCTACACCCCCAGCTCTATTTTTTATTTTTTATTTTAAAACAAGGTCTCACTGAGTTGCAAAGGGCCTCACTAAGTAGCTGAGGCTGTCTGCGAACTGCGATCCTCCAGTCTCAGCCTCCTGAATGCTGGGATTACAAGCATGCGCCACCACGCCTGGCTTTATAATCATTTTCTTTATGAAACTCCTATCTTCCCACCAATGCCATAACCTCTTCAATATCTGGAGTGTCCAGGGCCTTACACTTTTGTTTCTACCATAATCTAGCATAGTGTGAATAAGGGGCATGGAGACCACCATTCTAGGTTTCCCAGGAAAGTCCTAGTTTTAACCTTAGCCAGCTGGTGGCACACACCTATGATCCTAGTACTTGGGTGGCTGAGATAGGAGGATGGTAGGTTTGAAGCTGGCCTCAGCAACTTATGAGGCTTTCAGTAACTTTGCAAGACCCTGTTTTCAAATAAAAATAAAATAGGGCTGGGAGTGTAGCTGGGAAGGGGAATGCCCTTGGGTTCACCTCCCAGCACTCAATCAATCAATATCCCATCTCGGTTTCCCAAATCATTGAAAAAATTTTAAAGGTCAGCTTTAGCAGTTTAGTGAGGCCTTTAGCAACTTAGTAACATCCTGTTTCAAGCTAAAAAATAAATTAAGATAAAATAAAGTACGGCTGGAGTCATGGCTCAGGGGTAGATGGACCCTGAGTTCAATCCCCAGTACCAATGAAAGCAAAGGTGAATGGGATTTGTGATTGATTGACCATAAAAAATGAAAGACAGATCTAAAAGGTAGGGCCTGGAAACAGAGGAGGACCTGATCCTGGGAGATCTGATGCAGAGTTGTTTTTTTTTTTTACAGAATAATAATAGATGAGGTCAGCAACAGGGCCAGTATGCAAACAGGGTGTGCCGTCTCCTTAGTTTTCAAAGAAATTGTGGCCTTGGCTTAGTGCAGTTTCCTAAACTTGCCCACGATTAAAAATGACCTTTTTCCTTGTTTTAAAGACATTCAGGTTCCTTTAGTAGGTCTGAGTTGAGGCTAGATAGAGACTCTCCTTTCAAAAATTATTATTATTATTATTATTATTATTATTATTATTTGTGGTACTGGGGGTGGAACCCAGGGGCTTTCTACCTCCTGGCTACACTCCCAGACCTATTTTATAATTTATTTGGAAACAGGGTCTCACTAAATTGCTGAGAGCCTCACTAAGTAGCTGAGGCTGGCTTTGAACCTGTGCGATCCTCCTGTCTCAGCCTCCCAAGCACGGGAGTACAAGCGTGCACCACCACGCCCGGCTAAAAAAATTAATTTTTAAAAAATAGACTTTATTCCTTAGAGCAGTTTTAGGTTCATAGCAAAATTGAGCATAAATTTCAGTATATGCTCTGCTCCCCCCTTCCCCAATTGGCCCTATCAACACGTTGCACCTAAGTGGTACATTTGTTAAGAATTGATAATCCAACTAAGCATGATAACGCACGCCTGTAATCCCAGTATTGAGAGGCAGAGACAGCAGGATCACAGGTTCAAGACCAGTGTCAGCAATTTAGTGAGACCCTCAGCAACTTAGTGAAACCCTATTTACAAATAAAAAATAAATAAATAGGTCTGAGGTATAACCCAGAGGTAGTAGATAGACCCTGCATTTAATCCCAGTACCAAATAATAATAATAATAATAATAAATAATAATAAACCTGCAAACGCAGCATTATTATCCAAAATCTATAGTATTCATCAGTGTTCACTCTTGATGGTACACAGTCCATGAGTTTGGATAAATGTATAATGACATGCATGTATGTGTCGCTATTATAGGTTTATAAAGAATAGCTTCACAACCCTAAAATTCCTCTATACTCAGCCTTCACCCCTCCCTCCCTTCCTCCCTATTGACTCCTGGCAACCACTGATCTTTTTTCTTCCTCCAGAGGCTCATTTTTTTTCCATCAAGTATTCAGGTGATTCACATCATGAGGCAATTTCTAGAAACACTGACCTAGTAATTAGAATTTAATCTACAAACCGGGTGTGAAGGCGCACGCTTGCAATCCCAATACTTTGAGAGGCTGAACAGGAGGATCATAGGTTTGAGGCTAGCCTTAGCAACTGGGCAAGTTCTCAGCAGCTTTGTGAGACCCTGTTTCAAAATAAACAATAGGGTCTGACTAAATTGCTGAGGCTGGTTTCATATTTGCAATCCTCCTGTCTCAGCCTCCCAAGTACTAGGATTACAGACATGCACCAGCACACCCGGCTCCAAAAAGATTGAATGGAACTAGTATTTAAAGGAACATTTGCATAATAGACCTATTTTCCACATGAGGGTCTTGGGTAGATGGGGATGAGGTAATCAGACTCCTCATTAACAGCATTGGGTGGTGTTATATTTTCCTTTTTTTAAATTTTTTCCCCTCCAGCTCTGATCTGCGCTGGCCCTCCCTTCTGGCAGGGTTCACAGGAACCCAGTATAATGTACCTGGAAGGGACCCTCAGGTGTGTCTGGCTTAATTTATTTATTTATTTTATTTATTTATTTTGCAGTGCTTGGGTTGGAGCCCAAGGGCATTCTACCTCCGAGCTACACTCCCTGCCCTATTTATTTTTTATTTTGAAACAAGGTCTCACTGAGTTGCAAAGGGCCTCACTAAGTAGCTGAGGCTGTCTGCGAACAGTGATCCTCCAGTCTCAGCCTCCCAAATGCTGGAATTACAAGCGTGCACTACCACACCTGCTCTTTTTATTTTTTGTACTGGGGATTGAACCCAGGGGCATTCTACCTCCAAGATACACCCGTGACCCTTTTTATTTTTTGTTTTGAAAAAGGGTCTTGCTAGGCTGCTGAGGCTGTCCTAAAGCCTGCAAACCTCCTGTCTCAGCCCCCCTAATACTGGGATTACAAGTGTGTGCCACCATGCTAAGCTATGCCTCTGTCTTTATAAGGGTCATGCTGCAGCTCTTTGAAAACCCTCAAACTTTCCATGAGGGTTTTGATTTTGTTTTTGTGGTACCAGGGATTGAACCCTGGGACATTCTACCTCTGAGCTACAATCCCAGACTTTTTTACTTTGAAACAGGGTTTCACTATGTTACTGAGTACTGCCCTGGAATCTGGGATTACACTCCTGTACCACCATGCCAAACTTGTGTGCCGGTTAAAAAAATATTTATTTATTTGTTTGTTTGTTTATTTATTTATTTTGCGGGTCTGGGATGGAACCCAGGGCCATTTGACCTCCTAGCTACACCCCCTGCCCTATTTTTAATTCTTTATTTTGAAACAGGATCTCACTAAGTTATGGAGGGCCTCACTAAGTAGCTGAGGCTGTGCAAAACGGGATCCTCCAGTCTCAGCCTCCCAAAGGCTTGGATTACAAGCGTGCGCCACCACACCTGACTTTATTTTTTTAATTTAACACTTTGCTTTTAAGTTTGTCCTTGTGTTTGTCTGCTTTGTTATTATGTGTTCACTGTATCTTATGATCTTATTCTTTGGCAGTGGCATCTTAGTTACCTCTGACGTCCTGCTCCACACAAAACATTGTGATGATTCCCTCTGAGGACCTTGTTGTGCACCATGTAAAGGTTTTTCTGTGGCAAATGAGTTGAGACTAATTAATTTCACTAAATACTGCCAGATTATTCTCGAGAATGGCTTCATCAATTTATCCTCCCACCAGCAGCATCTGACTGTTCGCTTTAATCTCCGCTAAGAAAAGCAGATGTTTGCTTGATTGCTGCCACTTAATCGTGATATGAATCATTAGCATTTAATAAGCAGTGCAATTGGAATTTTATTAAATGCAGAAAGAACAGATCTCTTCAAAATCAGGCTACAGAAAAAATTTCAAACCAATACAAATATCTGTCCCTGCAAATCGCTTTGCAGCTTGGAATGAAATATATAGTTTTGTTTTGTTTGGTGTGTGTGTGTGTGTGTGTGTGTATGTGTGTGTGTGTGGTACTGGGGGTGGAACTCAGGGGCTTTTCTACCTCCGGGCTATACTCTCAGACCTATTTTATTTTTTATTTGGAAACAGGGTCTCAATCTCACTAAGTTGCTGAGAGCCTCACTAAGTAGCTGAGGCTGGCTTCGAATCTGTGCAATTCTCCTATCTCAGCCTCCCAAGCACTGGGATTACAAGCGTGCACCGCCATGCCCGGCTTACATAGTTGTTTTTGAAAATGCAACATTATTTTCAGTATCATTTCAGGTAAAAGAGAAAAGGCTTTCCAAAACAAAGGATAAACAGCATGCTCTTCAATAAAGCTAAGTATCATACACTCAAATAACAACCAGGCAAGAAATTGATATTTATATCACCAGCTTTTTCATAAAGTAGAAATAAAACCATAAAGATTCCCTCCCAAAAGGTTAGTACCTAGTAATGTTATGTATGAGCTTGTGGTTAACTCTTTCATGTAAGCTTTTTTATTCTACATGTAATATTTACTGTCTAAAATAAAAACTTAGATTTAACAAAACTGCAATGCTAAAGTTACCAATTTGAATCTCACTATAATGATGGGCAGTGTGGTCATGACTTGGTCACCCATTGTCTCCCAAACTCAGTGGTGTCTGGAGAAAGACAGCGGGATGAGACGAAGGCACGGCGGTGCCCACACTCCCCACACCCTATATTACCACCAGCAGACCCATGCTGCTGCTTGCTAGCAGCTCTGTCTCTTCCTCTGACCTTCACTCCATACATTTCCATTTTAAGTTTCTTCATAAGAAAACGTTTTCAATTTTCCATCTTGAGTTGTTCTGAGCAGCAATTTTTAAAATCAATAATGTTTTATTCCATGGGGCTTTCTGGCTTTGCCTCTATTGAAGCCCAGTCTTTCTTAGTTTTAATTGAATGCAGTTTATCTACTTGAAAAGCTATAAGGTTTTTTTCTCATCTTGTACATTTGGCTTGGAATTTTATGTAATAGAAACTTAAAGTAATGGAAATTTTATTTTATATTAATGAAATGTGTCTGAGAATGTATGTATACCATGCTGAGTGGTTGCAAGACTTATACTATATAAAGTTGACTAATCTTTAGGTAATTCAAATAAATCATTGTCCCTGCAGGTAACTCAATGGAATCAAGTGTCTTTACATACTTCTCTTGTTATTACTAGCTTAGCCCATGGTTTAGAGGCATTTCCATTTATTGGTAGGGATTAACACAGTATTTGAAAAGTCACAAACAGCTTATTACAACTGGAAGGCTATAATTATTTGGGATTAGAACACAGTTTTCTCCATCAGTTTACCTGATGTTCTTCCTCTGGGACATCCTTTGGGGAGAAAAAGAAAGCTGCAACATACGGTGTTATCTGAAACAGTATGAAAAGCGGAGATTTGTCTTACCTAGGGCGTGTTTTGCTGAAGGAGTTGGTACCCAGTGGAAGAAACGCCAGGCCTAATAGCAGCCAACATCATCCTCATTCACTGTAGCACTGATTTCTGGGCCGGCTTTCAGCCCACACTTAAACCAGGGATCCGTTTAAAAGCAGAGATTTAAATTTTTTTCTCCTATTTTTATTCCAGTGTTGCACAACCCAAATACCTTTTCAAAAACATAATTAAAACTGGTTCTGCAGGCACTAACCCTTCGTCAGGCTGCAGGGAGCTTGCTTAGTTTATAGGCTGTCACCCGGGCAACTATGCACTGTGTGTTTAGCTTGGAGAATTGAAAGCAGAACAGTTTCATCTAGGAAGAAAAACAAGTATTGCACACTCTTCCTGGTTGAGGCTGGAGTGCTTAAAAAAGTTAGGCCCCTGTGCACTTCCATGGTCGACACAATTGCCATTAGGATTTTCCTTACTGTGACTGTCTCCGGGAAAAGCCATACCTTTGTCATCCCTGCCGTGGGCCAGAGGGTTACTCCCCACATCTAGATACAGTCACAGGGTGAGATTCCAAAATATTGCCCTTGAATTGGTTGTTTTTCAGACCCAGACTTGAGAACCACAGTGGATGGATAATCCTAACATTAGAAACTCTTTTGGTGCTAGATATTGAACTTAAAGGCATTTTACCTTTGGGCTACATCTCCAGCTCTATTTTCTTTTTAATTTGGAAACAAGGTTTGCTAAGTTGCCGAGAGCCTCTCTAAGTTGCTGAGGCTGGCTTTGAACCTGCCATCCTCCAGTCTCAGCCTCTCAAGTACTCAGATTACAGGCATGCACCACCACGCCTGGCCCTAGAATATATTTCTTGTCTAGACAGGATCGTGGTATTCTAAAGAAAAAACTTCAGTGAATGGACTGCCTTTTGTCTGACTCATCAATGGCAGTGAACCCAGTTGAAAAAGACTGGTCTATGAAAACAAGCGCATAAGAAGGTGATGCCAGGGTACTCGGACACATAAACTCAGCTTCCCTTCATGTGTGGCTAGGTTCTTTCCTGCCACTTATTGAAGGATGCAGAGGTTTCTCTTCTAATGATGTGGGTAACATTATAATTTTTTTTTTTTTGGTACTGGAGATTGAATCCAGGGGCATTCTACCTCTGAGCTACATCCCCAGCCCTATAGGCAGTGAGATTATAAATGATACAGTAATGGAGTATACATGTGAGTATACATTTGTCAAAACCCACCAATATACAACACAAAGAGTAAGCCATCATGTAAACTTTAGACTTTACAGTAATGACAGCACAACCAGTTAATAATAACATGTCCACACCTGCACATCAATTGTAACAAATAGACTGCATCAATAGAAGATTAAATAATAGGGGAAACTGGTTTTGGTGGGAGAGAAGTATGTGGGAATGGTATGCTTTAAAATATCAATTTTTGCCAGGCGTGGTGGCGCATGCTTGTAATCCACGCTCTTGGGAGGTGGAGACAGGAGGATTGCGCAGGTTCAGAGCCAGCCTCACTGGCTTAAGAGACCCTGTTTCCAAATAAAAAGTATAAAATAGGTCTGGGAGTGTAGCCTGGAGGTAGAAGGGCTTCCAGCAACCCCAGTACCACCAAAAAATAAAAATAAAATAAAATAAAATATCAATATTTTTCCCAGGCGTGGTGGTGCTTGCTTGTAATACCAGCGCTTGGGAGGCTGAGACAGGAGGATCACACATGTTCGAAGCTAGCCTCAGCTACTTAGTGAGGCTCTCAGCAACTTAGTGAGACCCTGTTTCCAAATAAAATATAAAATAGGTCCGGGGGTATAGCCTGAACATAGAAGGCCCCTGAGTTCCATCCCCAGTACCACAAAAATAATTTTTTAAATATTTAAAATTGCTTAAAAAGTCTATTGGTAATTTTAGAAGGAAGATATTGAGTGGGAGGCATTTTTCATAAACAAAACCAGATAGTACTTGTCACTAACAGACCTGCACACAAAATGTGCTACAGGAAGCTCTCAAGTGTGAAGTGAAATGAACCAGACGGAGACTTGAACTGATATGGTGTGAAGATGCCAAAGCCACCAACGAGGTGGGTAAATATAAAAAGAAAGGGGAGGAGGCAAGTGGACTTAATTGGTTGGAAGGTTCTTGTACTTTATGAGAAGTGATATAGTACATAACTATAAGTAAATTGTGAACAATGAGTATTTTCTTTCTCTCTCTCTCTCTCTCTCTCTCTCTCTCTCTCTCTCTCTCTCTCATACTTGGGGTAGAACCCAGGGGCTCTCTACCTCCGGGCTATACTCCCAGACCTATTTTCTATTTTATTTGGAAACAGAGTCTCACTAAGTTGCTGAGAACCTTGAGTATTTTGTGTGTGTGTGTGGGGGGTGTCTGGGGATGGAAGCCAGGGGCATTCGACTTCCGAGCTATACCCCCTGACTTTATTTTTTTATTATTCTTTATTTTGAAACAGGGTCTCACTAAGTTGCGGAGGACCTCACTAAGTAGCTGAGGTGGTCCACGAACCACAATCCTCTTGTGTCAGCCTCCTGAAAATACTGAGATTACAAGTGTGTGCCACCGTGCCTGGCTAGTATTTTCTTTTCTCTTTCTTTCTTTCTTTCTTTCTTTCTTTCTTTCTTTCTTTCTTTCTTTCTTTCTTTCTTTTTTGCAGTACTGGGAATAGAACTCAGGGGCATTATACCTCCAAGCTATATCCCCAGCCCTATTTTAGTCTTGTTATGTTTTGAAGCAAGGTCTCACTAATTTGTGGAGGGTCTCACTAAGTAGCTGAGCTGTCTGTGAACCGTGATCCTCTTGTCTCAGTTTCCCGAATGCTTGGATTACAAGCACGTACCACCACTTCTGGCTAACAATGAGTATTTTCATTCCTGCAGTAATTTCTAAATAATAATGCAGACACCAACTGACAAGCCAAAAAATAATGTGTTCAAATGCAATTCTAGCTAGATGTGTTGGTACACACCCATAATCACAGTATTTGGGAGGCTAAGACAAGACGATGGCAGGTTAAAGCCAGCCTTAGAAATTTAACTAGGCCCTTTGCATCTTAATGAGATCCTATTTCAAAATAGAAAATAAAATGGGTTAATGGTATAGCTTGTATGTACAATTCCCCTGAGTTTAGTTACTAGCACTAGAAATAATAATAGTAACAACAATGAAATTCTTAAAAAATTAATCCAAAAGGCAGAGATAAAAAATGAAGAAAGAATAGATGGGGCAAATAGAAGATTAATAGTAAGATGGTGTTAGGTTCGTGCGGTAAAAAGACGAGAGAGACCAGGGTACACGGAAAAAATTTTAATGTGGTCCTCTTGGGGATAGGGGCTGGACCACTCCTGGAGACCTGCAAGCCCCTCCAAGGCTGGAGAGGAAATGCCTCTCTTTTTAAGGTTTAAGTCTTGGAGATGGGACTACGCATGGGAATGCAGCCCCTCGACATCTCCTGCCTCACAATATCACCTGTGATATAGCCCAGCAGAGTCTCCTCCTCCTTCTCTAGGATTCTTCCTCCATGAGAAGGGGGAGGGACCCAACTTGTTATCCCGGCCTTTTGGTGATAATGGGCGGAGATTCAAATCTTAAACTACTTCCTGCTGTCAAGGGGTGTTGTAAGGGGGCCCCTCAGCCGGGAGAGTTCGGGTCCTGCAGAAGTGGGCAGGTGAGAGTATGGCTGCAGCATGAGTTGGAGGTTACCCTGGACAGCTTCGTGATGTGTGCTCGAGGAGACTTTAGTAGACAAGGAGTTAGGGCAGTTTGGCATCCGAAGAGGGCACCGTAGTATGTAAACAAGTGGATCTGCTAAAATAAAAACATCAAAGAGAATTATGCTGAGAAAAATAAAGCTTAGTAGGCCCCAACACTGTGCAAGAGAATTTAATATGGGACTATTGTAACGGAGCCCTTTTTAGCTGGGTAAGATGATGCAGTTGGGGTCCCCCAGCAGTTTGGCTGTGGTAGGTGTGGTGAGCATCACTGTGAAGGGCCCAGTCCACCGTGGTTGGAGATGTTTTGGTTGAAGCGACTTGAGGAGGACTTGATCCCCTGGCTTAAGGGCCTTGACTGCAGGTATGGAGCTGCTTCTTCAGTCCCAGGTTGGGGAAGATACTGGTCAGCATTTTCCCTAAGAAGGTGCCCAAGAAAAGACCAGTAAGGAAGATAGGAAGACAAAGGAGGGGGATCCGAAGGGAGAGTGTGATTATGCAGGAAAGGGAGACCAAATAGCAATTCAAAGGGCCTCATAAAGGTTGGGCTTCAAGGCGTGGCTCTTACACAGGCCAGAGCTAGTGGCAGGAGTTCAGGTCATGATACTCGCAGCTCTTGGATCTGGTCAGCTGAGGTGGGCAGCTGCAAATCTTGTAAGGCCTTGACCTGGTCAACAGTTAGTCCTCGGGTGTTTGGGGTGAGATGTAGGCCTAGATACCACACCTCTGACACTGATAACTGGGCTTTATGTGGGGCCACCCTGTAATCCCTGCTTCCAAGGAAATTAAGGAGAAGGGCAGTGTGCCATTTGGATACTTCCAGGGAGGGACTACAAAGTAAAAGGTCATCCACATATTGTAACAGAGAACTAGGCTCCAAGGGGCACTGGTGGAGGTCCTGTGCAAGAGCCTGTCCAAAGAGGTGTGGGCTATCTCGAAAACTCTGGGGAAGGACGGTCCAGGTTAGTTGTTGAGCAACCTGGGTATTGGGGTCCTCCCAAGTAAAGGCAAAAAGGGGATACAACTCAGATGCAGAGAAATTGTATAAAACACATTCTTAAGTCAAGAACTGAAGAGGGTATACGGTTTAGGGACAACTGGGTGGATTGGGACCACTGCATCATTAATTAAATGGAGATCCTGGACTAAATGATAAGTTCCATTAGGCTTTTTAACTGGGAGAGTGGGAGTATTATAAGGGGAAATAGTAGGGATAAGCAGTCCCTGGACCAGGAGATGAGAAATCATGGGTTTAAGCCCACATCGGTGAAGGAGGGATATGGAAAACTGGGAGTGGGCAGGGAAAATAGTGGGGTCATGTAGGACAATCCAGACTGTGGTGTGGTGGGTCACCACAACTGGGGTGCTGGTATCCCATACTATAGGGTCAACCAAATCTATTGGAATGGGAGGTTTGGCTTCCTGGTCATTAACTGTAGCTTCAGCCATTAAAAGTATATTAGAGGAAACAGAAGCCGTGTGAAATTAAATGAAAGTTCGGCCCCAATTTTGGTTAAAAAGTCTCTACCTAAAAGGGGAGTAGAACATGAAGGGATAATCAGGAATGGATGGTTAACCATAAAGGTCTCTAAATGACATAAGAGGGGGCCTGTAGTACGTGGGCAAGAGCACATACCATCAATTCCCTGAACCGAGATTTGGGAAGGGAAACTAGGTCCTGAGAAGGAAGGGAGGACAGAGTAGGTAGCTTCCATATCAATCAAGAAGGAGATTGGCTTACCCGCTACCTGGAGAGTTACCCTGGGCTCAGCTTGAGTAATATGGGTGGCCGAGGCCAGGGAGTGTCAATCTTCAGCCAGGCCAAGTAGGGCCAATGGTGGGGCCTGGTCTGGAAGGGTGGTTCTCCTGTGTTGAGGCACCTGAGACTCACCTCTTCTCCAAGGGCACTCACTTTTCCAGTGTCCTTCCTGGCCACACACCAGGCACAGCCTGGTCAGTGGACATGACTGGGGCAACCGCATGCTCAGTGACCAGTGCCTCCACACTTGAAACAAGCTCCTGGAGGTGGCTGCCATTGCTCCCATCCTCCTAGGTGGCACTCACTGCCCTGAGGGCTGGCTGTACTCAGCTGGCCTCGGGGCTGCTGCCAGGGCTTGGGCCTGTAAATCTGCCATCTGGAAAAATCAGAGTGTATGCTCTACTTCCACCTGTTCATCTCTGGAGTTAAAAACTTTAAATGCCATGCTTACCAAATCTCAGATAGGGGTTTGATGACCATCCTCAGCCTTTTTTAATTTTCTCAGAATATCAGGGGCTGATTGGCCAATAAAATGGGTTGCCAATACTACTGAGCCTGCCTCAGAAGACGGACCTAAGGGGTATAGAGGGTAAAAGCCTCTTCTGACCGATTAAATAAAACCGCTGGGTTTTCATTTGGACCCTGAGTGATTTCCTTAAGCTTATCATAATTAACTGCTTTGTGGGAGGCATCTCACATGCCATCAAGAAGGCATAGTATCATGTGATTCCTCTTTTTTATTCCCTCACCCCTGTCATTATAATCCCAGTGGGGATCCTCAGAAGGAACTGCAGCTGTTCCGGTAGGGAGCTGTGGATTGGTTAGGTGAGCCTGATCGGCCCGTTCCCTGGCAGCCTTCAGAATATTATCGTGTTCATCTGGAGTTAAAGAAGAGGTTAAAATGACATGAAGATTCTGCCAAGTTAAATGATATGCTTGTACAATATGTTGGAATTCCTTAATAAAACCAGAGGGATTGGCTGAAAAAGAACCCAGTCTCTTTTCAAGTTGAGCAAGGTTAGGAAGGGAAAAAGGAACATGGACACGGCCCACGCCTTCTTTACCAGCCACTTTACAAAGCAGGCCAAGAGAGAAGGGGGGGGGGTCTTTGGAACGGGTGCAGTGACCTACAGGGGTAGGTGAGGGAGAGGTAAGGGATGGTCCCTTAAGGGAGGAAGGTGGGGGAGAAAGGAGTGAATTAGAGTGGGAGACTGTCCCAGAATAAGATGACGATAATGGTGGTAAGGAGAGGTCTTGTGGGTCAGGGTCATCAGGAAATGGGGCCTGTAACTCGGCAGGGTCAGACTCCAGCATCCACGTGTCGTCACAAAATGGCGACCGTGAGTCAGCAGAATTGCAGGCCTGTGATACCAAAAGACCACCAGGTGGTGCCTGTGAGTTGCCACATGGCAACCAAGATGGCGGCTGCAGCTGGTGGGAATCCCCAGCAAGCATGACTCGAGCAGCAGAGGCGGGAGGGATGGAAAGGGAAAGCCGAGAACGCATACACAGAAAAGCCTGTACGTACAGAACCTCTGACGATTTACCTGTGAGGAGATAGAAAGGAAATAGGCAGATAGGGAAAAGGCCTTGGTAGAAAAAAGCTAATTTCCTGAGTTTCCTGAGGGGCGACAAATGCCTGAAACTCCAAAGGCTCAGAGATAAGAAGGATCAGAGCTTCACAAAGCCATCCTGAGTTTCCTAATCAACAAACCCACCCAGCAAGTCTGGCATTCCTGAAAGGAGACCCTTCAAAGAACTTGCAAATGTCCTATGCAAATTCTCCTTGGAATCTCAAAGTCACCCTAACCACAAACGGACTTGCAAGCGGTCAGGCATTGGCCAGTCAGATGGCAAAAGGGGGGACTTTCCCTCTCGGGACCCCCTCCCCTTCTGGGGAGCTGTTCTCTCTCTCGCAGGTCGTGTTGGCCCTGATAGAAGGCAGAGTGCATCTGAGGGCACGTGGCTCGGGCGACTCTCGAGTAGTGACCTGAAGGCCTCTGCTGGAAATCATGGCTGACCAGGCCCCTAGGGGTGACCTGCACCTCTTTTCTGGCAGATCACGTGGACTCTGGGAGAAAGTAGTTTGCAACTGATGGGCACTTGGCTCGGGCGACACTCGGGTAGTGACCCTGAAGGCAGCTACTGGACCCCAGAGTTCCAACCGCCCCTATGGGGTGTTCGGCCACTTTTCTCTATTCCCTTCTGGCTTGGGCTACTCTCAAGTATTGTCCTGAAGGCAGCTGCTGGACCCAGAGTTCCAGACCCTTTGGGGGTGTTCAGCCACCCTTGCCCCATTCCCTGCTGCTTCCAATAAACCTTTTACTCCCCTTCCTGAGGTCTGCGGGTGTCATTCTTCGCTCTCTGTAGACAAGAACTCGCAGGGGTTTTCTCGCAAGAAACCCCCGTTTCATCTGCCCATTTGCAAAAGTTTCTGAGATCAGTCAACATTTTAATATCTAACATACCCATCTCAGGCTATCGAGAACCATTACCCAACTCATAAGTGGGCCAGACCTTTGTGCAGAAAAATATGAGCTGCTTGGGGCACAGTTCCCCAGATAAACCTAGAGTCTGGAGATTAACCAGAACATAGCTGAGTGTGTACTGGGAGGCTATCTTTGATGGCTGGCTTCCCCCCATGACTAGTCAGTGGGTGAGGACGGAAACAAGAATTTGGCGTCCCAAGATTCTGCCTAATGTCCAGAAACAACGTGGTTGTGTTAGAGAAGGACGTCTCCGTTCCCTTTATACAACCGTAGGGCAGCCTGGCTATCCCCAGAGAACTTGGGAACCAACAATTTTGGGTTTATTTAACAGCTGTGAGCCCAAGTCCGAAAGAGGCTAAAAGCCAGAAAGGGAAAGGGAAGTTTACCACAGTGTAGTGTTATCAGCCAATGCTGACTGAAAGCGAAGTGCTTAGAGTCTGCAGAGCCTGAGGCATGCTGTGGAGCTGTTGGGTGGAATTAGGGTTGGATGAGGTTTAAGATGGCCACCAGGGCTTGGCTGGGTGGTATCTAAGACGGCAGCTAGCTCTCTGGGCTGGATGGAAGTCAAGATGGCCGCCGGCCGATGCTAGGAGGAGCGTCTGGTTAGGTGGTAAGATGGCCACTGGCTCCCAGGGCGAGCATGCAGCTGGGAAGATGGGGCTGGGAAGATGGCCACTGGCTCTCAGGGAGAGTATGTGGTTGGGAAGATGGCCACCAGCTCTCAGGGAGAGTGTGCGGCTGGGGAAGATGGCCTCCGTCTCTCCCAGAGAGCGTGCAGCCGGGGAAGATGGCCGCCAACACTCAGGCAGAGAGTGTGACGGGTCCGACATCACTGACTGAAATGTGTTACTTGGTTAGCAAGGTCAGGGGCTACATGGTATATGCCTGCTTTGTCTTTGGTTTTAGTTTTACTCTATAGTTTAAAGTGTGTATTGTCCACCTATGTCCTTGGTGAATTTGAGTCTTTTTTTTGTCTGCTAAAAATTACTTATTATGTTGAAAACTTGTTTTATAATAAAGAAAAGAAAGATACAGGAATATAGTCTTTTAAAGTATGGAGGTTTGTGTGGTGAGGCATACTTGTAATCCCAGCATTTGGGAGGCTGAGACCAGAGAATCGCAGTCCGCAGAAAGCCTCAGCTACTTAGTGAAGCCCTCCGCAACTTAGTGAGACCCTGTTTCAAAATAAAGAATAAGCCAGGTGTGGTGCCACACGCTTGTAATCCCTGTGTTTGGGAGGCGGAGACAGGAGGATCACGCAGGTTCAAAGCCAGCTGTGCTGGCTTAAGAGACCCTGTTTCAAAAAAAAAATTATAAAAATTGTGTTGGGAGTGTAGCCTGGAGGTAGAAGGGTTTCCAGGAACCCCAGTACTACCAAAATAAAGAATAAAAAATAGGACAGGGGGTGTAGATTTGAGGTTGAATGCCCCTGAGTTCCATCCCCAGATCCGTAAAATAAATAAAATAAAATAAAGTATGGAGATTTGGGCTATAGCTATTTTGTGTTATTAGTAACTAATATTGGGTTAATATAGCTTGCTTTTTTATCTTTTAATGTTAGTCTAAACTATTGTGAAAATCTATATAATTTTTCCTAAGTATAAGTGTTGTGTTTTAACATTTAGATTTTGGTTGGGCTAACAGCCAACTTTCAGCTGATCCAGGTCAATCCTGGCTGCAGTTCTTGGCTGGCCGCTAAGAGACAGAGAAAAGGTTTTATTGTTCTGCCTAAGTATGAAGCCTTTTTCTTATTAGCAATTAATATAACTCTTATTAACAATTAATACAGGCTCAATCCCCACCAAGTACTGGGAAGACAGAGGTATACCATCATGGTTCTGATTTGTTTATTTTAAAAGATAATATCAATATTTCTTTAGAAAAAAGATTTTAAGGTACAAGAATAGAAGTCAGAGATAAATGCAAAAGCAATTGGTTTTAGGTTTTCTATGAGTATTCCAATGAGTGGAAACTTTCAAAACAAAAATATAAATGACTATAATTCTTGATTGAAGGACATTTTATGAGTCAATTTTTGTGGAAATCAAAGCAAGTAAAATGAAAGGCCTTTGGGAATGACTGACTGCTTGTGGGAAGACTTCTGCTGTTTATTTGGTCCAAATTTACCAATTGGGGATAGCATTTTTGCACACTATAACTGATGCTGCTGGCGCATGCCTATAATCCCAGTCCTTGGGAGGCTGAGACTGAAGGTTTGCAGGTTCAAGGACAACCTTAATAGCATAGCGAGGTTCTCAGCAATTTAGTAGGACCCTCTCTCAAAATAAAATATAGAAAGGCGTGGGATGTAGCTCAGAGGTAGAATGTCCTGGGGTCAATCCCTATTAACATACACATACACTAACATACACATACACACATATACACATACAAACACACACAATTAGAGGTGCTCTAGAACCAAAATTATAACACTTTCACCTCCCCTTCACTTTGATTACAGCTAAATAGGTAAAACTACAGGTTCATGCTTTTTTTCTCCCTTCTGTGGTAGATGAACTGGTAGTGTGATGGGATATATATTTATATGGGACCTGTTTGCTTTTAATTGCTTTTAATTGTCTATTACAATGCCAGGCAGGGAAGGCATTACTGGCTGGAAGTGGAAGCACAAGAAAGAAAGGAGGTATGTAATTCAACATTGTAAACATTAGATAGCTGGGCCTTCTGGCAAGTATATGGTGTTATTTTCTAGGAGGAAAGTCTTTACTTATGGACTACTTTTTGTAGGCTATCTTTCCCCCTGATGAGATATGGATTTAAGGAATGCAACTTTCTGAAAAATGTCACATAAGCTATTTGGCTATGTGACTATAAATTGGAAGTGTTTCGTTATGGAGAGCATATGTCTTATAGGGGAGTAAGGGCCTGCGCGCTGCCCTTGGTGTCTCCCACCTCTCAGTTTGCCTGTTTCCACTTACTGGTTGTATTCCTGAAATTATTAAGCAAATCTTGATACTAAGTAAGATCTCTCATTGAGTAAGTATGATTTCACAATATAATTATTTGTATATTCTCTCACACACAATTTGTTTGGCTGCTGAATGCAAATATCTTTGAAATATGCCTTTGAGTTCCCATCTATAGGTGGTATCAGATACTGTTTTTTCTTTTTCTTCTTGGTGCTGAGGATCAAAAGGTTGTACTGAAATACCACCTCTGAGCTACTCCACCAGCCTTTTTTATTTTTATTTTTATTTATTTATGTATTTATTTATATTTTTATTTATGTATATATGTATGTATGTATGTATGTATGTATGTATGTATTTATGGGTCTGGGGATGGAACCCAGGGACATTTGACCTCCAAGCTATACCCCCAGCCCCAATTTTTATTCTTTATTTTGAAACAGGGTCTCACTAAGTTGCAGAGGGCTTCACTAAGTAGCTAAGGCTGTCTGTGAAACACAATCCTCCTGTCTCAGCCTCCCGAATGCTGGGATTACAATCTTGTACCCCTACGCCTGGCTTATTTTTAAGTTTTTCTTTTTTTGTGTGTGTGGTACTGGGGATGGAACCCAGGGGCTTTTCTACCTCCAGGCTATACTCCCAGACCTATTTTATACTTTATTTGAAAACAGGGTCTCACTAAATTGCTGAGAGCCTCACTCAGTAGCTGAGGCTGGCTTCGAACCTGTGCGATCCTCCTGTCTCAGCCTCCCAGACGCTGGGATTATAAGTGTGCACCACCACACCTGGCTTATTTTTAAATTTTAAAACACGGTCTCACTGCCGAGTGTGGTGGCGCACGCTTGTAATCCCTGCATGTGGGAAGCTGAGATAGGAGGATCACGCAGGTTCGAAGCCATCCTGGCTGGCTTAAGAGACCCTGTTTCCAAATAAAAATATAAAACAGGTCTAGGAGTGTAGCCCGGAGGTAGAAGAGTTTCCAGGAACCTCAGTACCACCAAACAAAAACAAAAACAAACAAAAACAAAAACCAAAAAAACTCAAAAAACAAACAAAAATAAAACATAGTCTTACTAAGGTACTGAGGGTCTTGCTAAGTTGTTGAGGCTGGTATTGAATCTGCAATCCTCCAGTCAGCCTTCTAAGCATTGGTATTACAGGCATTTGTTAATGTGTTTGGCTGATACTGATATTTGGGGGGAAATAACCAGATAATTAAAAAAAATAAAGATGATAAAGCCGGGCATGGTGGCGCACGCTTGTAATCCCAGCATTTGGGAGGCTGAGACAGGAGGATCCCAGTTCACAGACAGCCTCAGCTACTTAGTGAGGCCCCTTTGCAACTCAGTGAGGCCCTGTTGCCAAATAAAGAATAAAAAACAGAGCTGGGGGTATAGCGTGGAGGTAGAATGCTCCTGGGTTTCATTCCCAGTACCACAAAAAAATAAATAAATAAAATAAAGATAATATTTTTGATGAAAGGATCCTGTGGAGTTACGATTACTGAGCTCTCATCCTCTATGTTATCTAGCTGAGCTTAGTTTTTCCATTTATAAAATGAAAGAGCTGTACAATATGATTTAAGAAATCTCCTCAGGTTCTAAAACCCTGTAATTCCCAAACTATGTAAGCAAAACAATTTCTTCATACAGCAAAATGAAGAAATGTGAAACAAGACAGTGGGGAAGTCTTCCCTCTGCTTGTCAAAATATTCAAAGCCTGCACTCACTCAGCTCTACTCCAAAGAGCGGAAGCACTTCCCAAGGCCCGCGAGCCTCCTCGGATCCAGTGCACTCCCCCCGTGCCTCTATTTCCAGGTCATTTTATACTTTTGTTATGACATTTTGTGTAAGAGAATGGTGCTAGGGGTTGAATCTAGGGGTGTTCTACCTCTGAGTTACATTCCCAGCCCTAGTTTAATTTTTGTGGAAACAGTCTCACTAATTTGATACAAGCCTCATCGAGTTCCTGAGGCTGTCCATGAATCACGATCCTCCAGTCTCAGCCTCTCAAGTACTGGGATTACAAACGTGTGCTACCGTGCTCAGCACCAGTCTTGCTTTTTTGTTGCTGTTGTTTTGTGGTTTTTTTTTTTTTTTTTTTGAGGTACTGGGGATGGAACCCAGGAGTATTCTACCTCCGAGCTATGCACCCAGGCCTATTTTTACTTTATTTTATTTTATTTTATTTTTTTGGCAGTACTGGGATGGAACCAAGGGAACTTCTACCTCTGAGCTACACCCATAGCCCTATTTTTTTGTTTTTTATGTTTATTTATTTATATATTTATTTATTTATTTTTGCAGTACTGGGGATGGGACCCAGGGCATAGTACCTCTGAGCTACACCCGCAGACCTATTTTTTTATTCTTTATTTTAAAACAGGGTCTCACTGAGTTGCAGAGGGCCTCACTAAGTAGCTGAGGCTGTCCGCGAACCGCGATCCTCCAGTCTCAGCCTCCCAAATGCTGGGATTACAAGCATGCGCTACCACGCCCGGCTACCAGCCTTGTTTTAAGGTTGTGTGTGTGTGTGTATGTGTGTTACTAGGGATTGAACCCCAGGGCATTCTACCTGTGAACCACACCCCCAGCCCTATTTTATTTTTTACTTGGAAACAGGGTACTGCTAAATTGATAGACGCCTCAAGTACTGGGATTACAAGTGTGTACCACCGGGCTTGGCACAGCCTTGTTATTTTAGCTCTCCATTAGAATCTAGGATGGGGAAAGTGTTTTAATTATCTTCATATTATCTTCATTTTTGTGTCATACATATATAAGGTTCCCAGCAAATATTTCTAGAACTGGATATATAATCAGGAAAGCTCAACAACAGTGGGACTTCCATGCAGGGATATTTTGTTCACTAAAAGAGAACCTCGGTTCTCAACCGAGCTGTTTTCTTTTTTTGTGAGTGTGGTACTGGGGGTGGAACTCAGGGGCTTTTCTACCTCTAGGCTACACTCCCAGGCCTATTTTATATTTTATTTGGAAACAGGGTCTCACTAAGTTGCTGAACGCCTCACTAAGTAGCTGAGGCTGGCTTCGAATCTGTGAGATCCTCCTGTCTCAGCCTCCCAAGTGTTGGGATTACAAGCGTGTGCCGCCACGCCCAGTGCAGGAGCTGTGTTTTATCACATTCTTGCAGGGTGGAGAAGAGAAGAAATAATGTCAGGAAACACTAGCACCAAATGAGATGGTGTAGGAAGGGCTTGAAAGCAACGGCAATTACAGTGTGAGTCCAATGCTAGCTGTGCATAATTTTGGAATGGCTGGGCAACACTAGGCCACTGAAGGAAAGATTTTGACATTTTTAAAAAGAGCTTTTCTGCTGAGGCAGCAGTGGTTTGAATGCAAGTCACATCTTTGGCATATTAAGTACGACCTATTTGTCCCTTCCAACATGGTTGTAGGAGAAGATGGCAAATTTTCTTCTGGAAGATCACAAAGGAGCCAGTTGCTTTTAAGGAGCACAATGTTCCTAGGAGCACTTTGCCCCAAAGCTCTTCTTTTCCACTTAGAAAGGCAGTGGAAGGAGTAAGGGGTGGAAGAAAGAAGGCAAGATAAATAGGACATCCCCATGGGCAGGCAGAGAAGAGACAGAAAGGATAGCACTGAGTCCCAGATCAGAGAGGCCTGGAGAAATAGGAAAGAGACCAGGATTCCTTGGGATTCTGAGTGAGTGGCTACTAGGTTCATTAACTAAGCGGTTTGCAACTCAAAAGAGGATTTTGAGCAGAAAGTCTTTGGCTCTATGACATGGAGCCAAAGATGACATCTCTTGAAGCCTTGGCTCCCAAATACAGTTGGCCATCAGCTTCATCTGGAAAGAAGTTATGAAAACACAGATTATTTTGATTTTTGCAGTACTGGGGATGGAACCCAGGGGCATTTTACCTTCAAGCTACACCCCCAGCCCTATTTTTCATTCTTTATTTTGAAACAGGGTCTCAGTGAATTGCAAAGGACTTCACTAAGTATCTGAGGCTGTCCATGAACTGGGATCCTCCTGTCTCAGCCTCCCAAATTAAATGCTGGGATTATGCCTGGCTAGATTTTTATGATTTCTCAGAAAAGCAAGCTAAAGATTTGATATCAGTGTGTGTGTGTGTGTGTGTGTGTGTGTGTGTGTGTGTGTGTATGTGTGTTTACTGGGGATTGAACCCAGAGGCATTCTACGTCTGAGCTGTACCCCTAGCCCTATTCTATTTTTATTTTGAAGCAAGGTTTTGTTAAGTTGATGAGTAAGGCTTAGCAAGCCTTACTTGCTAAGGCTGTCCTTAAAGCTGTGATCCTCCTGTCTCAGGCTCCCAAGTACTGGGATTACAAACATGCACCACCATGTTACTAGAGATTGAACCCAGGGACATTCTACTGCCAAGCTACACCCCCAGACCTTTTTTCTTTTAAACAGAGTCTTGCTAAATTGCTGAGGCTGGCTTTGAGCTTGTGGTCCTCTTGTGTCAGCCTCCTAAGTATTAGGATTACAGGTATGTGCCACCATGTTGAACTGAATTCACTCTCTCTCTCTCTCTCTCTCTTTTTTTTTTTTTTTTTTGTGGTGCTGAGGATGGAACCCAGAGGGTTTCTACTTCGGTCTACACTCCCAGACCCATTTTCTATTTTATTTGGAAACAGGGTCTTACTAAATTGCTGAGACCCTCACTAAGTAGCTGAGGCTGGCTTTGAACTTGTGCGAGCTCTTCCTCTCTCAGCCTCCCAAGTACTGGGATTACAAGCCACCACGCCCAGCCTTGAATTTACTCTTTATAGGAAATAAATACAACTGGCCAAAAAAGATGTGTAAAATTATTTAACCTTATCAGAGATCAGAGAAATACATATCAAATCTTTTTCTTTGGTTCAGCATATTGATAGAAATATAAAAGATTTATAATATTAAATGTGGGGAAATAATCTTGTAGACTATTCATGAGTATGCTAATTAGTAAAGCTCATTTAGAATATTGCAATCAGTTGGCATCTACTACATTTTAAAATGCACATACTCTTCAACCCAAGCGTTTCCATTTCTCAGTACTACTCCTAGAGAAATCCTCATGAATGATCATGAATATGCAGGTAGAATGAATTTTTACTCTAGTAATAAAAAAAAGCTGTTACTATGGAGAAAATTTCAAATATGGTAAGTAGACAGTATAGTAAAATGAGGGCCTAAGACTATTATAATAATTATTTGGTATTATTATTATTTGGTACTAGAGATTGAACCCAGGGACATTCTACATTTGACCTATACCCCCAACACTTTTTTTTTCTTTTTTTTTATTGGTGCATTATATTCATACATCATTCATATTGGGGTAAAAAACTTGTGTGTAGAGACATGCACACATCACTGATTTAAGCCCTACCCAATTAATTCTTCTAGATGATAATAAGTCAAGAGAAACTAGTTCTAGAGTCTGGTGCAGTGGCATACATTTGTAATCCAAATACTTGGGAGGCTGAGACAGGATGCTCACAAAATCCAGGCCAGCCACAGCAACTTAGTGAGACTCTCAGCAATTTAGTGAGACCCTGTTTCAAATAAAAAATAAAATAGGGCCGGGGGTGTAACTTAGAGATAGAATTCCCTTGAGTCCAATCCTCAGTATCACTTTGTATTTGACACTTGCTGAAGGGAGGAAACTTGCTTTTAAATTCTTATTTCCCAGTTTCTGTAACCAGTTTCTTTTCACAAATATTTATTGATGAAATGGCTGAAATAATTGTTTGTGAATGAAGACTAAATTACATTTCTCAAAATTCTGATTGCTTTCTGTTTTGAGAGAATAGTGAACTTTGTTTTTAGAATATAAGGTATTGTCTGTGTGTGTTCAGAAAAGTCACTTGAATATTTTTCTACCATTGATTTTACCAAGAGCTTTAGGAAATTAGATAAGTATTACCCATCCCATTCTAAACCACATGACAGTTACTTAAGTCCTATCACTGCATCCTCAGACTGTGAAAACCCAGCAGGCAGGGGTTCTTCTTTGGTCATTTGTCCATAGGACTGACCACAGTGCCATGGCATGGTAAACACTACCAAGTGAATGAAAGGGCGAGAAAGCTGTCTGATCATTTTGATGTACAGAATTTCTCCTTGAAGTTTCTTGTTTTCATACTGTGTCTTCCTCTTCCAGCTCTTCCTTTGCGATCATTCCGTGGCCGCATCCTGGGGAGTCCTGATTCTCCCTGCACAAAGCTGTCAAGACAGATGAGGATGGTGTAGTCCCAGGGCTGTTGCTCCTTTCACAAACAATGTTTTCTCTATCACTATGACCTAATTAAACTGCAATGCCTCACATTTCTCTGAGGACTAAGCTGAGGGTGATTTTTCCAGGCTTCTAATCTCTTAAATTACCTATGTGTCAAAATATCTCCCCATGGCCATTATTGGTAACACCTTGAAATACTGAATTATACCAGAGAGGAAACAGACTTGCAAGGAAAAGCCCTTGCCTTTGGACATGGGGCAAAATACCTCTTAATACAGAAGAAACAGAATCTTTTCTGCTTTGTGAACCAGCGAAAATCTAATAAAAGTGTGTCTCCCCTGGGGATTTTACATCATTAACATCCTGGCTCCACACTTCGCTTTAACAAATAACTTATTTTACAAATTTCTCCAGGGAGAAGATGAGAAGCCAAAAATATCTTGAAGGAAAACTTTACCTAGCAACCTGATAAGGCTGTTTCACGCAGTTTCTAAAATTTAACTTTGTGCAGCAAAATAGCAAAATTGTTTTTTTTTTTTGGTTTCAGATTTTGTTATATACTGAAACTTTATGGCTAAGCAAGAAGGAGGAAAAGTAATGCCTCATATGGGAGCAGCACTTTATGGGGTTTTTTTTGTGTGTGTGGTACTGGGGTTCCTGGAAGCCCTTCTACTTCCGGGCTACACTCCCACACCTATGTTTTTATATTTTTATTTGGAAATGGTCTCTTAAGCCAGCGCGGCTGACTTCGAACCTGCGCGATCCTCCTGTCTCCGCCTCCCAAGCGCAGGGATAACAAGCGTGCGCCACCATGCCCGCCCGGCTACTTTATGGTTTTTATGGTATATTTGTTATAAACATGACTACTATAATTGAGTACCTATTCCATGCCAGGATAGTGCGCTTTTATTATTATTATTATTATTATTATTATTATTATTATTATTTTAAAGGGTCTTGCTAAGTTGCTGCAAGTCTTTGCTGGCCTCTATCGTCCTGTCTCAGCTTCCTAAGCACTAGGATTGCAGGCGTGCACCACCACACCAAGCAATATACTGTGCTTTTCTTATGTGTGTGGTTTCAGGGATTAAACCCAGGGGCATTCTGCCTCTGAATTACACTCTCAGCCTGATTTTTTTTTATTATTTACTTATTTATTTTTGGTACTACTGGGGTTCCTGGAAACCCTTCTACCTCCGGGCTACACTCCCAGACCTATTTTATATTTTTTATTTGGAAACAGGGTCTCTTAAGCCAGCGCGGCTGGCTTTGAGCCTGTGCGATCCTTCTGTCTCAGCCTCCCAAGTACTGGGATTACAAGCATTTGCCACCACACGTGGCTTACACTGTGCTCTTTAACATATGAACATACAACTTAATCTTTGCTACAATTCTATATAGTAATAGGTGTTACAAGTCCCACTTTAGTAATGGAAAAACAGATTTAAAGGAGTTAATTTGCTCAAAGTCATAGAGTTAATAAATGGCTGAACTGGATCTGTCTGTTCTTAAAACCCATGGATTTTACCTGGTGAGAATCTTAAAAAGTAAGGGTGTGGTGATGCACCCTTGTTATCCCAGCATTTGGGAGGCTGAGACTGGAGGATAAGAGTTCAGGGATAGCCTCAACTACTTAGTGAGGTCCTTTGCAACTCAGTGAGAACCTGTTTCAAAATAAAGAATAAAAAATAGGACTGAGGGTGTTGCTTGGAGGTAGAATGCCTCTGGGTTCAATCTCCAGTACTGGGGGGGAAAAAAAGGTAAGTGAACAAGCCAGGCATGGTGACACTTGCCTATAATCCCAGTACTTGGGAGGCTGAGACAGGAGGACCTCAGGTTGGAGGTCAGCCTCAGCAATTTAGTGAGGCCCTCAGCAACTTAGAGAGACCCTTTTTCAAAATAAAAACTGAAATAGTGCTGGGGGTGTAGCTGGGAGGTTGAATGCTCTTGGGTTCAATTCCAGCACCACACAAAGCACAAACAAAACAAAAACAACAACAAATGTACGTGAACACAAAACTCGATTTATAAGTACACACCTTTCTATGTCTAGATCCATCATTTTCCCCCTACTTTCCTTTTTCATAACTTCCTCTTTCTTCCTCTGTCCCTTCCTCCCATTCCCTTTCTCTCCTCTCTCTCTCTGATTGAACCAAGGACCCTGGCTATACTTATTTTTCAACCGAAGTCAATACTTACCATCTTCAAATCGTCTCTTCTTGGGTTCTGTGCTTTCGCTCTTTCTGCCTTCCTTTTATTATTCTACCCCTTTCCCTTTCCTTCTATTTATATAAAGCATGATTTTCCCTTTTCTTTTTTCTTTTCTTTTCTTTTCTTTTTCTTTTTTTTTTTTTTTTTTTTTGGTACTGGGGATTGGATCCAGAGGCATTCTACTCCTGAGATACACCCCAGCCCTTTTTATTTATTTTGAAACACAGTCTTGGCTAAGTTGCTGAGGGCCTTGCTAAAGTTGCTGAGGCTGACCTTGAAGCTACAATCCTCCTGTCTCAACATCCCGAGTACTGGGATTACACCCAGCCAAAATCTCTTTCCTTTTCTTTCTGTATTATTTTTTGAAATCACCTCATGTCTTCTTCTGATTGAAAATACCAGTCTGCTCAAATTTGTATCTTCACAGCAGGTCTTCCCTCGAAATCCTAGTCTAATCCCTGATATTCTCCTTGACAACTGCCCTTGAATATCTTACCAACCTGTCAATCTTACCATCTGACAAACGGAACTTTTGTTTCCTTGCTCCTTTTAGCCTTCCGTATCTCAGGAACTCGCCTCATATGGTTGCTTAGGCTAAAAGATCTGAAATTTATCATTGATTCCTACATTTTTCCTTATCCCTGAATTTAATCCTTCAGCATTTCCTGTCTTGTTCTATCTCCAAAACACATACTAAATCTGTTCAAGTTGGCACGGCGGCACATGCCTGCAATGCCAGTATTTGAGAAGTTGAGACAGGAGGATCTCAGACTTGAGGCTAGCCCAGGCAACTTAATGGGACCTTGTTTCAAAATAACAAATAAACTGGGCATGCTTGTAATCCTAGTACTTAGGTGGCTGAAGCAGGAGGATCATAGATCCAATGGCAGCCTCAGTAACTTAGCAAAGACTTTCAGCAACCTAGAGAGCCCCTGCTTCAAAACTAAAAAGAAAATGGGCTGGGTGTGTAGCTAAAAGGTAGAATGTCCCTGGGTTCCGTCTCCGATAAACACATACACATATACATACATACATAAATAGGGCTGGGGATGTAGCTCAGAAGTAGAATACCCCTGAGTTCAAGTCCCAGTATAACACACACACACACACATACACACACACACACACACACACACACACACACACACCTGTTCATGTTATCTGTAGTTAAAGTGTCTACACTGTCTATTAGTAGATGCTTTAGTAGTCTCTGCTTCTACTTCTTTTGACCCCTTTCCAAATGTTCTTCATATAGCATCCAGACTTTTGCAAAACGTAAATTGGATATTATTCTCTTGCTTAAAGCATTCTGCCTACTTACTTAAAATAACACCCGACCTTGGTCTAGGAGGCCCTCTGGTCTGGCCCATGCCCATCTCTCCAACTTCATCACAGACACTGTATTCTAGCTGCAAGACCCTTCTTCTCATGACAGATGAGCCTTTCCTACCTTGCAGCCTCTAGACATGCTTTTCCCTCTGCTCATAAGCTTCCCATCCCTAGTGTGGCAGCCTCCGTCCTATACCTTGCTCTCCCCCCAAATGTCTCTCGTCAAGGTTGGCATTGATGTTCACATTGCTAATAGTGATACTGACACATCAGTATCTCTACTTTCTCTTCTTCATGTAGTAAACTTTCAGCTTCCCTAACTGAATTCCCTCAAGTCAGAAATAGCATCTAAGCTACATCTTTGCCGGGTGTGGTGGTGCACGCTTGTAATTCCAGCATTTGGGAGCCTGAGGCCCTTTGCAACTCAGTGAGACCCTGTTTCAAAATAAAGAATAAAAAATACAGCAGGGGTTGTAGCTCATAGGTAGAAAGCCCCTGGGTTCCATCCCCAGTACTACAAAAAATAAAAAATAAAATACATCTTCAAGCCAGGCAGTGGCTCACGCTTGTCATCCCAGTACTTGGGAGGCTGAGATAGGAGGATCGCAGATTCAAAGCCAGACCCGGCAACTTAGTGAGGCCCTCAGCCATCCACCGAGACCCTGTTTCCAAATAAGAAATAAAACCAGGCTGAGGTGTAGGTTGGAGATAGAATACCTCTAGGTTCAATCTCCAGTATAAAAAAAACTTCAAGCCGGGCGTGGTGGCGCACGCTTGTAATCCCCGCATTTGGGAGGCGGAGACATGAGGATCGCTCAGGTTGGAAGCCAGCCTTGCTGGCTTAAGAGACCCTGTTTACAAATAAAAATATAAAAAATAGGTGTCTGGGAGTGTAGCCCTGAGGTAGAAGGTGTTTCCAGGAACTCCAGTACAACAACAACAAAAAAAATTCATATTTTTGGAACCTAGCATAGTGATTGGCTTCTAATAGGTATTTAATAAATGCTTGTAAATGAGTGAAGGCAAAGTGAGGCCTTGTGGTTAAGATTGTTGCAGTAGTAAGTAGCCTCTCTGTAGTGTACTGGACAGAAACTAGAAAGAGATCAAGCAGCAAGTTCAAGTTCAAGGCTTTCCACTAGCAATAACTGCTCGTCAAAATTCCTTTAGTTTCCTCATCTGCTCTGTCTATATTGCCAATTCCTTAATGTCTCTAACCTTTTTTTTTTTTTTTTTTTTTTTTTGGTACTGGGGTTCCTGGAAGCCCTTCTACCTCCGGGCTACACTCCCAGACCTATTTTTACATTTTTATTTGGAAACAGGGTCTCCTAAGCCAGCGCACGTGGCTGGCTTCGAACCTGCGCGATCCTCCTGTCTCCGCCTCCCAAGCGCGGGGATTACAAGCGTGTGCGCCACCACGCCCGGCTGTCTCTAACCTTTTAAAGTCAAGTATTTTTTATTACTAAAGCTGCATTTCCTAGTTCCCCACATCTTTTGGGGCTGCAGGTTGCAAAACTTGTCAAATGAGATTTAATTTTGAGAAGTTTTAATTATGAAAAGTTTCAAATCTAAATGAAAATAGAAGAAATAGTATAATAAGCACTCATGTACCTATCACTGGCTTAAATAATTATTTACTCATAGCCTTTATTTCATTCCTATCCCTACCCACTTTCCCCCTTCCATTACTTTGAAGCAAATCCCAGATGTATATAATTTCATCTGTAATATTTCAGTATGTAGGAGATTGTATTGTTAGGTGCCAGCTTGTGCCTATTCTATATTTCAGTCGAAAGAGAAGTGTTCAGGGAACAGAATGTGATCTTCCCAGAAACCAGTATGATATTTATTTATTTATTTATTTATTTATTTATTTATTTATTTATTTTTGCAGAACTAGGGATGGAATCCAAGGGCATTCTACCTCTGAGCTACACCCCCAGCCCTATTTTTTATTCTTCATTTTAAATTTTGTTTTATTTTATTGCAGTAATGGAACCCAGGGGCATTGTACCTAGGAGCTATACCCCCAGCCCTATTTCTTTCTCTCTCTCTCTTTTTTTTTAAATTTTTGAAACAGGGTCTCACTGAGTTGCAGAGGGCCTCACCAAGTATCTGAGGCTGTCCACAAACCGATCCTCCTGTCTCTGCCTCCCAAATGCTGGGATTACAAGTGTGCATCACCACGCCCATCTTGATTTTTATTTTATTACTTAACCAAACTGAGTAAATTCTTTTGGAAGCTAAATAATAGGAATGGCTGGGTTTATATAGCCTAGCTCAGTGCCTGGTAATCAATAAATGAAGCTTGAATGGAAACCTATGTGCCTTTTTTTGGGGTAGGGGATTGAATGGAAGGTTGGTCTACCCCTGAACTACACCCCCAATCCTATTTTATTTTTCTATTGTGAAACAGGGCCTCCCTAAATTGCAGAGGCTGGCCTGTGACCTGCAATTCTCTTGACTCAATCTCCCACATACTCAGATTACAGACGTGTACCATCGTGCCTAGCTTGCAGCCTCTAGACATGCTTTTCCCTCTGCTTATAAGCTTCCCACCCCTAATGTGGCAGCCTCTGTCCTATACTTTGCTTAAACACAATCTTATCCATGTGAGTTTAGGGCCTTGTCCTACCTTGCTTCTGTTACTTTTGTTTTCTTTTTTTTTGCGGTACTAGAGATGGAACCCAGGGGCACTCTACCTCCAAGCTACACCCACAGCCCTATATTTTATTCTTTATTTTGAAACTTGGTCTCACCGAATTGCCAAGGGCCTCACTAAGTAGTTGATACTGTCAGGGAACCGCGATCCTCCTGTCCCAGCCTCCCAAATGCTGGGATTACAAGCGTGCGCCACGACGCCTGGCTCTTAAATATAAATACAATATAAATATAAATATAAATATTATATATTTGAATTAATATATTTATTAATTTAAATATATATTAAATAAATATATTTAAATATTATATATTTAAATTAAATATTTATATTTAAATAAAAATATAAATATAAATTTTAGGTTCTTAAATATAAATACAATCTTATCCACATGAATTTAGGGCCTTGTCCTACTTTGCTTCTACTACTTTTCTGTACTTATTTCTCTGCAGGAAATGTTTATGTACTACTAAATCAACTACAGGGGTAGCAGAGCCTACACTAAATCCTTCCTACCACAGTAAACAAAGAACTTTCTCCAGGTCCTGCCGGGACCCACCCACATTGGGCGGGCCCTGGGCGGGGCCACGAGGAAGCCCCGCCCACGCCCCGCCCCTCGCGCTTCGGCTCCCCTTCCCGGCAGCCCGCGCGCAGGCTCGGCGCTCCTCAAGATGGCGGCCGACAGCGAGGTGAGTCCTCCGCTCCCTACCTGTGAGGTCTGTAAGCGCGCTCCTCCACGTCATCGCTCCCGGGCTCAGTCTCTGTCTTTCTCTCCCTCAGCCCGAGTCCGAGGTCTTCGAGATCACAGACTTCACCACTGCCTCGGAGTGGGAGAGGTGAGTCTCTGGGGTCCGGGTGCCGCGCCCGGGCCTCCCCGCGCCGCCTCGGGCCCAGGCTCCGCGCGGGTGACGCCGGCTCTGCGGGAGCAGGAACGCCGACCCCGGCAGCCGGCTGTGAGAAAAAGTTTTGTTTACTCCCAGACCACTTTCCCGACCCCCAGGGGCCACCCGCAAAAATCATTCCCGAGGCCCCACTGACGTTCCTGTTTTTATTTCCTTTTAACTCGTTTGTTATCACAAGCACCGAACTTCGCAGCTGCTTATTTACTTCGTCCGCACATTGGTAACACCGTGCTCAGGAGCAGGCCTTTCTTCAGAATATTGATGGTTGTCCATCTGCTACATTCCCACCATCTCCATCCTGGTTTTTAGAATAACCTTTTTACAAAATCTGCATATGGCTTGGAACACTTTGACTCGTAGGGTAACGTGCCTCGGCTTCCTGCGCCTGTCAAACTCAGAAGAAATTGTTTCATTACTGAAATTCGTTGAAAGTCAGGTTTGTGGAGGAGTCATGTCTAAAGTTTTCTATTCAGTGTCACAGAAACCTTTCAGTTTTGTCAGTGTCGAGATCAGCGTTTAGATTGTTGTAACACTTTATAACCTCTTCTGAGTAGGAGAGAAAATGACATCTCTGGATATGATGTCATTTGGTAGCATAGGAAAATATAAAAGATCTCTCCTGTAGTAATTATTTGACTCTGGTAAACTCCCCCTTCCCAAAAGGAAGAGTCCCTTGTAAGATAACCACACATTCAAGACTTTATTGCGCAGTTATTGTGTGTTCACAACTATTGGGGAGGGGACTTGAAATATATATATTTTTAAACCCAGTAGTTAAAATGTCATTCATTTGGTACTAACTATAAAAATAAGAGTTTAAATAGGACTGATATTGTTGTGGACAACAGAATTGTTGGAGATATGTTTGTGGAAAGATAAAAAATTAGCTGCTTTGAAAATTGGAATTGGAAGATGGGTTCAGTAATTTGTAGTTCCAGCTAATTGGGTAGCTGTGGTAGGATATCACTTGAGCTCAGATCAAGAACAGCCTGGGCAACATAGCAAACCCTGGCAATAGATCCATATATAGGTAGATAAAGTGGTTGGTTAGACTCAAGAAGGGACTGACATCTGACAAGTTATGGGTAGCCTATAAAGCTAAGTGAAGGAATCTAGCGAGATTCTGTACTTATGACAAGTGATTTTCAATCTCTAGCATGCATCAGAAAACCATAGATTGCTGGTCCTCACACTCAGAATTTATAATTCTGTAGGTCTGTGGTAGAACTCCCAAATTTATGTTTCTCACTTTTTGAATCCCAGGTAATACAGATGCTCCTGTTCAGGAGACCACACTTAGAATAAGAAAGTAGTGAGAACCAGGCGTGGTGGCACACGCTTGTAATCCCAGCACTTGGGAGGCTGAGACAGGAGGATTGCACAGATTCAAAGCCAGCCTCAGCTACTTAGGCTCTCAGCAACTTAGTGAGACCCTGTTTCTAAATAAAATATAAAATAGGCCTGGGAGTATAGCCCGGAGGTAGAAAAGGCCGTGGGTTCCACCCCCCAGTACCACACACACAAAAAAGAATAAGAAAGTAGTGAGAAGCCGGGTGTGGTAGTGCACACTTATAATCCCAGGCTGAGACAAAAGGATCACAGGTTTTCAGCAAGCCTCAGCTACTTAATGAGGCTCTAGGCAACTTAGTGAGACCCTGTTTTAAAATAAAAAATAGGGCTGGGGATGTAGCTCAGAGGTAGAATGCCTGAGTTCAATCCCCAGTATGGAAAGAAGAAAGAAAGAAAGAAAGAAAGAAAGAAAGAAAGAAAGAAAGAAAGAAAGAAAGAAAGAAAGAAAGGAGCCCTTGATTTTAGAATGGCCAGCTTTCCTTAATTCATAGTTAAGATCCTGATTTGGAACCATAGAGAAAAGGACGAAAAGAAGGATTGTAAGATATTTCAAAGGTTTAGGTAATAAGCTTGATACTCATGAGAGTGGAAAGAATCAAACAGCTGCAGTTTCTTGCCTGAGAAAGAAGATAAGGAAGTGTCAGAGTGACAGTGCAGTTTTAGACCTGTTGAAATTGATATGTTAAAAGTAGTTAAAAAGGCCGGGTGTGGCGGCGCACGCTTGTAATCCCGCTTGGGAGGCGGAGACAGGAGGATCGCGCAGGTTCGAAGCCAGCCTTGCTGGCGTAAGAGACCCTGTTTCAAAAATATAAAAAAATAGGTCTGGGAGTGTAGCCCGGAGGAAGAAGGGCTTCCAGGAACCCCAGTACCACCAAAAAATAAAAAAATTAAAAAAAAGTAGTTAAAAAATATAATTAAGCCAGGTGTGGTGGCGCACGCTTGTAGTCCCAGCATTTGGGAGGCTGAGATAGGAGGATTGTGGTTTGCAACCAGCCTCAGCTACTTAGTGAGGCCTTTTGCAACTCAGTGAGACCCTGTTTCAAAATAAAGAATAAAAAATAGGGCTGGGGGTATAGCTCGGAGATAAAATGCCCCTGGGTCCCATCCCTAGTACCGAAAATAATAATAATAAAAAAAATAAGTAAAATAAAGAATGGAAAATAGGGCTGGGGTGTAGCTCGGAGGTAGAATGCTCCTGGGTTCCATCCCCAGTACTGCAAAATATAAATGTATATATAAATATAAAAATATAAATTATATATATATGTGTGTGTGTGTGTGTGTGTATATATATATATATATGTATATATATATAATCTTGGAGGGTGGAATAAGGAAACAGTATTTGAATGGAAAAAAATTATCATTTAAAATATCCTGAAGTGGCTGGGTATAGTGTCCCACGCTTGCAATCCCAGTACTTGGGAGACTGAGACAGGAGGATTACAGTTAGAGGACAGCCTCATCTACTTAATTAGGCTCTCTGCAACTTAGACCTTATTTCAGAATAAAGAATAAAAAATAGGGCTGGAGTATAGCTCAGAGGTAGAATGCCCTGGGTTCCATCCCCAGTACTGCCAAAAAACCCCAAAAAAACAAAACAAAAAAAACCCTTGAAGTGGGATATTAAGTCTTTCAGTTCTTTATATGGAAACAGTTGTTGAGTATTATCATATCATGAAGTAGGAAACTTGGATTTTGGCTTATAAAACTAGTTTCACTTTGCACAGTGAAACTGGTATATTAAAACTCAGGAGAAAAATGATAAGACTTTAAAGTTTTGTAAACTCTGAATTTAATGTCTGAATGAAAAATATTTGTCAGCATGTTTGCATCCTACTGATTATTTACTGAAAGGGCTAAGTAGAAGCTCATATTTTTATAGTTTGTTCATTGAAGAAGTATTTATTTAATGTCCATGTATTATACACAGTGCAGGACATCAAAAGGACTTAGGGGTGTAGTCGTTAGTAAAAACAGAAATGGCTTCTGCTCTTATTGAACGTAAAGTACAGTGAAAGAGACAGACCAGAATTAAATGAGTCTGTAATGACTAATTGGCTTAAGATACCTGGTGGCTCTTATTAGGAGCATATAGCAAACCCAGTATGTATAGAGTCAGTTTTTGTTTTTTTCTTTCCTTTATGGTGCTGGAGATTGAGGCCAGAGACATTATACCACTGAGCTACATCCCAGTCTCCCACCTTTTTTCCATTTCCCTTGTGCTGGAGATTAAGGTAAAGGACATTATACCTCTGAGCTACATCCTTCTTTTTTTTTTTTTTTTTTTTTTTTAAACAGGGTCTCACTAAGTTTCTGCACGATGCCAGCCTGAAGCCTGCAATTCTCCTGTTTTGACTTCCCAAGTACTGGGATTGCAGGTGTGTGCCACTGTGCCTAGCTTCTGGAGATCTTTTAAGGAAAAAAATTAATAAATTTTTCTAGTCAAATCTTTTTTTTTTTTTTTTTTTTTTTTGCGAGTCTGGGGATGGAACCCAGGGGCATTTGACCTCCGAGCTACACCTCCTGCCCTATATTTTTTATTCTTTATTTTGAAACCGGGTCTCACTGAGTTCCAGAGGGCCTCCCTAAGTAGCTGAGGCTGTCCGTGAACCACGATCCTCCATTCTCAGCCTCTGGAATGCTGGGATTACAAGCATGCGCTACCATGCCTGGCTTAGTCAAATCTTAATACATATAGGAGAAAGTAAAATATTTTCTTTTAGCTAGCACTGATAGAATTTATATAAGTATTTTAAGATTTTCTTTTACTGTTGAAAGCTTTATTTTAAATTATTTTTTATTGTTGCAGTCGTACCTCATAGCAAAAAATACCTATTCACCTAGCACCAGGAGAAATTATTTTAAGTTTTTTTTTGACATATTTCCTTCTAATCTGTATGGTATGGTCATAAGCTTTTTGGATTAAACAATATAAATACTTGTTTCTATAACTATTTTATGTTTGTGGTAACAGGGGATTGAACACTAGGGCATTCTACGTCCCAGTTACACCCCTAGCTCTGTTTTATTTTTTATTTTGAAACAGGGTGTCACTAAGTTCCTGAGAGCATTGCTAAGTTGCTGAGACTAGCCTTGAACCTGCAATCCTCCTGTCCCAGCCTCCCAGTACTGAGATTTCCAGCATATGCCACAATACCCTTTATTCACTTAACATAAGAACATTTTGTTTCCTCAAATGTTCCTCAAAACATGGATTTTAGAGGGTATATGATTATTCCATTGAGTAGATGTACCACTTGTAACTGTTTGCCAACTGTTCGCAATTAGACATTACTATAGCTTCCAGTTTTTTACCTTTATAAGTGCAGTGTACACTTGGTGCTTTTTTTTTTCTTCTCCTTGGTGTTTGGAATGGACCCTAGGGCCTTGTGCATTATAGGCAAGCCCTCAACTATTGAGCTATATACTTTTACCCCTGCAGTATATATTTCATGCAAATTTTTGTTCAGTTATGGATATATTTTACACTTCTTCGTTCTTTTCTAAATTTGTAAACTTGTTTCTAGAATACTCACTTTCAGAAGTAATAATTCTCAGTTGACTGAACTGCTCAGAAGTAAATTAGTATATGTTTTAACACTGCTTTTAGTTTTAAAGAGTAATGAGAAGGTTCAGTCAAATCATGAACTTTGACTTATTACTATCTTAAATGTAAAAATTAACACCACTAAAGAAAAAAATCTAATGTTTTTTAAAACAACTTGATTAGAATTAGCTGATAACTCTAGCAATACTTCCTAGATGTTTTAGGGAGCAATTAGATTGCATCATATTTAACTTATGTAAGAAGTAAGCATGGGAGTTTTAACTTTCTGATGTTGAATATGTTGCTAGTCAAAATTCTCTTCCTCTTTTTTTTTTTTTTTTTTGGTGTGGTACTGGGATTGAACCTAGGGGCATTGTTTTACCTCTGAGCTACACACCCAGCCTTATTTCATTTTGAAACAGGGTGTCACTCTGTTATGGAGGGCTTCCCTAAGTTGCTGAGACTAAGTTCTTGAACCTGCAATCCCCCTGTCTCAGCCTCCCAAGTACTGGGATTGCAGATGTGAACCAACCTGGTTCAGTTCTCTCTCTCTCTTTTTTTTATTTTTTGGTGGTACTGGGGATGGAACCCAGGGGCATTCTACATCCAAGCTACACCCCCAACCCTGTTTTTTATTCTTTGTTTTGAAACAGGGTTTCGCTGAGTTGCAAAGGGCTTCACTAAATGGTAACTGAGGGTGTCCTTGAACTGTAATCTTCCTGTCTCAGCCTCCCAAATCCTGGGATTACAAGCGTGAGCCACCCACCATGCCCGGCTGAGTGAATAGGTTTTAAATCAGCCTACTATTCCTTGAAGATGAGAAATGTACTTACAGCTTCTTGTCCACTATCCCTTAAAACTTGTTTCATTTAATGAACAAGTTCCCCAATTTTTTTTTTTTTTTTAGAAAGGAGGGAAAATCAGAGAATTCTTAAACATATTTAAAATGAAAGTTGACTTTAATCATTATGTTGAGAGTAGGGGAGAGATTATCATTTTCAAAATTATCTTTATTTGGGATTAAACCCAGGGGCCGTCTCTCTCCAGGCTACAATCCCCAGCCCTATTTTATTTTTTTATTTTGAAACAGGGTCTCACTAGGTTGATGAGTTTCACTACTTGCTGAGGCTGTCCTTGAACCTGCAATCTTCTTGTCTCAGCCTCCCAAGTACTGGGAATACAAGTGTGCATCACCATACCTAGCTAAAAATTATCTTTAATAGTATTTTAGTCTACTAGTTTGTATTTATGTCCCATATTTTATTGTATCATCTTAGTAGGGAGATTTATTGTTAATTTATATTGAATACAAGGCAGAATTCTTTTGTTTGGTAAGTAGCAGACTTAAATGAATCAAAATTTAAGAATTGTTGAAATAAGATTTCTGCTTTTATTTCACATCTATGAATTAGACTAACAATATTAACTTCTAATCCTCTAATCAAAATGTTAAAGCTTTTAAAAAGAAATTGTATAATAATAGGAAAAAATGTGCAGTTACATATTTAGAGAAAGCTCTTTTTCTCCCCCTTCCTAGGTTTATTTCCAAAGTTGAAGAAGTCTTGAATGACTGGAAACTGATTGGAAACTCTTTGGGAAGGCCACTTGAAAAGGTCAGATCTATTTGCTGATGTCTCTAAATTAGTATTGACTTTGAAACCTTTGTTTCTAAACACCTTTGCTGCATGTGACACATTTGAATTAAATGTTTAATTTTAAAGTTGCATGTAATCCATAGCCATCAAATAGCATCTGGAAGAATTTTAATTTGTGGCAAATGATATATGTAAGACATTTGTGAAACATTCATTAAATAATAAAGTTATATATAATGTCATTCTTTGTGAGTGATTTTATTTCTCTTCTATATTTACTTTTGCTTTATCCTTTGGAATGTTGGAAGATCTTTTTTCAAAGGATTTTAGTTGGACAGAGAAAAATTGCATTTACCAACTTACTTGGTAGTGTATTTTGTGGGGTTTTTGTTTGTTTGTTTGGTACTGAGGATTGAACTCAGGGGAGTTCTACCTCTGAGCCACACTCGCAGCCCTATTTTATTTTATTTTATTTTTTAGTTTGAAACAGTCTCTTGCTAGGTTGCTGAGTCTTGCTATGTTGTCAAGGCTATCCTTGAACCTGCGATCTGCCTGTCTCAGCTCCCCAAGTACTGGCATTATAAGCATGCGCCACCACACCTGGCTGAGTATTTTGTGTAATGAGGAAAAGTCTTGATTTTACAACTCATATGTTATACTGTTACTCAATTTTTGTATATTTTGATAACACAGCATTTCCTCCTCACTATTTAATATATGTTTTGATGATTTTATGCAAGAATGAAAAAAATTCTTCAGAATTGGAGTGGAACTCTTAATTTTAATCCAATGTATTGATAGTTTCATTCATAAACCACAACACTCATTTTTCTTGACGAAGGTATTCTGAGAACAAGCCCCGATTTTTTCCACTTTCCGAAGAGATTTAGGAATTTTACCTCAAGCTTATGTACATACACAAATTCTTTTGAAGTAATACTGATCATAGTTTTTTACTATAGTCTATTATTAACTCAGTAGTAATGAATACACTGTAAAGAACTCTCAATTCTAAATATGTATTTGGGTTTTTGCTTATGGTGATAATAATAGAATTTGAGGCTATCAAAAAAGCATTAGGATTTTTTTCTTTATATAAATATGAGAAGTAACATTATATGCCGAAATTATACATCATTTAAGGATTTGTTGGAATATGTAAAGTACATTGATTCATATGTTAAATTTATAATTATTATTATTTGCATTACTGGGGATTGAATCCAGGGCCATTCTACCTCCAAGATATACCCCCAGCCCTATTTTCATTCTTTATTTTGAAACAGGGTTTTACTAAGCTGCAGAGGTCTGCCTCAATAAGTATCTGAGATTGGCCATAATCCTATGGTCCTCCTGTCTCAGCCTTCTAAGTACTGGGATTACAAGTATGCACCACCATGCCACCACACTCAGCTTTTTCTTTTCTTTTCTTTTTTGGGGTTTTTTTTTGGTGTGTGTGTGTGTGTGGTACTAGGGATGGAACCCAGGGACAACCTCTGAGCTACACCCCAGCCTTATTTTTTATTCTTTTTTTTGAAATGGGGTCTCACTGAGTTGCAAAGGACCTCACTAAGTAGCTGAGGCTGGCCACAAACCACAATCCTCCTGTCTCAGTCTCCCAAATGCTGGAATTACAATCATGTGCCACTACTCCCAGCTTCACACCCAGTTTATATTAAAATATTTTGTTTAAATGTTTGAATAAAGAGGAAATATGAATTTCTTAAATGGATCATTCTATTTCATCACTTGGAATAATATGCAACAATTGATACAGATTCCAGTAAGATTATATAGGCAAATTAAGGTGGAGCTAGCTAGAAGAGGAAAATTTGCATTACTAAGAAGAGCTTACCAGGTACTTGTGAGCTCTAATGTATTTTAATTACATAAATATTTGCTAAGTACCTGTTATTTGCCAGGTGGAAGAAATAGTGAACAAGTAAGGTAGATGTTGCCACTGAAGGTAAGTTCTAAGTGAGACAAATGATTAAGTAAATAAATTGGACTGGAATATTAGATGCCAAATTAGGTTTGGGAATTTAAATTATTAATGTATTTACAGTAGATAGCATATTAAGTATGTAGTAGACTAAAGAAGTGTTAGCTTAAGCCCATTTCTCCCTACTAATTAGTTGTACATAGACTGGAAAATCATGAGCAGATTTCAAGGTGGGTTGTAATAAGTGATGAATAACATCAGGTATAGATAGCAGGGATTATTTGGCACAGAAAAGAAAGTTTAGACAGTGCCCTAATAAGATTTCAATTTATGTGAAGGACAGTGTTGCTAATTATCATCTTCCATTAATGGGAACTAAAAGGGAAAAAGTTTTAAAACCTAATTATGGATTTTATTTTATTTTTTTGCTGGTACTGGGGGTGGAACCCTTCTACCTCTGGGCTACACTTCCAGACCTATTTTTTAGGTTTTTTTAAATTTGGAAACAGGGTCTCTTAAGCCAGTGAGGCTAGCTTTGAACCTGCGCAATCCTCCTGTCTCCACCTCCCAAGCGCGGGATTGCAAGCGTGCGCCACCACGCCCGGCTAGTTATGGAAAGTTTTTAATATATATAAATGAACAGAACAGTATAATGAGCCCCATACACCCATCACCAGGTTCAGCAATTAGTATTCTGCCATTTTTTGTTCTATGATACCTCTGCCCAATTCCTTACCCTGACTATATTTTTAAATAGTTTTTTTTAACCCCCCCTGTGGTACTAGAGATTGAACTCAGGGACATTCTACCTCTGAGCTACACCCCAGCCCAGCTCTATTTTTTTATTCTTTATTTTGAAACAGAGTCTCACTGAGTTGTAGAGGTACTAAGTAGCTGAGGCTATCTGCTAACCATGATCCTCCTGTCTCAGCCTCCAAATGCTGGAATTATAAGAGTGTGCCACCACACCCAGCTTACACCAATTTTTTTTTAATTTTTGGTTTGAAACAGGGTCTGCCTAGATTGCTGAAAGTCTCACTAAGTTGCTGAGGCTGGTCTTAAACCTGTGATCCTTCTGTTTCAGCCTCCCAAGTGCTGGAATTGTGGGCATGTGCCACCATATCTGGCTTAAACAGTTTAAAAAATGTACATATATTGTAATGCATAACACTTAACTGCTTAATTTTAATTTTTGACAAATACACTGATATATTTCACACTCCTGCCAAGATAAAGGTTATTTTTGTCATCCCAGAAGAATCTGTAGTGAACCTTTCTAGTTCATTCACATGCACTTACGCATCTATCTTTCTTTTTTTTGTCGATTCTACCTCCAAGCTACACTCCCAGCCCTATTTTTTATTTTATACTTTGAAACAGGGTCTAAGCTGCAGAGAGGGCCTCATTAAGTATCTGAAGCTGGCTGCCATCCTCCTGTCTCAGCTTCCCAAGTACTGGAATTACAAGTGTGATCCACCACCACACATCTATTTTTAAACCATAGATCACTTTTCTGTGTAATACAATTTCATATATAGTGTTTTTTGTTTTGTTTTGTTTTTAGTACTGGGGATGGAACCCAGGGGTATTCTGCCTCTGAGCTACACCTCCAGCCCTATTTTTTATTCTTTATTTATTTTTTATTTTTTTGTGGTACTGGGGGTGGAACCCAGAGGCTTTCTACCTCCGGGCTATGCTCCCAGACCTATTTTATATTTTATTTGGAAACAGGGTCTCATTAAGTTGCTTGAGAGCCTCACTCAGTAGCTGAGGCTGGCTTCAAACCTGTGCGATCCTCCTGTCTCAGCCTCCCAAGAGCGGGGATTACAAGCGTGCGCCACCACGCCCGGCTAAATACTCTTTTTTTTTTTTTTTTTTTTTTCGGGTCTGGGGATGGAACCCAGGGACATTCTACCTCCGAGCTACACCCCCTGCCCTATTTTTTATTCTTTATTTTGAAACCGGGTCTCACTGAGTTGCAGAGGGCCTGGCTAAGTAGCTGAGGCTGTCTGCAAACCGCAATCCTCCTGGTCTCAGCCTCCCGAATGCTGGGATTACAAGCGTGCGCCACCACGCCCGGCCTTTATTCTTTATTTTGAAACAGGCTCTCACCAAGTAGCTGAGGCTGTCTGTGAACTGTTATCCTCTTGTCTCAGCTTCCCAAGTACTGGGATTATAAGTGTGTGCCACCACACCTGCTTCACATATAGATTTCTGTGGGATATCTCAGATACCAAAATTTGCTGATGTTTGAATCCTTTATATTAAATGGTATATTGTGTGCATATAATGAATGACATTCTCCTTTGTTCTTTAATATCAAAATTACTTATAGTACCTAAAACAATGTAAATAATTATTTGGGGAATCATGACCAAAACCAGACTGTACATATTTAATACAAGTGAACTTTTTTTCTCAAATATTTTTGATCCAAGTTTGGTTAAATCTGCAGATGCAGAGCCTGTGGCTACATAGAGCTTACTAGCTATGATACTATATGAGACTACAGCCAATAGAACTATACAAAAGTCTTTAAAAATTGTAGCCAAAATTATTTACTCATTTTATGTTTCAAAATAAAGAATAAAAAATAGAGCAGGGGGTATAGCTCAGAGGTCGAATGCCCCTGGGTTCCATCCCCAGACCTGCAAAAAATAAAAAGTAAAATAAAAATTTCTTACCAGTCGTGGTGACACATTCCTGTAATCCCAGTACTTAGGAGGCAGAGACAGGATGATCACAGGTTCAGAGTCAGCCTCAGCAATTTAACAAGGCCCTGTCCCTAAATGAATTAAATAGGAGCTGGGCATGATGACACACACTTGTAATTCCAGTATTTAGGAGGATGATAAAGGAGGATCACAGGTTTGTGGTCAGCTTCAGCTACTTAGTGAAGCCTTGTGCAACTTGGTGAGACCCTGTTTCAAAATAAAGAATTAAAAAATAGGGATATAGGTTTGGGGGTGTATCTTGGAGGTAGAATGCCCCAGGGTTTAATCCCCAGTTCTGAAAAAAAAAAAAAAAATAGGGCTGGGAGTATACCTTGGAGGTAGAAGGCCCCTGGGTTCCATCCCCAGTACCACATGAAAAAACAAAAAAAAAAACTGTACAACATAATTCTGAACAACAAATCTGTGTGAGCTATGCATGCATTAATTTTTAATTTAAATGATATTCTGACTTAAAATTTACCCTTGGCTTTGGACAGATAACATTTTGTTATGATATATGCTACAGAAAATAAATTAAGACCATAAGTACTCTAAGTACTATGACTCTACTTTTTGAGGGGGAAGGTCTGACATACAAACCAGATATGACCCAGGAACATTAATCATAATAGCTAATTTGCAGCCGGGCGTGGTGGCGCATGCTTGTAATCCCAGCATTCGGGAGGCTGAGACTGGAGGATCACGGTTCGTGGACAGCCTCAGCTACCTAGTGAGGCCCTCCGCAACTTAGTGAGACCCTGTCTCAAAATAAAGAATAAAAAAAATAGGGCAGGGGGTGTAGCTTGGAGGTTGAATGCCCCTGAGTTCCATCCCCAGATCCGCAAAAAAAGAAAAAAAAAAGCTAATTTGCCGATTTGTTTATTATATGTGTATAACATTGCCCGGTATGTCATCAGTAAATATTAGCTATTATCTCCCCAGAATACATGAGTAATCCTTTGAACTTGAGGTATTACCTTTATGTAAGATTCATAGCATAAATAGGTTATATATTTACATATATATGTGTGTGTATATATATGTATATGTATATATATTTTTTGGGGGGTACTGGGGATGGAACCCAGGGAAATTCTGCCTCCGAGCTATACCCCCAGCCCTATTTTTTATTGTTTATTTTTTTATTTTTATTTATTTATTTTTCTCAACACTGGGGATGAAATCCAGGGGCATTCTGCCTCCAAGCTACACCCCCAGCGTGATTGTTTATTCTTTATTTTAAAACAAGATCTCACTGAGTTGCGAAAGGCCTCACTAAGTAGCTGAGCCTGTCTGCAAACCACAATCCTCCTGTCTCAGCCTCCAAAATGCTAGGATTTACAAGCATGCCACCACCATGCCTGGCATAAAAATTATTTTGGTTTTATATTTATGTGTGTGTGTGTGTGTGTGTGTGTGTGTGTGTGTGTGTGTGTCTGTCTGTCTGTCTGTCTGTCTGTCACTGGAGATAGAACTCTAAGGCATTCTACCTCTAAGCTAAAATCCCAGCCTAATTTTCTTATTTGGAAACTGGGTCTCACTAAGTTGTGAAGGGCCTCGCCAAGTCAAGGATGGCTTTAAACCTGCAATCCTCCTGTCTCAGCCTCCAAGTACTGAGATTACAAATATGCGCCATCATGCCTGGCTTTGGTTTTGTATTTTACTAAACTGCCAATGGAAAAATAAAAACAAAATAGACATTATTATCCCAAGCACCAAAAAAATAGCTTTTGGACTTGTCTTTGAATTCCTTTTCACTGTTTAGCCCTCAAGTTTGTAATGGTTTTAAAAGAATACTTGTGGAATTTTTTTTGCGGGGGGGTGTACTGGGGTTCCTGGAAACCCTTCTACCTCCGGGCTACACTCCCAGACCTATTTTTTAAAATATTTTTTTATTTGGAAACAGGGTCTCTTAAGCCAGCAAGGCTGGCTTCGAACCTACGCAGTCCTCCTGTCTCTGCCTCCCAAGCTCAGGGATTACAAGCGTGCGCTACCACGCCTGGCGTGGAATTTTTTTTTTTTAACATTAAGAAAAGTGATCATGCTTGTAATCCCAGCATTTGGGAGGCTGAGACCTGGAGGATCGTGGTTTGCAGACAGCCTCAGCTACTTAGTAAGGTCTTCTGCAACTCAGTGAGACCTGGTTTCAAAATAAAGAATAAAAAATAGGGCAGGGGTTGTAGCTCGGAGGTAGAATGTCCCTGAGTTCCATTCCCAGACCCACCCAAAAAAAGAAAAGAAAAGAAGAAAGAAAGAAAGAAAGAAAGAAAGAAAGAAAGAAAGAAAGAAAGAAAGAAAGAAAGAAAGAAAAGTGAACCCTTTAAGCCGGGCGTGGTGGTGCACGCTTGGGAGACAGAGACAGGAGGATCGCGCGCAGGTTCAAAGCCAGCCTCGCTGGCTTAAGAGACCCTGTTTCCAAATAAAAATATAAAATAGGTCTGGGAGTGTAGCCCGGAGGTAGAAGGGTTTCCAGGAACCCCAGTACCACCAAAAAAAAAAAAAAAAAAAAAAAAAAAAAAAAAAAAAAAAAAAACAAGTGAACCCTCTTATATTCTCTGAAGAGATGTTTTGCAGCAAGATCTTCATCTATTTAATGGCCTAGAGGTTTTCTTGTGGAGTCAGCTTCCTGTCTTTGGTCCTTTGTTGTTATTTTGTTTTTTCTTTTGAGTCCCAAATACTTCCATTGAAAAATTTCAAAGCTATATACCCCAGCCCTAATTTTTATTCTTTATTTTGAAACAAGGTCTAACTAATTTGCAGAGGGCCTCACTAAGTAGCTGAGGCTGTTCATGAACCTGCAATCCACCTGTCTCAGCCTCACAAGTGCTGGAATTACATTTGTGCACCACTATGCCTGGCAAATGTTTATAGTTTTAAGTAATGGTCTTTTTGACATTTGAATTTCATTTTATATGAAAGAAGAGGCCTCGTTACCCTAAGATTTTAATGTAATGCCTCTTTATTTTTTAGTAATTAATTTTTTGTGATACTAGAGATGGAATCCGGGACATTCTACTTCTGAACTATATTCCTTGCCCTTTTTATTTTGAAATTCGATTTCATAGCATATGAAGGGAAAGGCCACATTACCCTAAGATTATAAGTATTTAGGGTTTGTGCGTGTGTGTGTGTGTGGGGGGAGACTGGGGATGGAACCCAGGGGTTTTCTACCTCTGGGCTACACTCTCAGTCCTCCCAGTCCTGTTTTTATTTTATTTGGAAACAGAGTCTCACTATGTTGCTGAGAGCCTCGCTAAGTACCTGAAGCTGGTTTTGAACGTTGTGCAATCCTCCTGTCCCAGCCTTCCAAGTACTGAGATTATAAGCATGTGCCACCTATGCCCGGCTAGTATGTTTTTAGTTTTTAGCAATGATTAGGGTTTTTTTTGTTGTTGGTGGTGGTGGTACTGGAGTTCCTGGAAACCCTTCTCTGGGCTACACTCCCAGACCTATTTTATACTTTTTCTGTTTGGAAACAGGGTGACTTAAGCCAGCACGCTGGCTTCGAACCTACGTGATCCTCCTGTCTCTGCCTCCTAAGCGCAGAGATTACAATGGTGCACCACCAGGCCCGGCTAATTATTAGGTTTTTTATTTTATTTTTTTGCGGGTCTGGGGATGGAACCCAGGGGCATTCAACCTCCGAGCTTCACCCTCTGCCCTATTTTTTATTCTTTATTTTGAAATGGGGTTTCACTAAGTTGTGGAGGGCCTCACTAAGTAGCTGGCGCTGTCTGTGAACTGTGATCCTTCTGTCTCAGCCTCCCAAATGCTGGGATTACAAGGGTACGCCACCACGCTTGGCTATTAGGTTTTTTAAATTTTGTTTTGAAACAGATTCTCACTAAGTTGCTGAGGCTGGTCTCAAAAGTGCAGTTCTTCTGACTCAATCTCCTAGGTATACAGGCATTTGCCACCTTACCAAGCTGTTAGTCCTTTGATTGATTGATTGATTGATTGATTTTTTGGGCCTGCGGATGGAACTCAGAGGCATTTGACCTCCGAGCTACACCCCCTGCCCTATTTTTTATTCTTTATTTTGAAACAGGGTCTCACTGAGTTGCATAGGGCCTCACTAAGTAGCTGAGGCTGTTCGCGAACTGTGGTCCTTCTGTCTCACCCTCCTAAATGCTGGTATTACAAGTATGTGCCACCACGCCCAGCTCTGTTAGTCCTTTAAGAGAGGTTTTTGTTTTAAAATTGAGGAATCTACTTAGAAAATTGTTGTGAATGAGGTGAGAAAATGATCTTTTTCCCCAAACTTAGCCCTTTATCGTGTACTAAGTTCATATATATATTTCTGAATTCTGAATATTGTCTCTTTCTATAAATAAACTTTTTTTTTGGCAGTACTGGGAATTGAACCCAAAGCCTTATACATGCTGGGCAGTGGTTCATTTTATTCATTTATTTGTTTGCATGTTTATTTATTTATTTTGTGGCACTGGGGATGGCCTAGGGGCATTATACCTCCAAGCTATATCCCCAGCCCTGTTTTTTATTATTTATTTTGAAACAGGGCCTCACTGAGTTGCAAAGGGCCTCACTAAGTAGCTGAGGCTGTTCATGAACCCTCCTGTCTCAGCCTCCCGAATGCTGGGATTTGTTTCATTTTTAATTACTTTAAATTATTGTGCATTTTGATAGGAAATATTTCCCCCATTAGTTTTTCTTGCTGTTTTATTTCTCCATGTTAATTTTAAAAGATTCCTCTCCATTCAAAACTACTTAAAATGAGTAATGTTAGTAAATCAAGAATTGTCTTAAGTTACATTCATTTGATTTTAAATTGTGAATGTCTTTTTCTCCAAATTTAATCAAATAAAAGGAAAAAAAAACTATCTAATCAAAGAGGAACATCTCAGGCATCTTCTTTCCGGCTTCCTGTTTTTTTTCCTTATAACAGCTACCCAGACTTATATACATTTTCTTGTTTCCTTTCAGAATTCTAAAAGGTCCGCAGGGTTTTTTGTTTGTTTGTTTTTTAATTAACCTAATATGACAGACCACAAGTACTACTTTTGGTTAGCCCTAATTTTTTTTTTTTTTTTTTTTTTTTTGCCTTTCTTTTTCTTGAGAGAAAGATGCTGGGGATTGAGCCTAGGGACATTCTATATCTGAGCTATGCCACCAGCCCTATTTTATATTTTATTTTGAAACAGGGTCTTGCTAAGTTGCTGAGGCTGGCTTTGCACCTGCCATCCTTTTGTCTTAGCCTCTCCAGCACAGACATAAACCACCATACTTGGCATGGTTGGCCCTGTCTTCATTATTCATTTTCTACTTACTGCTACAAGTCTAAGTCAGATCCTAGTTTCATTTGTTTTATATCTGTGGCCATTGTTTTTATTAAACTCCTAGCCAAGCCAGGCATGGTGGCGCACGCTTGTAATCCCAGCATTTCGGAGGCTGAGACAGGAGGGTCGCGGTTTATGGATAGCCTCAGCTACTCATTGAGGCCCTTTGCAACTCAGTGAGACCCTGTTTCAAAATAAAGAATAAAAATAGGGCTGAGGGTATAGCTCGAAGGGAGGATGCCCCTGGGTTCAATCCCCAGAACCACAAACAAAACAGAACAAAAAACTTCTAGCCTTCTTATACAGTTAGTTATGTTCACATGACATTGAATACGATCTTGGATGATACTAAGTGCCCTGAATCTGATTTAATTTTTGTAATATATTTTTTTGAGGGATGCTTCTATTGTAACTTAGAACTATTAGTATCACTTCTGAGTTTTTTTGTATCATCAAAAGTAACATTTATTGAATACCTATTGTATACAGGGCACTTTTTATATGTATCTCATTTAATCCCCAAATGCAATCCTAGAAGCAACTAAAATTTTAAATTTAATTTATTTAAAAATTTCCATTTTTTTTGCCAGGCATGGTGGCACATGCTTGTAATCCTAGTACTTGGAAGGCTGAGATAGGAGGATTGCACATGTTCGAAGCCAGCCTCAGTTACTTAGTGAGGCTCAGCAACTTAGTGAGACCCTATTTCTAAATAAAATGTAAAAATAGGTCTGGGAGTATAGCCCAGAGGTAGAAGACCCCTGGGTTCCATCCTCAGCACTGCAAAATAAATAAATAAATAAATAAATAAAATTTAAAAAATCTATTTTTTTAATGCTGGGCATGGTGGTGCACACTTATAATTCCAGTATTTGGGAGGCTGAGATAGGCAGATCACAGTTTGAGGAAAGGCTCAGCTACTACTTAGTGAGGCCCTTTGCAACTCAGTGAGACCCTGTTTGAAAATAAAGAACAAAAAATAGGGCGGGGGTGTAGCTCAGAGGTAGAATGTCCCTGCGTTCCATCCCAAGTACTGCAAAAAAAAATATTTTTTTTAATTTTCATTTTTACATAGAGAAAATTTATATGCCTAAGATTAGTAACTAGTAGGTGATTACTCAATGAATCAAAGAAATCTGCCGTTAGATAAAGCTTTTCTGATCACTGGACTTTATTGAACTTTTGACTGTCATTTTTGCTCACTTCCCCTGCCTTCGCCTTCCCTAACTTCTTTCCCATTTTTTCTTTGTCTCCTAACAGTATGTTTAGAGCAATTCTAATCTTGTCATCATTTCATAAGCCTTCACATAATACTTCAGTGGCTGGCCATTGTGTATAAGGTTAAGCCTACACTTCTAAGATGGATATTCATGTCTTCATCATCAATTTTCTTCTTAATCTACCTTTTTTTTACTCCCCTAAGGAAGCTTCAACTAAATAGGGCTGTTTATTCTCTAAATTTGCTGTCCAATTTTCTGTCCCAGTGCCTTGTCTGCTCTTTATTCTTATTAGTTTTATCATACCTAACACATCCATTTCTGACTCACTCATCTGGTTTTTATCCAATCATCTCCTTCAGTTCTAATTCACTGATTATCCTCACTGCTTGTCTTGCCCTTAGGTGAACTACTGAGTCTACAATATCTAAATACTATTTACTAAATATATATGCCTTAGCACCGGTGCTGGGGCCTCCGAGGCCGGGATCGGAGCCTGCCGAGGGGTTGGGCCGCTGCTGGGGCCAGCGAGGCCGGCATCGGAGCCTGCCGTGAGGCAAGGCCGGTACTGGGGCCCCCGAGGCCAGGATAAGAGCCTGCCGAGGGGTTAGGCCGGTGCTGGGGCCAGCGAGGCCGGCATCGGAGCCTGCCGTGAGGCAAGGCCGGTACTGGGGCCTCCGAGGCCAGGATAAGAGCTTGCCGAGGGGTTAGGCCGGTGCTGGGGCCAACGAGGCCGGCAGCGGAGCCTGCCGTGAGGCATGACCAGTGCTGGGGCCTCTGAGGCCGGGATCGGAGCATGCCGAGGGGTTAGGCCGGTGCTGGGGCCAGCGAGGCCGGCATCCGAGCCTGCCATGAGGCAAGGCCAGTACTGGGGCCTCCGAGGCCAGGATAAGAGCCTGCCAAGGGGTTAGGCCGGTGCTGGGGCCAGCGAGGCCGGCATCGGAGCCTGCCTTGAGGCATGACCAGTGCTGGGGCCTCCGAGGCCGGGATCGGATCCTGCCGAGGGGTTAGGCCGGTGCTGGGGCCAGCGAGGCCGGCATCGGAGCCTGCCGTGAGGCAAGGCCGGTACTGGGGCCTCCGAGGCCAGGACAAGAGCCTGCCGAGGGGTTAGGCCAGTGCTGGGGCCAGCGAGGCCGGCATCGGAGCCTGCCGTGAGGCAAGGCCGGTACTGGGGCCTCCGAGGCCAGGATAAGAGCTTGCCGAGGGGTTAGGCTGGTGCTGGGGCCAACGAGGCCGGCAGCGGAGCCTGCCGTGAGGCATGACCAGTGCTGGGGCCTCCGAGGCCGGGATCGGAGCATGCCGAGGGGTTAGGCCGGTGCTGGGGCCAGCGAGGCCGGCATCGGAGCCTGCCGTGAGGCAAGGCCAGTACTGGGGCCTCCGAGGCCAGGATAAGAGCCTGCCAAGGGGTTAGGCCGGTGCTGGGGCCAGCGAGGCCGGCATAGGAGCCTGCCTTGAGGCATGACCAGTGCTGGGGCCTCCGAGGCCGGGATCGGAGCCTGCCGAGGGGTTAGGCCGCTGCTGGGGCCAGCGAGGCCGGCATCGGAGCCTGCCGTGAGGCAAGGCCGGTACTGGGGCCTCCGAGGCCAGGATAAGAGCCTGCTGAGGGGTTAGGCCGGTGCTGGGGCCAGCGAGGCCGGCATCGGAGCCTGCCTTGAGGCAAGGCTGGTACTGGGGCCTCGAGGCCAGGATAAGAGCCTGCCGAGGGGTTAGGCCGGTGCTGGGGCCAGCGAGGCCGGCATCGGAGCCTGCCGTGAGGCAAGGCCGGTACTGGGGCCTCCGAGGCCAGGATACGAGCTTGCCGAGGGGTTAGGCCGGTGCTGGGGCCAACGAGGCTGGCAGCGGAGCCTGCCGTGAGGCATGACCAGTGCTGGGGCCTCCGAGGCCGGGATCGGAGCATGCCGAGGGGTTAGGCCGGTGCTGGGGCCAGCGAGGCCGGCATCGGAGCCTGCCGTGAGGCAAGGCCGGTACCGGGGCCTCCAAGGCCAGGATAAGAGCCTGCCAAGGGGCTAGGACGGTGCTGGGGCCAGCGAGGCCGGCATCGGAGCCTGCCTTGAGGCATGACCAGTGCTGGGGCCTCCGAGGCTGGGATCGGAGCCTGCCGAGGGGTTAGGCCTCTGCTGGGGCCAGCGAGGCCGGCATCGGAGCCTGCCGTGAGGCAAGGCCGGTACTGGGGCCTCCGAGGCCAGGATAAGATGCTGCCGAGGGGTTAGGCCGGTGCTGGTGCCAGCGAGGCCGGCATCGGAGCCTGCCGTGAGGCAAGACCGGTACTGGGGCCTCTGAGGCCAGGATAAGAGCCTGTCAAGGGGTTAGGCCGGTGCTGGGGCCAGTGAGGCCGGCATCGGAGCCTGCCGTGAGGCATTACCAGTGTTGGGGCCTCCGAGGCCGGGATTGGAATCCTGCCAAGGGGTTAGACCGGTGCAGGGGCCAATGGCCAGCATCGGAGCCTGGCGTGAGGCAAGTTCACTCCTGCGGCCTCCAAGGTCGGGACCAAAGCCAGCTTAGGGGTTTGACCGGTTCAGGGGCCAGCGAGACCAGAACTGGGTCCTCCCATGAGGCAAGGCCGCTGCGTGAGCCAGCGAGGTCTGGATCAGTCCACTGAGTAGCCAGGCCACTACTGGGACCATCAAGAGTGGGATTGGTACTTGCAACGCAGCATGCACAGAGAAATATCGCAGAAAATATAAATCAGACGCTTCTCTTAATCAGCAATAACTAGGAGGAAAAGGGCAACAGGAAGAGGTTGAGCTATAGAAAGGGCCCTATAGTGAAGCAACTAATGTGATCAATCAGAGGGTATGTAATACTGGAGGACGGAGCCTCTTTAAAATGCAGGAGGTACATAAACAAATGTATCAAAGTAAATCACCAAAGAAGTGTGGGATGGAGGGAGGGGGAGGGAATGGGACGGGGGCTGGAGGAGGGCTAATTGGATGATGTGTGCTTGTATATCCTCTCAAGTCTTGTACTCCAATGTGATTGATATATGACTACAATGCACCAATTTAAAAAATAAATTAATTAAAAAATAAATAAATAAATAAAAAAAAGAAAATAAATATATATGCCTTAGCATATAGTGGAAAGAACAGGGCCTCCATGGATAAAGTTTTAGCTTTCTCAGTAAGGTAGTAACCTGGGACAGGTTTTTCAGTCTCTTAACCTTTTCTCATCTATAAAATGGGGTTATTTTATACATGATAGTGTTATAATATTTTATGTGTATACACATACACATGCATGAATTACCTGGCTTAGAAAGCACTCAGTAGATGTTAGTTCCTATCTAGAAGGGCAGGGAATTAGTCTATACAGTCTTCTCTCACTTTTTAAAAATATTTGTATTGAAGCCAGGTGTGGTGGTGCATACTTATAATCCCAGTACTTGGAAGGCTGAGACAGGAGGATCACAGCTTTGAGACCAGCCTTAGCAATTTAGTGAGGCCCTCAGCAACTTAGCAAGACCCTAAGAGGGAGGGCTGGGTTGGGGATGTAGTTTGGAGGTAGAATGCCCTTAAGTTCAATCCCCAGTACCAAAAAACAAACAAAAAACTCAAACGGTTAGACTAGATACTGGAAGAATTGCTTGGGCCCTCTAGAATTGTGGCTTAAAATATATCTTATTTGCCAGGCATGTGGTGCACACTTGTAATCCCAGTACTTGGAGGCTGAGGCAGCAGAATCGAGATTTGTGGCCAACCTCGGGTACTTAGGCCCTCAGCAACTTAATGAGACCATTTCAAATTAAAGAATAAAAAAATAGGACTGGGGATATAGATCAGAGGTAGAATGCCCCTGGGTTCAATCCCTGGTACTGACCTTCCCCAGTTATATATATCCTAGTTGCTTAAACTTTATTGAGGAGATTGAAAGATAATTGAGAACAGTTGCTCCAATTTGTCATAATTGATCCAAATTATGATGTTTAGTATTATGCTGTTCTTGTATAATTTCCAATGTTTTATTTATTCATTGATTAATTGATTATGGTACTGGGGATTGAACCCAGGGGCATTCTACCTCTGAGCTCCATCTTCAGCCCTATTTCATTTATTTATTTTTGGAAATAGGGTCTCACTATGTTTCTGGGGCTGACCTTGAACTTGCAATCCTCCTGTCTTAGCCTTTCAAATACTGTATTTACAGTTGTGTACCACCACACCTAGATATCTTATTCTTGTGGAAAAAACTCCTCTCCCTCTTATATTTTTCTCAGAAATTAAATTTTTTTCTATTTTGCCATTTCTTAAGGAACATATTAATACTTTTTAATTTTTTTTATTTATGACTTACCCACAGTAAATTGTACAGAACTCAGGTGTATTGCTGATCAGCTTGAGCAATTTAATGAGAACTTGTCTCAAAAAGGGCTGGGAGTGTAGTGTAAAGGTAGAATGCCCTTGGTTTCAATCCAAACAAACCTCTTCGCACTTAAGTATCTGACCTGTTCCACTTACATAAACCCAGCCATATAGTTTGTTTTGACAAATGCATATACCCAAGTTAGAACCATCCAAATAAAACTACAGAATATCTTCATCATTCCAGAAAAATTACTATTTTCTCCAGTGAATATCAGAGCTAAACACAGTTTGCTTTTTTTTGAGCTTTGTATAAATGGAATCATATACAGTTTGTGTTCGATATTTTTATTTAACATGATGTTTTAAAATTTTCCTTGTTACACGTACCAATCTTTTTTCTGTCTTTGCTAGTAATGCACTGTCTTAATTACTGTAGCAAAATAAGTCTGAAAATTAGGTATTGTGCTTATTCATCAAAATTAGCTCAGCCCCATGGTGGCGCACACCTGTAGTCCCAGTGCTTGGGAGGCTGAAATAGAATTGCATGTTTGTGGTAACTTAATGAATCTCTACAACTTAGTGAAACCCTGTGTTGGTTTCATCCCCAGTACCAAAATAAATAAACAAACAAATATTAAAACATAAAGTAGGGCTGGGGTGTAGCTCATAGATAGAATGCCCTTGGGTTCAATCCCCAATATCCCCTCCCTTTACACAATTATATCTGCTCTTCTAGGGCCTTTAAATTTTCATATTACTTTTAAAATGTGTGTTACTTTCTACAAAATGCCTGCTGGGATTTTGATTGTGATTATATTGAATTTATACATCAACTTGGGGAGTTGATCTCTAAAATTGATTCTACAAGGTGCTTCTTTATGACACAATTTCAATGTTGAATAATGTGATAATAAGAGTTGTCAGATTTGATATTTCCATAATTCAGGTGTATTTTATTGCTGTGTGGTTTTCTCCCCCAATTTATTTATTTATTTATTTATTTATTTTTTTTTTTTTTGGTGGTACTGGAGATGGAACCCTGCTACACTCCCAGCACTCCCAGACTTTTTTTTATTTATTTTTTTGAAACAGGGTCTCTTAAGCCAGTGAGGCTGGCTTCGAACCTGTGCGATCCTCCTGTCTCCACCTACCAAGCGTGGGGATTACAAGTGTGTGCCACCACACCCGAATTACCCTCCCCCAATTTAAAAATCTAATCATCAGTTGAAAGTAACCAGTAGAGATTCTGCTATTGGTAAATAAGTATTGTCATCTGAAGACACATAGAATTTACTGTATATTTATGATTATATATAGACTCATAATAAAATTTAAAGTTATTTGAAAATTATAATTTTTAGAAGTTCCTTGAAACATTTTAGTTTTTTTTTTTTTTTTTTTTTTTTTTTTTGGTTGTACTGGGGTTCCTGGAAGCCCTTCTACCTCTGGGCTACACTCCCAGACCTATTTTATATTTTTTTATTTGGAAACAGGGTCTTTTAAGCCAGCAAGGCTGGCTTCAAACCTGCGCAATCCTCCTGTCTCTGTCTCCCAAGCGTGGGGATTATAAGCATGCGCCACCACGCCCAGCCCATTTTAGATTTTTTAAAGAGCCACCCTGATAAATCATTTATGCTTGCTCTTTGCTTTCATCATGTCGAGGATAAGATGATAAAACTTTTAGACTAATGAGCCGAAAAAAGGGGAAATAATCACTGTGGTTAATAAACATAATAGTAACTATTGAATACTTTTAAATGGATGTTTTTCTACTTTATTATTAATTACAGGGTATATTTACTTCTGGCACATGGGAAGAGAGATCAGATGAAATTTCATTTGCTGATTTCAAGTTCTCAGTCACTCATCATTATCTTGTACAAGAGTCCACTGATAAAGAAGGAAAGGATGAAGTATTAGAAGGTAAGTTTTTACAGTATATTTTAAAAATCTTGACTCTTTCAAGAGTGATTATAATTTTGAATTATGAATTTAGGTTTTGTAATTCAGGAGTATTCTCAGGAAATGTTGTATAATATGTAAAGTCATTTTTTCATATCTGAATAAAATATGAGGCAATACTGTATTTGAGGAGAGGAAGAATTACGGTGCCATTCATCTTAAAATTAACTGATGCAGCACAGATTGAGTACCTAACGTGGTAGGTACCCTGCTGTGCCTTGTTGAACCAAACTTAAGTGAAATTGCATCTCAGTAGAGGAGATAAGACCTTTAAGTAAGTAACAGTAACAGGAAGTAGAAAGTGATAAATGGTGTTTTCTACTTGATAATTATTTGCCTTTCTGGTTTTTTTTTTTTGTTTCTTTGCAGGTCTGAGGATGGAACCCAGAGGCATTCGACCTCCGAGTAACACCCCCTGCCCAATTTTTTATTCTTTATTTTGAAACAGGATCTCACTGAGTTGCAAAGGGACTCACTAAGTTGTTTTTGCTGTCTGCAAACCGTGATCCTCCGGTCTCAGCCTCCCAAGTGCTGGGATTACAAGTATGCGCCACCAAGCCCGGCTAATTATTTGCCTTTCTACACATATGTTATTTCATTTGTAAAATGAAGTCCTACTTCCAGGCATGGTGGCGCATGCTTGTAATCCCAGTACTTGGAGGCTGAGGCAGGAGGACCCAGGTTCGTAGCCAACCTCAAATACTTAATGAGGCCCTCAACAACTTAGTGACACCCTGTTTCAAAATAAAGAATAAAAAATTGGGCTGGACGTGTAGCTCAGAGGTAGAATGCCCCTACATTCAGTCCCTAGCACCACACACACACACACAAAAGTACTACTACCTGGAGGGCTAATGTGACAATATAGTTTAATTGAAATCCATGAGATGAACAGATGAAGGATACTATGGTGTAAGAGAAGACACCCATAAGGGTGAGAAATTAGGTCATGATTATAAACAAAAGCTTATACAGACATAGGAATAGTATATGTCTCTTTTATAGACTGGGTTTGAGAAAGAAAAACTTACTTCCCTCCCCCAAAATCTTAAAGCTAGCCTTAGATATAAATCTCTTAAAGCAGTTGCAAAACTACATAGGCTAGTAATGCATGTTTCTTCAAAACACAAAATTCTGCCGTAGTATAAACATGACTTTTCATTTTTTAATGTTTTTATAGATGCTCTTCCACAGTCTATGCAAGATTTGCTGTGTATGAATAATGACTTTCCTCCAAGAGCACATTGCCTGGTAAGATGGTATGTATACATTCCATTCAGATGTCTTGTAGTGTGTGTGTCAAGGAGACCCCCAAACTGTCCCCAGGTTCAATGATTTGTTAGGAGGAGTCATAGGACTCACCATGTAGTACAAACAGCTAATTTATTACAGCAGTAGGGTACAAAGCAAAATCAGCAAAGGGAAAGGGCATGAGGCCAAGTCCAATAAGAAGTGCAAGCTTTTAAGAGTCCTTTCCTAATGCAGTCCTATAGGTTAAACTCAGTTCCCTCTGCAATAAGTTGTGGTAACACGTGTGAAACATTGTCTATCAGGGAAGCTTGTTAGGGGCTTAGCTCTTAAAGATTTAAAATGAGAGGCTAGTTAGGTATGCATCCTCTGGCTGATAATATAACCAAAATTTCAGAATCCCAGAAGAAAAGCAGGTGTTTAGCATCTACTCCATTGTTTGCGCAAACAGTTTAGGTAAAGTGAATAACTTTACCCCAAATCTACATTCCCTGGTGCTATCCAAGAGCCAACCTTGCAGGCAGGTTTGTCTAAGGATAGCAGTCACAGGCTTGCTCTTAACTTTTCTGCACCACATGTTTCACAATCTAAGGTAGTGCCTAACTATAATTCTGATGACAGACACAGAACACTTACATATCTTAGAAAATTTAATATGTATTGGTAGAAATGGAATTGAAATAAAATGTTGATTCAGTTATAGGATGAAATCAACTTATGTTTAAATGATGTGATACATTAATGTAAAAGGCATATCTTAGTCAGAGGGTCTCTGAACTTTATGTTTGAGAAGTGGTGTTAAAACACACATCACAAAGCTGTTTTAGTAAGATCATATATGCTCAAAAAAGGAAACCTAGCTAAAGGAACTTTACTGGTTTTAAAATTTTCTACTGGTGTAAGTTGGTCTTTTGATTTTTTTTTTTAACTGAAAAAGAATTTTTTTTTTTTTGTGGTACTGAGGATTGAACTCAGAAGCATTCTACTTTTGAGCTACACCCCCACTCCAGCCTGATTTTATTTCTTATTTAGAAACAGGGTCTTGCTAGGTTGATCTCAAACCAGCAATCCTGTCTTAGCCTTTCAAATACTAGAATTACAATTGTGTGCCATCATGCCCAGCTTAAAGAATTTCTAAGGAAGAAGAAAACTGTAATATCTAGTTTTCTTTTTTCATCATGCTTACTATAGAGAATGGGGTGTGGAACACATTAGAAAAAGAAGATATATGCAAGTACATATAAAACTGTCTAGTATTTTATAAATATGCCCATTTTAAAGTTGTGAATTTGAGCTAGGTGTGGTGGCGAACGCGTAATTCCAGCATTTGGGAGGCTGAGACCAGAGGATCATGGTTCGCAGGCAGCCTCAGCTACTTAGTAGGCCCCCTCACAACTCAGGGAGACCCTGTTTCAAAATAAAGAATAAAAAATAGGGCTGGGGTTGTTATCTCAGAGGTGCAATGCCCCTGGATTCGATCCCCAGTAACCATCCCCCCAAAAAAAATTTGTGAATTTGAGTGGGTATAGTGGTGCACACTTGTAATCTCAGCATTTAGGAGGCTGACACAGGAGGATCAAGGTTTGTGAATAGCCTCAATTACTACTTAGTGAGGCTCTGCAACTCAGTAAGACCCTGTTTCAAAATAAAGAATAAAAATAGGGATGGGAGTATAGCTTGGAGGTAGAATGCCCCTGGGTACCATCCCTAATACACCCCACCCCCCAAAAAATTGTGAATTTAAGTAACTAAGAGAAGGAATTTAGTAAATATATTGTTACCCATTTAATGTAATCCTTCCATATTCTTTTTGATCTTCTAAAATGTTGAATGTGTGCATCCAACATGACTAGATGTATCAGGAGACAGCATGGTATTACAGAGCATGAGCTGTGTGTGTTTTCATGCACACATTCAGCATTAATCAAACTTCTGATGTTGGGCCACACTCTGAATTAGACCAACAGGTTTGAGTCCTAGCTAATATACTTACTGTTTTTGCAACTTTGAAGTGACTTAATTTCTTTGAATTTGTTTCTACTTTGTTAAAGTTAGAATAATAAATAATATGTACCTTTCAGGTAGTTCTGAGGACTAAATAAGATTATGGGACATAGTAGTAGGTTTCCCAAAATATGAATGTTTAATTAATATTCATCCAGGCCGGGCATGGTGGCGTACACTTGTAATCCCAGCTCTTGGGAGTCAGAGACAGGAGGTTCGAAGCCAGCCACGCTGGCGTAAGAGACCCTGTTTCCAAATAAAAAGTATTAAAAAAAAAATAGGTCTGGGAGTGTAGCCCGGAAGTAGAAGGGCTTCCAGGAACCCCAGTACAACCAAAAAAAAAAAAAATTCATACAGATTTTTAATACATATTTTTCAAAATGTTGAAATATAGTCTATTGTTAAAAATATTTGTTCAGTGAATAAATGAAACCTTTCTGCCTGTTAATATAAACTACTTGCTAAGTTTCTTTTTGTTTTGTTTTATTTTTCTTTTGTTTTTTTCTTTTTTTTTAAATTTTTTTATTGGTACATTTTATTCATACTAATTATAATGGAGTAAAAAACTTGTGTAGACATACATGTACACATCACCCAGTTAGCCCCTACCCAATCCCTACCCCACGCCCTGCCCATCGCTCCCTCCCATGCTTGGCTTAGAGGTTGACTGCCATATGAATAAGTACATCCTGTGCTTTAAAGAATTTCCTTCTTCCCCCCTCCCATCCCCTCAGTCAGGTTGTCTTATTTGCTCCTCTATAGGATTTCCTTTTTCATCTAGAGTTCCTCCTATGACCCATTTCTCCTTAGCTTTCCCATATTAGGGAAGGCATCCAATTTCTTATTTTTTGTGATGGACTAATCACACTTAACACAATGTCCTCCAGTTCCATCCATTTCTCTGAAAATGATGCAGTTGTGATTTTTTAAATGGCTGAGTAAAATTCCATTCTGTACATATGCCACAATTTTGTAATCCATTCATCTGTTGATGGACATCTTGACTGGTTCCATAGTTTGGCTATGGTGAATTGTGCAGCTATGAACATAGTTGCACATGCATTAGTTTGGTAGTTTGGTTTCCTTTCTTTGGGGTAGATACCCAGAAGTGGTATTGCTGGATCAAATGGTAGATTTGTTCCCTTTCTTCTGAGGATTCTCCATACTGTTTTCCAAAGTGGTTGCACTAATTTGCAATCCCATCAACAATGTCTTAGAGTTCCCACTTCTCTACATCCTCGCCAGCATCTGTTGTTGTTTGTGTTTTGAATGATTGCCATTCTAGTTGGAGTTAGGTGAAATCTCAGGGTAGTTTTGATTTCCTTCTCTCTGATTGCCAATGATGTTGAGCATTTTTTCATGCATTTATTGGCCATTTGAATTTCTTCTTTCGTGAAGTGTCTCTTTAGTTCGCTTGCCCATTTTGTTATTGGATGCTTTGTTTTCTTAGTGTTGAGTTTCTTGAGTTCTCTGTATATTCTAGATATTAGTCATCTATCGGTGGTATAGGTGGCAAAAATCTTCTCCCATTCTGTTGGCTCTCGATTGAGGTTCTTGACAGTCTGCTGAACAGAAGCTCTTCAGTTTCATGCAATCCCACATATTGATTCTCCTTTTAATCTGTTGTGCCTTTGGGGTCTTGTTGAGAAAGTGTTTATCTGTGCCTATGTGTTGCAGTGTTGGACGTATGCCCTCTTCAAGGAGCTTCAAGGTCTCTGGTTTAATTTCCAAGTCTTTGATCCATCTTGAATTGACTCTTCTACAGGATGAGAAAGTGGGATTAATTTCCAATTTTCTGCATATGGTTAACCAGTTTTGCCAACACCATTTGTTGAAGAGGCTATCTTTTTTTCCAGTGTATGTTTTTGGCCCCTTTGTCAAAAATCAATTAGCTGAAAGTGTGTGGACTTGTTTCTGTGTCTTCTATTCTGCTCCATTGGTCTATGTATATGTTTTTGTGCCAGTACCATGCTGTTTTTATTACAATGGCTTTGTAGTATAGTTTAAAGTCAGGTATTGTGATTCCTCCTGCATAGTTTTTGTTGCTGAGAACTACTTTGGCTATTCTGGGCTTTTTGTTATTCCAGACAAATTTAAGGACTGATTTTTCTATGTCTGTGAGAAATGATCTTGGTAGTTTAATAGGCATTGCGTTAAATCTGTAGATCACTTTTGGAAGGATGGCCATTTTAATGATATTTATTCTGCCAATCCATGAACATGGAAGATCTTTCCATCTTCTAAGATCGTCTTCGATTTCTTCTTTTAATGTTTTATAATTTTCTTTGTAGAGATCTTTTACCTCCTAGGTTAAGTTTATTCCTAAGTATTTTATTTTTTTGTGAGAGATCATGAGTGAAAGTGTTTTCTGAATTTCTTTTTCAGTGGATTTATGGTTGGTGTACAGGAAAGCTTCTGATTTTTTAAGACTGATTTTGTATCCATTTACTTTGCTGAATTTGTTGATCAGTTCTATAAGCCTTTTGGTTGAGTTTTTTGGGTTTTCTAAATATAGCATCATGTCATCTACAAATAGTGAAAGTTTGAGTTCTTCTTTTCCTATTTGTACCCCTTTGATTTCCTTTTCTTGCCTTATTGCTCTGGCTATAGTGTCTAGTACTATATTGAAGAGAAGTGGTGATAATGGACATCCTTGTCTCGTTCCTGTTTTTAGGGGGAATTCTTGAAGTTTTTCCCCATTTAAATGATGTTGGAGGTAGGCTCATTGTAGATTGCCTTTATGATATTGAGATATGTTCCTTCTATTCCAATTCTCTGCAGTGCTTTTATCATAAATGGATGTTGGATTTTATCAAATGCTTTTTCAGCATCTATTGAAATGATCATGTGATTTTTATCTTTGATTCTGTTTATATGGTGAATTACATGGATTGATTTTCATATGTTGAACCAGCCTTGCATCCCTGGGATGAACCCTACCTGGTCATGGTGTATGATTTTCTTGATGTGGTTTTGAATGAGTGTTGCTAGTATTTTGTTTAATAGTTTTGCATCCAAGTTCATCAGAGAGATAGGCCTGTAGTTTTCCTTCCTTGAACTGTCTTTATTCAGTTTGGGTATTAGTATGATGTTGCCTTCATAGAATGTATTTGGGAGAGTCCCGGTTTTTTCTGTTTCACGAAGTAGTTTGAGGAGTATTGGGGTTAGCTCTTCTATAAAGGTTTTATAGAATTCACTTGGGAAACCATCTGGTCCTGGGCTTTTCTTTGATGGTAAGCTCTTTATTGCTGTTTCAATCTCTGATTGTTATTGGTTGGTTTAAGTGTTCTATATTTTCTTGATTCAGTTTAGGAAGGTTGTATTTAGAAAGTTGTCGATTTCCTCCAGATTTTCCATTTTGTTGGAGTATAGTTTTTCAAAGTAGTTTCTGATAATCCTTTGGATTTCTACACTGTCAGTAGTAATGTCTCCTTTTTCATCTCTTATCTTCATAATTTGGGTTGATTCTTTTTTATGTAGGTTGACTAGTAGTTTATCTTAATTTTTTTCAGGAAACCAGCTTTTGGTTTTGTTTATTTTCTATATATTTTTTTATTCTCTACTTCATTAATTTCTGCTCTGATTTTAATAATTTTCTTTCTTTAGTGGCTTTGGGGTTAGATTTTTCCTCTTTTTCAAGGGCTTTGAGGTATGTCATTAGGTTATTTATTTGATGATTTTCTGATTTTCTTATGTGAGCATTCACTGCTATAAAATTTCCTCTTAATACTGCCTTCAAAGAGTCCCAGAGGTTTTGATATGTTGTACCTCATTTGTTTTTAGAAATTTATTGATTACACCTCTTATGTGTTCTATGACCCATTCTTCATTCAGAAGTTTGGTGTTCAGTCTCCATTTGTTTTTGTGGTTTCCTTGGGTCTTCTTATAGTTAATTTCTAATTTCATTCCATTATGGTCTGAAAAGACACCGGAAGTATGTCACAAATTTGGATTTGCTAGTGCTCACTTTGTAGCCCAGGTTGTGATCTCTTTTGGAGAAGGTTCCATGAGCAGCTAGGAAAAATGTGAAGTCTGCTGTAGTTGGGTAGAATATTCTATACGATCCAACAGGTCCATTTGATTAATGGTGTTTATTTTTTTTTTTGGTCTGTTTTGTTTTTGTTTTTTTGTTTTGTTTTGTTTTTGGTGGTACTGGGGTTCCTGGACACTCTTCTACCTCTGGTTACACTCCCAGACCTATTTTATATTTTCATTTGGAAACAGGGTGTCTTAAGCCAGCAAGGCTGGCTTTGAACCTGCGCAATCCTCCTGTCTCCACCTCCGAAGTGCAGGGATTACAAGGATGCGTCACCATGTCCCTCAGACTAATGGCGTTCTTTAGGTCTGAGGCATCTTTACAATCACCTTTTTTCTGGAAGATCGGTCTAATGTTGCGAGAGGGGTGTTGAAGTCTCCCAGTATTATTATTGTATTGGGATTTATGTGTGACTTAATGTCACAGAGAGTTTGTTTTATGAATGTAGCTGCACCTATGTTTGGGGCATAAATGTTGATTATTGTTATTTCCTCTTTCTGGATTGTTCCTTTTACCAGTAAAAAATAACCTTCTTTGTCTCTTCTGATATGCTTGGGCTTGAAGTCTAACTTGTCTGATATCATAGTTATTACTCCTGCTTGCCTTTGAGTTCTATTGGCATGGATTTCCTTGCTCCAGCCCTTTATCTTAAGTTTGTTTCTATCTTTACTGGTAAGGTGTGTTTTTTGCAGGCAGCAGATAGATGGGTTCTGTTTTTAAATCCATTTTGCCACTTTATATCTTCATTGGGGAATTGAGGCCATTTACACTCAGTGTGCTTATTGAGAGATGATTTTTAATTCCTACCATGTTAGGATTTTATTTCAGTTTGAAATACTGTTTTGTTTTGTTTTGTTTAGTTGTCTCCTGGATGGAAATTCATATTTTTCTGGTTCTGGTGTATATTACTTATTCTTTGTAGTTAATGTCTTTGAGTATTTTCTCTAGCGCTGTTTTTTTTTTTTTTTGGTGGTACTGGGATTCCTGGAAGCCCTTCTACCTCCAGGCTACACTCCTAGACCTATTTTATATGTTTTTATTTGGAAACAGGGTCTTTTAAGCCAGCAAGGCTGGCTCCGAACCAGCGCGATCCTCCTGTCTCTGCCTCCTAAGCGCGGGGATTACAAGCATGTGCTACCACGCCCAGCTTCTAGCTCTGTTTTTTTTTTTTTTTTTTTTTTTGGTGGAACTGGGGTTCCTGGAATCCCTTCTACCTCCAGGCTACTCTCCCAGACTCTTATTTTATACTTTTTTTTATTTTTGGAAACAGGGTCTCTTAAGCCAGCGGGGCTTGCTTCAAACCAGCGCAATCCTCCTGTCTCCGCCTCCCAAGCACGGAGATTACAAGCATGTGCCACCATGCCCGGCCGTAGCGCTGGTTTTGAAGACATAAATTCCTTCAGCTTTTGTTTGACATGGAAGCTTCTTATTTCCCCATCTAATTTGATAGATAGTTTTGCTGGGTAGGAAATTTTTGGCTGGAAGTTGTTTTCTTTTAGAGTTTGGAATGTGTTACTCCAGGCCCTTCTGGCTTTTATGACTTGGTTTGGGAAGTCTGGAGTGATTCTAATTGGTTTGCCTCTGAATGTCACTTGGCCTTTTGTTTTTGTTGCCTTTAAGAACTCTCCTTGGCTTCTACATTGGTCATTTTGACTATTAGGTGGTGTAGGGAACCTTTCTTTGATCATGTCTAAAGGGAATTCTATAAGTTTCCTGAACCCGTTATCGATCTTTTACTCTATGTTTGGAAAATTTTCTGCTACTACTTCTTTGAAGAGATTTTTTATTCCTTTGGTTTCACCATGCATTCATTTTTGGAGTGATTATCTTCTAGGAGCGAGATATTCTACTCTCCATGTGGTCTAATTGATTGTTTATAGTTTGAATTGATGCTTTTACTTCAATGATTGCATCCTTAATTTTTTCAGACTCTTTCTAAATTCTTTTTGAAAATCATGTCTTATTTCTACAGTTATATCCCTGATTTGATCTTCTGGAGATCTCTGCATTTGTTTTTATCAGGTTCTGTTATTGTTGGGTTGTGGGAGCTCATTGCTTCATTGTTATTCCTCCCTCCCATGATTTCAGGAGTTTATGCCTGTTGCATTTGGTAGATTTCTCTCATTCTCTAGGTGTCAGCTGGTATATTCAAGGGCAAGTTTTATTGTATTCAATAGTGAAGGGTGAGTAAGGAGGGAAGTGAAGGAGTAAATGGAAGAATAGGGTAAGGTCTCAGACAGGGTCGAATTGTATGAGTATATGAGTTTGGTAAGGTAGTATAAAGTAGAGATTAGAGATAGTAAAAATGTAGTAGTATTCTAGTAACCAGTATAAAGTTTCTGGTATAGTGATATGAAGTGGATTTAATACAAGACAAGGGAGCGATAAAAAGAAAAGTGATAGAGAGAGTGGGTATGTACAAGGGAAGAAGCTTGGGAGAGGATTTGGGATGAGAGTTAAAAAAACAAAACAAAACAAAATAAACAAAAAAAACCCAGCCAGGTATACACTGTCACACACACACACACACACACACACACACACACACACACACACACACTAAAAAAAAGAACAAAAAAACAAAAAAAAACCCAACATGAATTAATGCAACTTTACAAATAAATGACTATTCAGCAGGTAGATTCTTTGCAGTCTCTCTCTTTGTAGATAATGAGTGCATCCAGCACCTTTCCTTATGTAAGTCTGGTTCCCTGAGTCTTTTCAGTCTACGCAGATGGTTGATATCAATGGGACTGGATTTAATATTGAGTGAAGGTCACCCTCCACACTTTCCACAGATTTGGAGTCTAGGTCTCTCTCTGCCTCTGTTGATAGCATATACCTTTGAGACCAAACTCAATGTAGGAGTCTCTGTTCCCCACAGTTAGGGCTGGGCTAGTCTGACATCTCCCTGTTTACCACACTTGGGATGTTTGTGGTGTTCCCGGAGATCCTCCTCATTGGGTTTAGTGTTAAGCATAAGACTCCCCACACACTTTCTACTGATCAGGGCCTGAGTCTGTCTGAGCTTCTGATATGGTCAAAAGCAGATCTCACTCCCACCTTTTCTGGGTTCTTCTCCAGATCACCACGACTTCACTTACTGTGCTCTGGATCTCTGGATGGTGTGGTAATCTTACCTACCACCACTCTTTCCCTAGGTTGTATTGCAAAGTCTCAGACCCAGGGAGTTAGTCTCGGCTGGGCAAGATCCTGAGGGTGCCGGGCTGGCCGTTTTCTCACAGGGAACTGTGACTAGGGTGTGTTAATCTCTACCACCACTTCTCCTTCACTGAGTTGAACTGCAAGATCTCAGACCCAGGGACTTTATCAAAGCTGTGAGAGTCCTGGGGGTGCAGCGCTGGTATTTCTCCTGTAATGGCCACAATTTCATTTACAAATTTGTTGCAAGCTGGACGGGAGCTCTCATGGGCATGGTGAACTTGCCACTGCTGCTGGCAATACGGCGCCACCGCTACACCCTCGACCATGAGGCTGTTGTATTTCTTGTTTGGTTTTGAGCTCTGCTCTGAATCCCTGGAAGGCATGATGGGCTTGGCCACTGGAAATTTTAGCCGGTCTTTGCGCCGGAAGAGCTGATGAATTACAACCGACTGGTCTCCAACTGGTCACTTCAGCTCCTTGTTTTCATTTTCGTCCCTTGAGTCTGGTGCTGTGAGGCAAGATGGTGCTGGCGCAGCAGCCGCCACTGCAAGGCAGGCAGGTTTCTTTTCTGTTCTCTGGTTGTTCTTCTAGTCTTCTTTTTCTCTGTCCTTTGTGTTTATAGCTTTTATTCCTCTATTGATAGTATTTTCTGGCTGTGTAAGGTGTTAATTTTGAAGCAATGGAGATCAAGTGTCATCAGGACTCATAGACTCTGCTCTTCTTGGTCGCCATCTTCCATGTCTCTTCACTAAGTTTCTTTTTAAACGATGTACTTTTATTTTTATTTATTTATTTTTGTGGTACTGGGGATGGAACCCAGGGGCATTTTACTTCCAAGCTATACCCCCAGCCCTGCTTTTTATTCTTTATTTTGAAACATGGTCTCACTGAGTTGCACAGGACCTCACTAAGTAGCTGAGACTGTCTATGAACCACAATTCTCCTGTCTTAGCCTCCCGAATGCCGATATTACAAGCATTTGCCACCACGCCCGCCTAAACTATGTAATTTTTATAAAATTGTGTGTGTGTGTGTGTGTGTGTGTGTGTGTGTGTTTTACTGGGGATTGAACCCTAGGGGGGGATTTTACCTTCAAGTAATACCCCAGCCCTCTTTTATTTTTATTTCAAAACAGGGTCTCACTAGATTCATGAGTCTCACTACTTGCTGAGGCTGTCTTTGAATGTGCAATCCTTTTGTCTCAACTTCCTAATAGGACTACAAACATGTTCCACTACACGTGATTATAAAACCTTTAAAAATTATATAGAGCTGGGTGTGGTGGCGCACGCTTGTAATCCCCATGCTTGGGAGGCAGAGACAGGAGGATCGCACAGGTTCGAAGTCAGCTGCGCTGGCTTAAGAGACCCTGTTTCCAAATAAAAAGTATAAAATAGGCCTGGGAGTGTAGCCCGGAGTTAGAAGGGCTTCCAGGAACCCCAGTACCACCAAAAAAAGAAGAAAACAATTATATAGTAAGCCAAGTGTATGGTGATACCCACTTGTAATCCCAGTACTTGGGAGACAGACCGGAGGATTGTCGGTTCATAGCTAGTCTCAGCTACTTAGTGAAGCCCTCTGCAACTTAGACCCTGTTTCAAAATAAAAGATAAAAAACAGGGCTGGGAGTGTAACTCAGAAGTAGAATGCCCCCAGGTTCAATCTTTACCACACAGAAAAATGATCATACACTAAAGGTGATTTACCGGGTATGGTGGTGCATGCTTGTAATCCCAGCATTTGGGTGGCTGAGACAAGAGGATCACGGTTGGCAGACAGTCTCAGCTACTAAGTAAGGCCCTTTACAACTCAGTGAGACCCTGTTTCAAAATAAAGAATTAAAAAGTAGGACTAGGGGTATAGCTCGGAGGTAGAATGTTCCTGGTTTCCATCCCCAGTACTGCGAGGGGAAAAAAAAATTGATTAGGGGAGGTGAATAGTTCTCTTAACTTTTAACTCATTCATAGATTTCTTTTTAACTACTACCACAATCAAGTTATAGAAAAGTTCTGTAATCCCCTAAAAAGTCTCTTGTTAATAGCCACATCCTCAATACATTCTTGTGATTTTTTTTTTTTTTTTTTTTTTTTTTTTTTTTTTTTTTTTTGGTGGTACTGGCATTTCTGGAAATCCTTCTACCTCCAGGCTACACTCCCAGACCTATTTAATATTTTTATTTGTAAACAGGGTCTCTTTTTATTTTTATTTATTTATTTATTTATTTATTTATTTATTTATTTATTTTTTTGGTGGTGGTACTGGGGTTCCTGGAAGCCCTTCTACCTCCAGGCTACACTCCCAGACCTATTTTTATATTTTTATTTGGAAACAGAGTCTCTTAAGCCAGCATGGCTGGTCTCGAACCTGCTTGATCCTCCTGTGTCTGCCTCCCAAGCCCGGGGATTACAAGTGTGCGCCACCACACCCAACCACCCTTGTGATTTCTGGAATCACAGACCTGGTTTTGGTCACTATACTTCTATTCTTTGAAAAATAATATTTTATATAAGTTGAATTATATCGTATATAAACATTGAGACTGCTTCTTTGCCTCAAAATGCTATCTCTGAGATTTTTTTAAAATTTATTTTGGTTTTAGGAATTGAACCCAGGAGCATTCTAACTCTGAGATACACCCCTTGCCCTGGTTTTGTTTTGTTTTTTGTTTTTTGCAACAGAGTCTTTATGAATTGCTGAGGGTGGCTTCGAACTTCCAATCCTCTTGTCTCAACCTTCCACATACTAGGATTACACGTATGAACCACCACATTTGACTACTTTTAAGATTCTTTGAAATGACTCTGTGTATCAATAGTTTGTTTCTTTTATTTCTAAGTGGCATTTTGTTGTAGGAGTGTACTATAGTTTAGTTATTCATTTGTTGGAAGATATTAGGATTGTTTCTAGATTTTGATATTTATGAATAGAGCTGCTATAAATATTTGTATGCAGATTTTTACAGGTAAATAAATATATACAGATAAATATTACTTGGGTAATACCTAGAGTAAGATTGCTAAGTCATGTATTATGTTTAATTTTTATAAGAAACTGCTGAACCGATTACCAAAATAGGTATACTATTTTGCATTCCTATCAGTAATGTGTGAGATTTTCACTCGTTCAGCATTCTCATGAGCACTTAGCCTCACCAGTATTTTATTTTAGCGACTCTAATACATGTGTAGTAATATCTCATTCTAATTTAACTTTAGTTTTTGAGCATCATTCATGTGTTTTTTTAGTGCATTATCTATACTCTATGGTGAAGTGTCTGTTCAACTCATTTGCATTTTTAATTGGATTTTTTTTTCTTTACTGGGGATGGATCCCTGGGGCATTGTACCTCCAAAGCTACATCCCCAGCCCTATTTTTCATTCTGTATTTTGAAACAGATTCTCACTGAGTTGCCAAGGGCCTCACTAAGTAGCTGAGACTACTAGTTGTTCTTGAACTGTGATCCTCCTGTCTCAGCCTTTCAAATTCCTAGGATTACAAGGATGTGCCAACATGCCCTGCTTAGATTTTTTTTTTTTATTGTTGAGTTTTGAGAGTTCTTTATATATTCTGGATGTAAATCTTGCCAAGTGTATATAATTTATAAGTATTTTCTCCCAGTATATAGTTTTTCTCTCTTTTTTTTTAATTTTGTGGTTCTGTGGATGGAATCCAGGGACATTCTACCAAGCTACACCCCCAGTCCTATTTTTTATTCATATATTCATATATATATGTGTGTGTGTGTGTGTGTGTGTGTGTGTGTGTGTGTGTGTGTATGTATATGTATGTGTGTGTATATATATATAGTGTGTGGGGGGGGCACTGGGGTTCCTGGAAGCCTTCTACCTCTGGGCTACACTCCCAGACCTATTTTGTATTTTTTTATTTGGAAACAGGGTCTCTTAAACCAGTGAGGCTGGCTTCGAACCAGCGCGATCCTCCTGTCTCCACCTTCCAAGCGCGGGGATTACAAGCATGCACCACCATGCCCGGCCTTATTTATATTTTGCAACAGGGTGTCATTGAGTTGCAAAGGGCCTCACCAAGTAGATGAGGCTGTCTGTGAACCACCTGTCTCAGCCTCCCAAATGCTAGGATTACAAGTGTGCACCACCAGGCCTAGCTATCTTTTCATTCTTTTTTTTTTTTTTTTTTTTTTTTGCAGTTCTAGGGATGGAACCCAGGGCCATTGTACCTCTGAGTTATGCCCCCAGCCCTATTTTTTAGTTAGTTAGTTAGTTAGTTAGTAAGTTAGTTTATTTATTTATTGCAGTACTGGGGATAGAACCCAGGAGCATTTTACCTCTGAGCTACACCCCCCAGCCTTGGTGTTTTTATTTTTGAAACAGGTTCTAACTGAGTTGCAAAGGGCCTTGCTAAGTAGCCGAGGCTGTCTGGGAACCAAAATCCTCTCAGCCTTTCAAATACTGGGATTACAAGCATGCACCACCACACCTGCACCACCACACCTGGCTTATCTTTTCATTCTTTTTGTGTGTGGCTGGGGTCTGGAGATGGAACTCAAGGGCATTTGACCTCTGAGCTATACCCCCTGCCCTTTTTTTTTTTTTTTTTTTTTTTGGTGGTACTGGGAGTGGAACCCAGAGACTTTCTACCTCCGGGCTATACTCCTAGACCTATTTTTATATTTTATTTGGAAACAGGGTCTCACTAAGTTGCTGAGAGCCTCACTAAGTAGCTGAGGCTGGCTTCAAACCTTTGCGATCCTCCAGTCTCAGCCTCCCAAATGCTGGGATTACAAGCGTGCACCATTGCGCCTGGCTTATCTTTTCATTCTTAATGATGTGTTTTCCAGAGAAAAAGTTTTCAAATTTAAGTTCAGTTCATCTATTTTTAATTTTATGGATTGTGCTTTTGGTGTCGTGTCTAAGAACTTTTGTTCAGGGTTATAAAGCTTCTATTTTTTTTTTTTTTTTTGGGTGGTACTTGGGGTGGAACCTATAGGCTTTTCTACCTCCAGGCTATAGCCCCTAGACCTATTTTATACTTTATTTGGAAACAGGGTCTCACTAAGTTGCTGAGAGCCTCACTCAGTAGCTGTGGTTGGCTTCAAACCTGTGCGATCCTCCTGTCTCAGCCTCCCAAGTGCTGGGATAACAAGTGTGTGCCACCACACTCAGCATATAAAGTTTCTATTTTTAAAAAGTAAACTTTAAAAACTTGAGATAATGCTGCCAGATGTGGTGGCGCACACTTGTAATCCCAGCATTTGGCAGGTGGAGATTGGAGTTGGTGATCTCAGGGGAAAACAGTCTTTAACCATTAAGGATGATTTTAGCTGTCATTTTTCATAGACTTTCTTTATCAGATTGAGATAATTTCTTTTCTACTTTGCTGAATGGTTTTGGTTTTGATTTTTTAATGAATAGATTTTGAATTTTCATCCTTTGTCTTTTCTGTTTAAATTGATATATTAAAAAATTGTTCTTTCTATTGTTTTTAATGTGGTTACATTAATTTAATTGACTTTGCATTCTCAAGATAAATCTCATTTCTTCTTCGTATAATTATATTTGTGTGCACATATATCTAGATTAGATAATACTAGTATTTTGTGGACTGTGTATCTACATTCATAAGGAATATTGATCTGTGTTCTTCATGCTTTGCTTTTGGTATTAGAGCAATCTAATCATAATTATGTAGCTATGTAATTATAATGCGAGTTGGAAGTATTCTATTTTCTTAAGGAGATTATGCAAAATTGATGTTATCTTCTTTAATTAGTAGAATTTGCCATTGAAAATATTTGATCCTATATTTTGCATTTTATTGAGGTAGATCTTACAAGAATCCAGATTTTTCTCTTTTTTTTTCTTTTCTTTTTGTGTTACTAGTCCAAACTACATCCCAAGACCTATTTTATTTCTTATTTGGAAACAGGGTCTCACTAGGTTGTTGAGAGCCCCACTAAATTGCCCAGGCTGTCCTTGAACCTGTGATCCTCCAATCTCAGCCTCCCAAGTACTAGGGTTATAAGTGTGTACCACCACACTCAGTTTAGAGACCATGTTTTAAGCAGGCTGCAATTTCAGTGCTCCTTGACACCCCTATTTCTGAGGGCATTCAAAACATTATAGCCTCTATACTGATTTGGATTGATAGAAAATACATGCATAAACACTTGAATTAACTTAAAGGACATAGAAAGAAGCCAATATGTTTAGGTTATAGTAGAGAGATTGTTAACTTATCTAAAAGGTATGTGATTTCCTAGTTCCCCTGCCTCATAAGTATCAGTCACATAGTATCTGATATTATGCTTCTCGAAGCACAGTTTTCAGGCCTAGCCTTAAATATTTATTACAGTTCAGCGTTGTGTATGCTTATAATTTCACTACTTGAGAGGCTGAGATAGAAGGTTTGGAGGTTTGGAGCTAGCCTCAGCAACTTAGTGAGACACTCAGCAACTTAATGAGGCCCTGTTTTATTTAATTAAATTAATTAATTAATTAATTAATTTATTTATTTATTTATGGTGGTACTGGGGTTCATGGAAGCTCTTCTACCTCCGGGCTACACTCCCAGACCTATATTTGGAAACAGGGTCTCTTAAGCCAGTGCGGCTGGCTTTGAACCTGCACGATAATGAGGCCCTATTTTAAAATAAAAAAAATATCATTTGGGAGGTGGAGACCAGAGGATTGTTAAAAAAAAAATAAAAGACTGAAAAATAGGCCTGGGAGTGTAGCTCGGAGGTAGAATGCCCTGGGTTTCATCCCCAGTACGATAGATAGATAGATAGATAGATAGATAGATAGATAGATAGATAGAGCGAGCTGAGGGTTTGGCTCAGAGGTAGAATCCTCCTGGGTTTAATCCCCAGTACAACACACACACACACACACACACACACACACACACACACACACACACACTTTCTTATTATGAGGTTGATGAGGTTGGGACATTCTTAGATATGATAAGTCATATCTAAGAATGATATGATAATGAATAATAAGTCCACCTTCTCTGGGCTGGGTATAGCTTATCAATCTCAAGTTATAGAATTCATATTATGACTAGTAGGCTAGAATACATAATAAAGTTGATATAAACAGAATTTTCTTTCATCATTATCAGTATCCTCAGTCCATTTCATAGTCCATTCATAAAGAAAAGAAAAGGAAGAAAAAAGAAAGGGAGCATTATCTCAGAGATCTATGGGTGGGCATCAAGTATCCCAAAGCATACATATAATGAGAATCCCAGATGAAGAAAAAGGACAGAAAAAAGGTTGAATTTTTCTCTAGAGCCTCCAGAAGGACACAGTCTTGCTGATACTTCGATGTTTAGCTTGTTTAGAACTATGTCAGATTTCAGACCTATATAACTAAGTCAGTAACTTTGTGCAAAGTATAACAATTTGTTGTAGTAATATTAAAGCATGAAAGATACCTGGGGAGGCTCTACTTTGAGTAGAAAACTACTGAATGAACAGCTACATCAGAGAGGACAAATTTTGTCTCCATGGTTTTACCTTTGACCAGTTTTGTTGTTAAACATTCATCTTCAGTCACTCTTTCGTCACCAAAAAGAAATGGCAGTAACAATATGAGAAACTGTATAGTCTTGTGAACTGTCTAGTCAAATAATTATGGCCTTTAAAAATACTCATTTTTGTGATTACTATTCAGAGTACTTCTGATAATGATACCACGGAGTAGTTGGCTGTTCTCTTTTTTAAAAAGTATACAACTGGACAAAATTGTTAAAAGTCAACCATTTTTGGCCCCTTGTTCTGGAGCTATTTCTATCACTTCTTCTCTTTTTAATCTGTGTTAGTAAGAACTGTAGCTTTCCAGTCTATGCTTTCCATGCTGCCAGACAGGCAGACTTGATTCTGGGTAGGGAAAAAACTTGTGGTTTTGCCAACTAAAAATGGCAGACTGGATTGAAGCAGATGGGGAAAACCTGTACCTTTTCTAGGCTAAGGTTGCCATCTCAACTCAAGACAACAGCAAGAAATTTCATGGGGAGATCTTACGTGAGAATCATAGAAGGGCGAGACATACCTTCTGCACGTCCCTGGATAACAGAAACTACTCATGTGCCAAGAAGGCCAAACATCAAAATTGGTTGTGGTTTTGAATGAGTTTCCTAAACCCACACTGAGATGAGTTAGCAGAAAGTGAGTCTGTTGGGCTCAGGTGTTGGGCACCATCTGTGTCCCAATTACTGGCTTGCCACTAAGCTATACAGACAAGAGGGTAGCCCCCTATGGAGCCAGGCAAGTACATAAAAGTAAAAATAAGACAGCTAAATAGAAACAGCAGAGGATACACACTTGGGAAAGTAGTCTCTGTACTAAATTCAAACAAAAAAACTAAATACTCTCAGAAAAGTTAAACAGAACCTGATTTTGTTACCAAATATTATCTCAGTGTACAGTTTTCAACTAATTATTTCCTAATGGTCAATGAAACAGAAAAGAGGGACCCCCATAATGAGGGAAAAGCAGTCATTAGAAAGTGACTTAGTGGGTTTTATGAATCTTCCTGCCAGAACTGAGAACCACTCTCCATAAGCAAAGAGAAAGCTCAGACCAAGGAGAAAGGTAGACTACCCCAGGTTGGTAAGAAGTCAGAGATTTATTCAGGGGAAGCTTACATATGAGGCAGTCTTCAGTGGCAGCAAGAGCAAGTAGATCTCCCAGCTTATGCTGCATGCCACTTTAGTCTTTTGTGCTATGGAAAAAAGAGGGAAGGAAAGAAGTCACTGATGGTGTGTTAAGGCATTTGGTTGCTTTTTTAATCTACTTACTTTCTACTTAAAAGGGCTTACTTGGGTTCCCTACAGTCTGGTCAGTATTTCTTAAGGGGACAGAAGGATAATCCAGATAGCAGCATCTATCTTGGTCCTCCATTTGCTGTGTCCTTGTTTTTAGCCTAGTGAGATCACTTCCTAATTAGGTATACAGAACACATTTTCACTACCATGGGCCCAGATACTGGATTTAGCAATAATTTTAAAGCAATTATTAAAAGTATATTCAAAGTATTAAGAGGCAGTATTCAGATAATTAAAAAGGTACTAACAATCAGTTAACTAGGAAAGCTGAATAACTACAAAGTATAACAAATAAACCAAATGGAACTAGGTGTGGTGGCACACTTCCAAAATCCTAGCACTTGGGAAGCTGGGACAGGAGGGTTGCAAGTTCAGCGACCTAGTGAGACCCTGTTTCCAAATAAATAGAACTGGGTATATAGTTCAGAGGAAGAATGCTCTTGGGTTCAATCCCTAGCACCACAAGAAATGAAATAAATAAATAAATAAAATGAAAGAGGAAATTCTAGAGTTGAAAAGTATAACTGAAGTAAACTTTCATCACATGAGCTAAAAAGCAGATCTGAGATGTAGCAAGAATTGGAGGAATTGAAAAATCATCAGAAATTTTCCAATTCAAAAATAGAAAAGAAAGTTTATTAAAAAAATAAACAGAACCTTAGAGATCTGTTGATAATTCTTAAGTGTCCTAAAGCATACCTGTTATGGGAGTCCCAAATGAAGAAAAGTAAAATAAAAGAAATAATGAGCCAGGCTTGGTGGCGCACACTTGTAATCCCAGCATTTGGAAGGCTGAGATCTGATAATCCAGGTTCGCAGACAGCCTCCACTACTTAGTGAGGTCCTCCGCAACTTGGTGAGACCCTCCTTCAAAATAAAGAATAAAAAAATAGGGTGTAGCTCGGAGGTTGAATGCCCCTAGGTTCTATCCCCAAACCCACAAAAAAAAAAAAAGAAAATTCCAGATTTGATGAAAAATATTTCAAAAGTGATACAGGTATCCAAATGATCCCAAATTGTATAAGAAAAGCACATCTTAACACAGTGTAGGCTGTGCTGAAACCCCCAAACAAACTTTTTAAAGCAACAAAAGGAAAATGACTCATCACATACAAGAGACATTACTACTATTGACTTCATCAGAAACAGTGGAGTCTAGTAATCACTGTATTATTCCAAGTGCTAAAAAAAAAAAAAACCTTCAGGTATTTTGTATCCAGCAAAACTGTCTTTAAAAAATGTCAGGTGTGGTGGTGCGCGCTTGGGCGCAGGTTCGAAGCCAGATGGCTTATGAGACCCTGTTTCCAAATAAAAAAGTATAAAATAGGTCTGGGAGTGTAGCCCTGTAGAAGGGTTTCCAGGAACCCCAGTACCACCAAAAAAAAAAAAAAAAAGGTTGATGTCATATAAACTAAGACTAAGAGACTAAGGTTTCATTCCAGGCCAACCTGACTTGGAGGTAGTACTAAAGGAAACATGATAACTTGAATCCATGGGAAGAAAAAACATTGGAAATACTGTAAATACAAAATATATATTCTCTTAATTTAATAAACACATAAGATTGCTTAAGCAATAATTATGGCATTGTATTGTTGGATATGTAGGTGACAATGTATAAAGAGGGAGTGTAGCTATACTATGTAAACCTTCAGTTTTACTAGAATTAACTTGAGTAGATTATGACAAATTGTAGATTCATATTGTAGTATCTAAAGAACCACTCAGTCAAACATTCTAAAAGGAATTGTTCATTGAACACCTCCAACTTCCTAGGTATTTTTGTTGGTGCTAAGTATTTAAATATGTCTAAGAAATGTGTTGTTTTGTTTTTGCAGGTCTGGGGCTAGAAGCCAGGGGCATTGTACCCCCGAGCTACACCCCTAGCCCTATTTTTTAATCTTTTTTTATTTTTTATTTTTTTGGTGGTACTGGGGTTCCTAGAAGCCCTTCTACCACTGGGCTACACTCCCAGACCTATTTTTTATATTTTTATTTGGAAACAGGGTCTCTTAAGCCAGCGCGGCTGGCTTCAAACCTGCACAATCCTCCTGTCTCCGACTCCCAAGCGCCGGGATTACAAGCGTGTGCCACCACGCCCGGCTTAATCTATTTTTATTTTTGAAACAGAGTCTCACTGAGTTTGCAAAGGGCCTTACTAAGTAGCTGAGGCTGTCTGCGAACTGCAGTCCTCCAATCTCTGCCTCCTGAATGCTGGGATTATAAGTGTACTCCTGGCAAGAAATGGTTTGTTCATTGTTTTTCACCATTTTTGGTGATAATAGTATTTTATGCATATATTCTATATACTATTTGAAGAGCATCTGAATATATTTCTTTCTAAAGTAAAATGTAAGGGTTGTAAAATGGTGGCTTTTGAAGTAGATAATATGGTTTCATGATTTCCTATGTAAGATTAATAACAAATATATCAAATACTGTTTGTTTATTTATTTATTTATTTACTTTGGTAGTACTGGGGGTAGAACCCAGGCACATTCTACCTTTGAACTACACCGCTGCTAGCCCTATTTTTTATTCTTTTTTTTTTTTTTTTTTTTTTTTGCCATACCGAGGATAAAACCCAGGCGTATTCTACCTCCATGCTAATCCCTCAGCCTTATTTTTTATTCTTTATTTTGAAATAGGTCTCATTGAGTTATAAAGAGTAGCAACCTATTTTATACTTTTTATTTTAAGTAGCTGAGTCTGTCCACAAGCCACAATCCTTCTGACTCAGCCTCCCAGATGTTAGGATTACAAACATGTGCCAACACACCCGGCTTTTATTCTTTATTTTGAAACAAGATCTCACAAAGTTGTGGAGGGCCTCACTAAGTAGCTGGGGCTGCCAGTGAACTGCGATCCTCCTGTCTTAGTGTCCCAAGTCCTGAGATTACAAGTGTGCACCACCATGCCTGGCTTGTTTAATCTTTAATTGTTACTTTTGGTCTTTTGGATCAAAAAAAAAATGCATTTTAAAATAAAATAGGCACATGAATGGTTGATTTACCTTCATCTGTGGATGATACACACCAGGGTACATTTATATTTAAATTAGTATTTAGTATACATAAGTAATCTATTAGATAAACATTTTAATTAGTCCCTATCACTACACACACATAAAAGATATAATGAGATTTTGTATTTGAGTGCCTAATTTGAGTTAGTGGGCTATGGTTCATTTGTGTCCCCCAAAAGTTCATGTGTTTGAAACTCAATCCCTTGAATTAATATGTTGATAGTTTTTGGAAGTAAGACCTTTGGGAAGTAATTAAGGTTAAATGTGTTTATGAGATTAGGAGGGATTGGTGGCCTTATAAAATGAGGAAGGAAGACCTGGGCTTCTTGTTCCCACCATGCCCAGCTTATTTTTGTTTTTGACACAGTGTCTTGCAAGATTGCTAAAAGTTTCTCTATGTTGCTGAGGCTATCCTTCAACCTGAAAGTCTCCTTTCTCAGCCTCCTGAGTATTGGGATTGCAGGTGTGCACCACTACACCTGGCTTTGATTTATTATTTTTAAAATTATTTATAGCAGATGCAGTGGCACACACCTGTAATCCCAGTACTTGGGAGGTTGAGACCAGAGGATCACAGATCAAGGCCAGCATGAGAGAGGAGGATCGTAGTTCGCAGACAGCCTCAGCTACTTAGTGAGGCCCTCTGCAACTCAGTGAGACCTCGTTTCAAAATAAAGAATGCAAAATAGGGCAGGGGATGTAGCTGGAGGTCAAATGCCCCTGGGTTCCATCCCCAGTACTGCAAAAAAAAAAAAAAAATTATTAAAGGACAGTGAGAGTTGGATAGGAGATAAATATTCATCAGGCAAGAAAAATCAAATCACCAACTTATGGTCAATAAGTTTTTTTAAAGTTTGGCAGCAAATTTTTGGCTTTAAGTGAGTTGGTAACTACATGAGAAGTTTTCGTAAATGTAGATACCATAAGTAAAAATAAGGCATTTCTGATAATTTTGTGACTCGTATAATATGTGTTATACAGTAAATGAATATAAGAACTCCTTAATTTGGATACTTAGTGACTATGTTCTCACAGACAGCACATATACATCATGGCTGATAATTATTTTCCTGCCATTTATGTGTTCTATCAAACTTTACTTTCCACATCGATAGACCCACTGCCATCATTTATTTCAAGCAAGATTTCAGTGATTTTCTTTATGGTGTACACTAACTTTTAAGGTAAAAATGGTATTTAATGATCCCTCCTTTGTGATTTTAGCAAATTCTTTCTAATTTGTGAAAATATGGGTGAGTTAGTAAATGAGTGATGGAAGTGCTTCTTAAAGAAAATTCTTGTGTTCAATTGCTAGGCAAGTGGAGAAGAAAACTACTGTAGTACAAATCTGACTTAACTTACCTGTAGGGAGAATTTTTTTTTTCAAATAGCAGATTTTTGGATCTTAAAATTTTCCATTTTAATGCAGCAGTTGTTTTTTCCCTTGGTGTATTATGATTATACATAATAGTGGGTTTCATTGTTACCTATTTGTATATGCATTTAACAGAATGGCCATTGTCATTCACCCATACCTCTCTTTTCTGTTCCCTCTGTCCCCTTCTATTACTCTACTCATCCTGTTTTCGTGAGAATCGCCCCTCCTTCCCCATTTTATTCTCTTTCTTTCTAGCTTCCACATATAAGAGAAAACATGCCCTGTGAATTTCTGAGTCTGGGTTATTTAATACAGCAATTCTTTCTTCAAGGTATGGCCTGCGAGAGTTTGTGGTGATTGCCCCTGCTGCGCACAGTGATGCAGTCCTCAGCGAATCTAAGTGCAACCTTCTTCTGAGTTCTGTTTCTATTGCTTTGGGAAACACTGGCTGGTAGGTGGACATTTTGACAAACATAGACAATAAGCTAAAAACTACTTTAGTGATAATTTATGAAGATAAGTTTTTTTTTTATTATAGTAAACTTAATACATATACTTGCATTTTGTTATACTGAAATTTGATATGTAAAGACAAAATTAATAAAACCTTTCTAGAAGTCAATTCTAAAGGGAATCTTATTGAAACATTGAATGTATACTTGAAGACTAAATTGTATTATTTTGTTCTTTGCCTTTAAATTTTTAGTTTACTGTACTATAATATCTAGTTTTAAAAATTGAGAAATCTTAGGATTTTTAGGTTCTTTTTCAAGTTTTTTTAGATTAACAATTAATAAATTATTTTTCCTTATTGGTAAATTATAGTCATACATTGTGATAAAATTTAGGATAATGAGGCATACATGTACACAGCACTTGTTGAACCCTCCCTTAGTTCCCACCCGACTCCCTCTTTCTTCCCACCTTCCCGTGCAAAACACTGTGATTGGCATTGATAAATTTGTGTATGTACATCATGTTCACTGATATGTATTCTTTTTAAAGTCTTCTTTGTCTCTTCCATCTCCCTCAGTTAGGTCCCCTTCCTCATTCTACTGAGGTGTCTTCTCTTTTGTCTAGAATTCCTCTGAGTCATAAAGAAAAACAAAATTGTCATTTACAGAGAAATGGGTAGAACTGAAGAATATTATGCTAAATGGATTAGTCAGTCACAAAAAAAGATTGAATGTTTTCCTTCATATGTGACATATGTGAACACTAGGGAGAAATTAGGACAGGAGGGACTCCAGACAAAGGAGGAGACATTTTTTTATTTCAAAAATTATCTTTATCATCATCATTATTATTGTTGTTGTTATTATTTTGTAGTACTGGGAATTGAACCCAGAGACATTCTACCTCTGAGCTATACCCTCAGGTGTATTTTTTTCTTTTCTTTTTTTTTTTTTTTTTTTTTTTTTTTTGCATGTATGGGGATATAACCCAGGGGCATTTGACCTCCAAGCCACACTCCCTGCCCTATTTTTATTCTTTATTTTGAAACAGGGTCTCCCTAAGTAGTGGAGGGCCTCACTAAGCTGAGATTGGCCACGAACCATGATTCTCCGGTTTCAGCCTCTGGAATGCTGGGATTACAAGCGTATGCCACCACGCCCGGCTCCCAGCTGTATTTTTTATTCTTTATTTTGAAACAGAGACTCACTAAGTTGTGGAGGGCCTCACTAAGTAGCTAAAGATGGCCAGGAACCTGCAGTCCTCCTCTCTCAACCTCCCAAGTACTAGGTGTGTGCCACCATGCTGGGCTTCAAAAATTATTTTAAGTACTTTTAGAGCCTATTCTTAGGGGCCGGGATGTAGCTCAGTGGCAAAGTGCCTGCTTTGCAGGTGTGGCACTCTGAGTTCGATCCCCGGTTCCAAAAAAGACAAAAAAAAGAACCCCTTTAGAGCCTATTCTTAAATGGAAATACTTGTAATTTGTTTAATTACTCTTTTGCTATTTTAAGTTGAATTTCATTTACATATCAAATATATCAAAAGACTCTAAATGTAAACTTACTAGGAAAAATTAATGTATTAGTGTATATTTTATGTTCTGTATACTGTGTGTTGTGTGTGTATGTGTGTATTCTATAGTTTGCAGAATACCTTAAGTGAATAATTTGGACTTTTTAAAATAAAAAGAATGGTTAGACTATTTGCTAATGTAGAAATATTAATTTGGAAATGTATTTCGATAGGCCATTTTTCTTATTTGAGGTGTTTATATTTTTATCAAGTCACTATAAACACTAAACTACCAAATCCTGAACTATGGCTCCTAAGAGAAGTAATGGGGTTAGGTTCCTGTTACTCATTGGCCACATTTTTGTTGAGCAGATAATATATGACCTTGTTTTGTGTTTGTTTCTTTTTAAGGATACCACACTCATTACATATTCATGATTCAGTGGGATTAAACTCATCAGCCAGTAGCACTTTATCTCATGTTTGAATGAGGCTTACTTAACACATGTATTTTGTCTGTGAGATGTACCACAGCCTTCTTGTACTTAGGAACACTACTTTCAGAAATATACTTGGGGACCATTTACAAGAATGAAATCAACAAGAAGCACAGAAGTGCAAAAAGTTATAGCACTAAGTAGATCATGAGGACACTTGTTTACTCTCAGAGAAAAACAAGAAGGCAGAACCTTACCGTATTCGAATTCAGCAATATGCATATTGTCGACTCAAATTTTGCTGCTCTCAATATATAAGTTTTGATTTTGGAGTCACAAATAAATTTAATCAGTAGACTAATTTGCAAATATGGGAATCTGAATGGTGAGGTTCAATTCTATCTTTTAATGATAAATCAAATATTTTGCCATAAAGTTGGTTTAATTTGTATTATTTAATACTTGTGAATCAGATTTTATTATAAATTTAGAAAGACTAATATGATAAAATCACTGTTACAAAGAAAAGTTTCGTGGTACTGTACTATGACTTTTATCTATTTTTAAACAGATTATTTTCTGACTAAAGTGTTCCTGGATGATAATTTCCTTAGTTTATTAGCATAAAGAGAAAAGGAACTAAGAGTATCTGTGGTAAATGAGAATCTATATTTTGGAGGTATTCTTGTTTAGTACTTTTAATTATTTCAGATTAAAATAACATAGGAAAACATTGAGATTTAGGAGTTTATTTCAGCTGGGTGTGGTGTTGCATGCTTGTAATCTTAGCATTTGGGAGGCTGAGAGAGGAGGATCGCAGTTTGCAAACAGCCTCAGCCACTTAGTGAGGCCCTCTGTAACTCAGTAAGACCCTGTTTCCAAATAAAGAATAAAAAATAAAGCTGGGGGTGTAGCTCAGAGGTAGAATGCTCCTGGGTTCCACCCCCAGTACTGCGAAAAACAACAACAACAACAAAGAGGAGTTTTTTCAATGTTTAACAGACTTGCATTCTATTCCTGTTTGACCGTGTCCTGCAGTCAGGTACCGCTCTTTGTGCAAATTCATCACAAGTGGCGAAGAATGTATGTGGGAGAATGTCAAGGTCCTGGTGTCCGAACTGATTTTGAAATGGTTCATCTTCGAAAAGTGCCAAATCAATACACTCATTTATCGGGTTTGCTGGATATCTTCAAATCAAAGATTGTGAGTTGACATTAATATTGTCAGTTTTATTTTGGATCCTGATAATAGAAGTGATTTGGCAATCAGTCTATAGAAACATTTCTCTGTAGTATCAATAATGTAATCTATAGGAAAAACTTTACTTGACTAAATTCACTAAGTATGTTTAAAGAAGCAAAATATCGTATTAGGAATTGGTCTGTTTTGTTTGTTCAGTCTGTTAACATTTATTGGCTGTGTTTTTCTTCTTACCCTCTGAGAGCCACTTTGCCAGTCTCCCCAGCTTAGTAGGCTGCTTATTTGGGGCATTGCACATGAACTCTCTTTTGGGTTCTCAATTGCTCTTTTTTCCCCAAATCTTCATTTTGTTTCATTTTTAGGTTTAATCTGTCTTATATTCTCTGGCCAAGAGCTGCAGGGCTAAATAGGGTGTGCTGAATACATCTTTGGTGTTCTATGAAAACACTATCATAGTATATGGAGGACTTGTTCCAGTAGTGCTGCTTTTAGGGAAAAATTAGGGTCTTGAGCTAAAAGTTGCCAGGCATAGTGGTGTACACCGCTAATCCCAGTACTTGGGAGACTGAGACAGGAGATTTGTGGATTCAAGACCAGCTTCAACAACTTAGCATGTCTCTCAGCAAGTTAGCAAAAAATAAAAAAATAAAACGGGGCTGAGGGTATAGAATTAGAATGTCCCTAGGCATGGTCCCCTGTACTATCCCCACACACACACACACACACAAAGAGAGCGAGTGAGAGAGCCAGCTAGCTGAAGTCGACATCATCTCACCTTACATAAGTGATAAATCTTATGTATAGTTTAAAATATTATTGAAAAAACTGACACCACATGTCTCCTGATATAATGAATAGGATATATTATCATCTATATAGCATTCCTGCAAAAATGTTTTATATTAATAACATGCGAAGAAACCATCACATATTTTAAAGTGAGCCCTGCTCTACAAAGTTACTGCTCTAGAGTCCTTAAAACTGTCAGCATCATAATAGGTAAAATAAAGTCCAGGGAAACTGTAAAGATTAATGCTATATGACAGCTAGGTACAGTGTATGATTCTTTATTGGATACTTGATCAAAACAAAATGACAGGATAATTGGGATAATTTTAATATGGAGTGTATATTAGAAAATAGTATCAGTGTTAAACTTCTTGAATGTGATAACTGAGTTAATGGTTATGTAGGATAATGTCCTTGTTCTTAGAATTTATATGCTAAAGTATTTAGAGATTAATAGTCATGATGCCTACAATTTACTTTTAAAAGAATTCAGTCAAAAATATTGCACACGACGCCGGGCGTGGTGGCACACGCTTGTAATCCCCGCGCTTAGGAGGCGGAGACAGGAGGATCGCGCAGGTTCGAAGCCAGCCGCGCTGGCGTAAGAGACCCTGTTTCAAAAATATAAAATAGGTCTGGGAGTGTAGCCCGGAGGTAGAAGGGCTTCCAGGAACCCCAGTACCACCAAAAAAAATATATATATATATTGCACACACACATATATATATATGTGTATGTGTACATGTGGCAAAGTATTAATAATTGATGAACTTGGTGAAAGTCATAATGATATTCATTGTACTATTTTCCAGCCTGAAAGTTTTAACAATTTTAAAAGGAAAGACATCAAAAAATACTGAAATTTCTGATATGGCTCAGTAGTAGAGCTCTTGTCTAGCATGCATGGGCCCTGAAGTCAATTCCCAGTACTGCTGGGGGTGGAGGGAACAAACTTTCATATAGTTTTAGGATTATTAAAAGTGTAACACATGTATACTTCTAAGAAAATTTAAGTAAAATCTTCCTTTTAGCTCATATTCCCACTCTTAAAAATAACTACTGTTAGTTTTTTGTGGTTATCTCCATTTAAAAAATCATAGCAGCATATATTTTCAAACATTTCATGTATGCATTTAGGATTTTTTTCCCAAAACTTTTTGTGCTCTGAAATCTGTAAATACTGCTTAATCTCTGTGTAGTATTTTGGGAATTTTTTGAAAAAGCCAAATATGTGTTAATTTCTGCTCTATTAGGTTTTTTTTTTCTTCTCTTATCACATGGTCTGATGCAATAGTACCTTATTCCTTCCTCTTCAGAAACCATTAATGAACATTATTTTGAGATCTTTCTTGGTCACTCCTCTGTGTAGTTCAACTCTGTTTTGAAACTAAAGATTAAGCCAGGCATGGTGGTGCACACTTGTAATCTCAGTACTTGGGATGCCAAGACAGGAGGATGACAAGTTAAGGGCCAGCCTCGTCTAATTAGTGAGAACCTCTGCAACTTAGTGAGACCCTGATTCAAAATAAAGAATAAAAAATAGGGCTGGGAGTGGAGCTCAGAGGTAGAATGCTCCTGGGTTCAATCTCCAGTACTGAGGGGGGGGAAAAAAACAAAAACCAGAGACTATTTGATTCTGACAGTCTACTAGTTGTAGCTTAATAACAAGTGTTCCTAATACATTTATCCTATCATCTTTTAATCTGCCAGGATTTTAAGAAAATTCACTCTCTTAATATGAAATCTCCCTCAGAATTAATTTGAGAAGAATTGAACTTAAAATAATTTGAGACCTGGTTTGGGTTTTTTTTTGTTGTTGTTGTTTTTTTGTTTGTTTGTTTTTTTTTTTTGGTGGTACTGGGGATGGGACCCAGGGGCATTATGCCTTCAAGTTACATGCCCAGCCCTATTTCTTATTCTTTATTTTAGAACAGGGTCTCACTGAGTTGCAAAGGCCTTACTAAGTAGCTGAGACTGGCTGCGAACCACGATCCTTCTGTCATAGCCTCCCAAATGCTGGGATTACACCATTTCTACCACGCCTGGCTTACTTTGAATTTTTAAAAAATCATTATAATATGCTTTTTATTGGTGGATTATAGTCTCAAATCATAATGTAGATCATGTTGACAATGACATATATGCATATAGCACTTGGTGCCCCCCCTGCCTCCCCAGTTCCCCCCTTCCCAATACAGAATACTGAGATTAATGTTGGTATAATCACATATGTACACATAGTTGATGGTGGTATTTCCATTAATGTACCTCAGTCTTTCTCCTCTTCTTCCCTTAGACCACGTCTCTGGCTCCACTGAGGTTTCTCCTCCTCCATTATTTGGGGTCCCTCTTGTATCCAATTACTTCCTAGCTTGTGCATATTAGAGAAAACATATGACTCTTCACTTTCTGTGATTGGTGATTGGTTAATTTCACTTAACATAACGAACTCCAGATCCTTCCATTTATTTGCAAATGACGTAATTTTGTTCTTTATTGCTGAGTAGAATTCTATTGTGTGTTTTTCCCATAATTTTGTAATCAGTTCATCTTTTGATGGTGTCGACACTGAGGTTGGTTCCAGAATTTGGCTGTTGTGAATTGTGTTGTAGTTCTCTGGTTACCAGAGAACTTTGTTAGAAAAATTTTTTTTTTTTTTTTTTTTTTTTGTGGTGCTGGGGTTGGACCCAGGGACTTTCTACCTCCGGGCTATACTCCCAGACCTATTTTATATTTTTTTTATTTGGAAACAGGGTCTCACTAAATTACTAAGAGTCTCACTAAGTAGGTGAGGCTGACTTTGAACCTGCGCGATCCTCCTGTCTCAGCCTCCCAAGCGTGGGGATTACAAGCGTGAGCCACCACGCCCGGCTTGTTAGAAATTTTTTATACAGTTAAAGCTACTCCATATGTGACCCTTCTCTGCCATCTTTATGAAACTGTCTTCTTAAAATTTATTTTTTGGGCTAGGGTTATAGATCAGGAAGAGCATTTACCTAGCATGCACTAGACTCTGGGTTAGTTTTCCAGCACTGCAAATAACTACATATATTACATAAGTTATTAACATAACTTAAATAATAAAACACAAATAACTTTTTGACATTTATTTACATGCCCTAGAGCACTTGTTCTTATTTATTTATTTATTTATTTATTTATTTATTGTTTTTGCGATACTAGGGATGAAACCAGGTGCATTTTACCTCCAAACTATACCCTTAGCCCTATTTTTTTTTTTTATTCTTTATTTTGAGACAGGGTCTTACTAAGTTGTAGAGGGCCTCATTAAGTAGCTGAGGCTGGTTGCAAATCTGCAATCCTCCTGTCTCAGCCTCCCAAATACTAGGTTTACAAGCATGTGCCACCATGCCAGCTTCCAGAGCACTCATTCTTCATTGGCACTTTATTTAATTTTATTTCATTTCAATCAGATCTAATTCTTAGAAAAGGCTTCCTTTTGAGAGGCCTGGTTTTGCTATTCATAGTCACATAAAATGTTTTAATCCTCTTTTGTAGTACTTCTAAACATTTGAAAACTCGTGCCCTAATTATTGCTTTTTCAATTTAAATATTCTTGGATCTTTCAGATTCATTACATTTCATGGTTTTATAATCTGTTGGTTTTGGTATTTGTCTTTCTAGAGCTACTTTTTTCATTGGGGGAATATTTTGTTTGCAGGCTTATTTTGAGTAATTAGTTTCATTTTAAAAGTTTAACTTCATCTTCCATCCATCCTCTCTAGTGGTTTATGGTCTTAATGGTCGTTCCCTATCTTCAGGATATTTCAGACCCAGGTCATAAAATGGTGTTTGGAATCTTGTTCTGTAATGATATTGGGCATGTAGCATATCTAATCTTAGAATCTTGGGTTCATTATGTGACAGGAACTTTTTAAAAAAAAATTTCCTGCCGGGCGTGGTGGCGCACGCTTGTAATCCCCGCGCTTGGGAGGTGGAGACAGGAGGATCGCGCAGGTTCGAAGCCAGCCCCGCGCGCTGGCTTAGGAGACCCTGTTTCCAAATAAAAATGCAAAAATAGGTCTGGGAGTGTAGCCCGGAGGTAGAAGGGCTTCCAGGAACCCCAGTACCACCAATAAAAAAAAAAAAAAATTTTCCTACCATGATAATTCCCTCCAGGTTCTTGGGTTCTAATAAAGCCTTTGTACTAAGCAGTAGTGCCTGCCCTGGTCTGACCTGAGCAGAGAAGTGTGCATGCCACACTCTCACTCTGGATGAAGTCCTTTAGTTCCTTCTCTTTAATGCCGTGTGTAATGCTATGCTGCTTTCACACCTGAAGCTCACTAGGCATGCACCTTGAGCTCTACCTATGCCCTTGCTGTTTTTGTGCCTTTTCTAGCATACTAAGACATCTATGTCATGTTTGAGCCTAGCTGTTTCTTTGCAGATACTTTTTTTCTATATTTATCAACATTGTTTTTGTGACTGGAATAGAGGTTATTTTTCAGTGACCTTGCAATGGCTTCTAGACCATTTGTACCTTAATCAGACAAAGTCTTACTTTGTCTAAGACACAGCAGCCTAAAATTAAATTCATTTTGAGGGGACAGCAACCTTTTATTGTGACTTCAGAATGAGTTTTTATTCATTTAAAGCTACCAGCAACATATATAGATGTTGATGGTGAGCTAAATGTCACTTATTCCTTCACTACTCAAAATCTCTAGACCAACAGCATTAGCAATACCTATAAACTTCTTAGATGCAAACAATAGTATTAAATCTATATTTTCACAAATTCCCAGTGATTTCTACACTGATTTTAAGTCCTATTCCACTTAATATAGGTTAAATATTATGAAGGGGACCTGAGATCATAGGTTATTTAGATGATAGTGTTCATTTATATAATTTTTAGTGAGCTTAAAGATAAATCTAAGTCTTCTGTTGTTTACTGATTCATTAATATAACCTATTTTGCATGAGTGACTACTTGTTTTAGTTTAAGATTCTGGTTAAATATTCAATAGTGACTTAACTTGAAATTATTTTCTTTTAAGTAATTTCATTTCCCCAAACCTAGCCTTACATTTTATAGTTTTACCTCATTTAAAAAGTGGAACTGAGAGCTGGATGTGGTGGCACGTGCTTGTAATCCCTGTGCTTGGGAGGCTGAGAAAGGAGGATCGCACAGGTTCTAAGCCAGCCTCAGCTACTGAGTGAGGCTCTCAGCAACTCAGTGAGACCCTGTTTCCAAATAAAGTATAAAAATAGGTCTGGGAGTATAACCTGGAGGTAGTTACACCCCGAGTACCACAAAAATTAATTAAAAAGTGAAACTGGATGCCAGGCATGGTGGCACATGCTCGTGATCCCAGCATTTGGGAAGGCTGAGACAACGAGGATCGCAATTTGCAGACAGCCTCAGCTACTTTATAAGGCCTTCTGCAACTTAGTGAGACCTTATTTCAAAATAAAAAATAGGGCTGGGGGTGTAGCTTGGAGGTGGGTGCCATCCCTAGTATTGCAAAAAAAAAGGGAACTGGGCACAGTGGTGCAAGCCTATATTGTAATTTTACTTGGGAGGCTGAGACAGGAGGATTGCAGGTTTGAGACCATCCTAAGCAGTCTAGTAAGACTCTCAGCAACCTAACAAGATCTTGTTTTAAATATATATATTTATATATGTTGGGGCTGTAGTTCGGAGGTAGGATGCCCCTGGGTTCAATCCTTAGAAATAAACTAAAAAATGAATAAATAGTGAATGACTTTTTTCCACACTCAATATCTGAAATGAATTGTAAAGCATGGTAGAGCATACCTATAATCCCAGTCAGTACTTGAGAAGTAGAGACAGGAGAATTGTAGTTCAAGGACACCCTCGGCAGTGTAGTAAGACTCTCAGCAACCTAGTGAGAAACTGTTTCTAAGACAAAAAAATAAACTAGGCCTGGTGGCACACACCTGTAATCCCAGTAATAGGGAAGCTGAGACAGGAGTATTATAAGTTTGAGGATAGTCTCAGCAAGTAGTGAAGCTGTCATCAACTTTTCTCTGTTTCCAACTAAGAAATACAATTGGGATATATATGTAGCTCAAATATAGAATGCTTCTGGGTTCAATCCCCAATACTACAATAATAATAATAATAATAATAATAATAATAATAATAATAATAATAATAGTTGGAGGTATTGCTCATAGGTAGAATACCCTTGGATTCAATCCCCAGGACCAAAAAAAAAGAAAAATGTAAGATCACTTTGCTTAATATTTTCTTTGGTAGAAGTATAAGCAGCTTTATTTTAAAGTAATTTTGTTTCCTGACATTGTCTTTAAAGCTTTTTTCTCAAATGTGGTCTCACTTTGTTGCCCAGGCTGGTCTCAAACTCCTGGACTCAAACTCCTGCCTCTGTGCCCAGCTTAAAGCTTTTTTTTTTTTTTTTTAAGCTATAAAACCTTTTCTTCAAATAAAAATATTTGTGGAAGCAGTATGTAGAAATTATAAAAATTCATTGCACACATATTTAGTCAAATATACATTGGTTCTTAATAGAACCTTTCTTCTTAATTTCCAAAATTCTGTACTTTTGGTTCTAATAACTTTATTGACTTCTTTTTCTCTTTTACCTGAAATTGAACCCAGGAACATTTTACCTACATCCCCAGCCCTTTTTATTTATTCTTTTTTTTTTTTTTTTTTTTTTTTTTTTTTGGTGGTACTGGGGTTCCTGGAAGCCCTTCTACCTCTGGGCTACACTCCCAGACCTATTTTTACATTTTATATTTGGAAACATTTTATATTTGGAAGCCAGCGCACACCGCTGGCTTCAAACCTGCGTAATCCTCCTGTCTCTGCCTCCCAAGAGCGGGGATTACAAGCGTGCACCACCACGCCTGGCTATTTATTCATTTTTTAAATTTTGAAACAGGGTCACCATAAGTTGCTGAGAATATCACTAAGTTGCCTAGCCTTGTCTCAACCTGCATTCCTCCTGTCTCTGCCTCTCAAGTAGGATTACAGGCATGCACCAAATAGCTGGGCTTGGTTTTCCTTTTCCTTTTTTTTTTTTTTTTTTTTTTTTTTTTTTGTGTGTGTGTGTGTGTGTGTGTGTGTGGTACTGGGAATGGAACCCAGGGGCATTCTATCTCCAAAGCTATACCTCAGCCCTATTTTTTTATTTTTTGTTTGTAAACAGGGTTTCAGTAGGTCAATGAAAGTCGTATTTGCTGAGGCTGTCCTCGAACCTGTGATCCTCTTAACTCAGCCTTCCAAGTACTGGGATTAAAGCATATGCCACCAAGCCTGACTTAATTTTCTTTGTCAGTAGTTAAACTCTGTATACTATTTTCTAATACTATGAACTGAAAATACAGATTTCATATGGACAGTATTTCATTCATTCATTCTCTAAATCTGAAGGTTGATGTTGAAGGGTACCAGCATTTACGTGGTATTGTCTTTGCATGTATCTCCTAGGGATGTCCTTTAACTCCATTGCCTCCAGTCAGTATTGCTATTCGATTTACCTATGTGCTTCAGGATTGGCAGCAGTACTTTTGGCCTCAGCAACCTCCAGGTGAGATAATTTGGGAATGTATTTAACTTATTGAATATAAATGGAAAATAAATATATTCAGAAAATAAAATTACTTAACAGTATTTCAAGTGTTTTACATTAGAAATATTATAATTCATTTAAAATGTTTTATATCCTATTTCATTGCTCTTATGATTTATTTCATTTAAAGAAAAGCTCTGGCCAGGCGTGGTGGCACATGCTTGTAATCCCCGCACTTGGGAGACAGAGACAGGAGGATCACGCTGGGTCAGAGCCAGCCTCGCTGGCTTAAGAGACCCTGTTTCCAAAGAAAAAAAATAGGTCTGGGAGTGTAGCCGGGAGGTAGAAGGGCCTCCAGGAACCCCATTACCACCAATAAATAAATAAATAAATAAATAAATAAATAAATAAATAAATAAATAAATAAATAAAAGAAAAGCTCTGTAGGTTTTGTAGAGATAGTATTATTCTGTATTTGACAATCTGTCTTCAAGAGCTAATATTATTTATAAAGGATTCCTACTGTGGAACATCATGTGATGTAAATTGCTAAGTGATTAAAATGTCTGTTTTAGCGTATAAGACAAACTACCCTCATAAGTTGAGAACAGAAATGCAGAAAACAATATAGAGAGTAGAGTTTGAAGAGGGCTAAATAAAGCAGAGAACAATATGTTTGTATACAAACATATTACTGAGGAAAATGATAGATATTTTATTTTAACTTGCGTTTTATTTATTTTTTAATTTTTTAATTTTTAATTTTTTTATTGGTGCATTGTAATCATATATCACATTGGAATACAAGACTTGAGAGGATATACAAGCATACTTCATCCAATTAGCCCTCATCCAGTCCCCATCCCATTCCCTCCCTTTCCCTCCATCCCTTGCTTGTTTGCTGATTAACTTTGACACATTTGTTTATGTACCTCCTGCGTTTTAAAGAGGCTCCATCCTCCCCTATTCCATACCCTCTGATTGGTCACCTTAGTTGCTTCACTATAGGGCCCTTTCTATAGCTCGACCTCTTCCTGTTGCCCCTTTCCTCCTAGTTTTTGCTGATTAGGGGAAGCATCTGATTTTTATTTTCTGCGATATTTCTCTGTGCATGCCGCGTTGCAAGTACCGATCCCACTCTTGACGACCCCAGTAGTGGCCTGACTACCCGGTGGACTGATCCAGACCTCGCTGGCTCAAGCAGCGGCCTTGCCTCATGGGAGGCCCCGATTCTGGTCTCCCTGGCCCCGGCACCAGCTTAACCCCTCAGCTGGCTCCCATCCCGGCCTCATAGGCCCCAGTAGCGGCCTTGCCTCACAGCAGGCTCCGATGCCGGCCATTGGCCCCGGCACCGGCCTAACCCCTCGGCAGGCTCCGATCCCAGCCTCAGTGGCCTCAACACCGGCCTAGCTTCACGGCAGGCTCCGATCCAGGCCTCGCTGGCCCCAGCACCGGCCTAACCCCTCGGCAGGGTCCGATCCAGCCTCAGAGGCCTCAGTAGCAGCCTTGCCTCACGGAAGGCTCCGATGCCAGCTGCTGGCCCTGGCACCGACCTAAACCCTTGGCAGGCTTGGAGGCTCCAGCACTGGCTTGCCTCACGGCAGGCTCCAATCCAGGCCTCGCTGGCCCCAGCACCGGCCTAACCCCTCGGCAGGCTTTGATCCTGGCCTTGGAGGCCTCAGTAGCGGCCTTGCCTCACAGAAGGCTCCGATGCCGGCTGCTGGCCCTGGCACTGGCCTAACCCCTCAGCAGGCTTGGAGGCCCCAGCACCGGCTTGCCTCACGGCAGGCTCCGATGCCGGCCATTGGCCACGGCACCTGCCTAACCCCTCGGCAGGCTCCGATCCCGGCCTCAGAGGCCTCAGTAGCGGCCTTGCCTCACGGCAGGCTCCGAACCCGGCCTCGGAGGCCCCAGCACCGGCCTTGCCTCACGGCAGGCTCCGATGCCAGCCTCGCTGGCCCCAACACCGGCCTAACCCCTCGGCAGGCTCCGATCCCGGCCTCAGAGGCCTCAATAGCGGCCTTGCCTCATGGAAGGCTCTGATGTCGGCCACTGGCCCCGGCACCAGCCTAACCCCTCGGCAGGCTCCGATCCCGGCCTCAGAGGCCCCAGCACTGGCCTTGCCTCACGGTGAGCTCTGATCCCGGCCTCACTGGCCCCAGCATCGGCCTAACCCCTCAGCAGGCTCCGATCTCAGCCTCGGAGGCCCCAGTAGTGGCCTTGCCTCATGGCAGGCTCCGATGTCGGCCATTGGCCCCGGCACCGGCCTAACCCCTTGGCAGGCTCCGATCCTGACCTTGCTGGCCCCAGCACCGGCCTAATCCTGGCCTTGAAGGCTCCAGCACTGGCTTTGCCTCAAGGCAGGCTCCAATCCCAGCTTTGCTGTGTCCGTTGCTGGCCTCACCCCTCGGCAGGCTCCAATCTGAGCACCCTCTTCGCCCAACCGATTGTCCCACGTTCTCGAGGGTGCGTGGTGGTAGCATTCTGCCTCTGGGGATATTATTTCAAAGGTTTCAGGTGTAATGCATCAGTTCTCTGCCTCCCCTGAGTACTGGCCACTGCCATTGCCACTGCCTCCACCATTTCAAATCTTTCCCAAGCTCTTTTTCCACTCTGAATGTTGTCCAGTATTCCTAAGCATGCGCGATGGTAGCATTCGACATTTGGTGTAATTTCTCAAAAAAAAAACGGTTGGTAGGATCCAATTTCTGCTTCTCCTGAATACAAGTCTCCACTGCCCTCGCGGAGACCGATTTCAACACCGCCTTTCTCCTTGGTCTCCGCTAAACTCTCTCCTTACAGGTGATGTCCAAGATTCTTAACAATATAGAAAAACAGCAGTCCTCCTTCACAGGGAATTTTTCCATAAGTTCCAGTTCATTTGGATAAGTTTTGTCTGCATCTCCAGTATCCTGGCATCCGCCACGGCCTCCTTAATTCCTCTCCAATATTTTTCTGTTCCCTTTTTTTTTTTTTAAATAAGAGAAGACAGTATGTGTGGTTTAAGGAGGTAGTGGGATCAGGCACTCAGTAGCACTGTGACCCGACCTAGTTTCCCCATGGGTCCAGCGTGCTCCACATTACTCCGCCCGGGACCCAGAGTCCCAAGAATTGGTGTGCCTCGCGTGACCCCTGCCCAGGACCCAGGGTCTTACTGGGCCCGGTTTCTCCGGGGGTCTGGCATGCTACGCGCGGTCCGGCCCGGGGCCCAGAGTCTCGCGACCCGGGCTCCTGCTGTTCCAGGTTTCAGGCGTGCCCCACGCGACCCCTGCCCGGGACCCAGGGTCTTACTGCGCCCGGTTTCTCCAGGGGTCTGGGGTGCTACGCGTGGTCCGGCCCGGGGCCCAGAGTCCCATGACCCGAGCCCTGGCTGGCGTGCCCCGCACGACCCCTGCCCGGGACCCAGGGTCATGCTGGGCCTGGTTTCTCCAGGGGTCTCTTTAACTTGCATTTTATAAAAATATAATCAAAGTCATTTGACTGCTTTGCCATTGATAAAGTAATTCATTCAATAATCATTAATGATTAGCCCATAAGAGGCCAGGCTATGCCAAGGCCACAAATTTGAGTAAAACATTACCTAAGTTCTAGAAAAGCTCAAACTGAAGACTAATAAAGTGAGATTTTGATTCCTGAGTATTTTTTTTTATCTATGAGTATAATGATATTCAGGCATAACTTATCAGAAATTTAATATAAACAAATAATTCTAAAAATTTTACTAGCTTGAAAACATTTTTCTCTCTGCTTCTCTCAATGAGAAATAAAGCAGTGCTCTTCACTGTTTATTTTAGTTCTAAGTAGTTGGGTACTTAAAGGTTTAAAAATAATGATTTGTAAACTAGGGATATTAAAATTAATGCATTTATACTCAACTGTGTTGGTAATCCCAGACAACTTTACCCACTGGACAATTTTAGTTAACCTATAATTGGAAATGTCAATTCCTACCCTCCTTTTCTTTTTATTTTCAAGGTCACTCTATTATTAAGCAATTTTAAAGATTTTCCAAGGTAGAGGCTGGGGTGTATCTCAATAGTAGAGTGCATGCTTTACCTCATGTAAGGACCAGGATTCAGTGCTCCCACCCCCATCCCCCAAAGAAAGAAAAAGGATTTCTCAGAATGATTCTGATGATCTAAGAAGCTCAAAGCCTAGGCTCTTAGCACTATAATTCCAGTTGCCAATTTAGGGCATTGTTAATGTTCATTTGCCAAAATTTTTAAATGAGGGTAAAACAAAGAGATGTTTGCATATATATGAATGTGTCACTTTATACATATAATTTGAAGCTGGGCATGGTGGCACACACTTGTAATTCCAGTACTTTGGAGGCTGAGTCAGGAAGATCACATGTTAGAGGCCAGCCTCGGCCATTTTGTAAGGCCTTAGCCATTTTCGTAAGGCCACAGGTTAGTGAAACCCTGTTTCAAAATAAAGAATAAAAAATAGAGTCGGGCATGGTGGTGCATGCTTGTAATCCCAGCATTCGGGAAGCTGAGACCAGAGGATTGCAGTTCACAGACAGTCTCAGCTAGTTAGGAAGGCCCTTTACAACTCAGTGTGACCTGTTTCAAAAATAAAAAGACTATAAAATAGGGATGGGGGTATAGCTTGGAGGTACAGTGCCCCTGGGTTCAATCCCTAGTACCGAAAAAATAATATATATATAGGGCTGGGTGTGTAGCTCAGAGGTAAAAGGCCCCTGGGTTCAATCCTCAGTTTCATAAAATAAAATAAAGCTATAATTGTAACTACATTGAAGCCAAAAAATCTAAACAAATAAAACAATAAAATATTAACCTCCCTCTGTGGATTGAAGGCATATAAATTGTTCTTTTTCTTTTTACATACTGGAAATTGAACCCAGAGGCATTCTATCTCTAAGCTACACCCAGCCCTTTTTATTTTTATTGTTTTTGGAACAGAGTGTTTCTGAGTGCTGAGGATCTCACGTTAGTTATTGGTGCTGGCCCTGAACCTCTGATCCTCCTGTCTGAACCCCCTCCCCCAGTACTTGGAAGTAGAGGTAAACTACAAAGACCATACAAATTCTTTTATTTTTTTCCTTATACGGGGAAGAGACTGTGTGCTTAGACACCATGTGTGACATTTATATATTTTATTTTTTGTGGTACTGGGGATTGAACCCAGGGACATTCTACCTCCAAGCTACACCTCCAACTCTATTTTTTCTTTATTTTGAAACAGGGTCTTAAGTTGCAGAGGGCCTCACTAAGTAGCTGAGGCTGGCCCAGGACCTGCAATCCTCCTGTTTCAGCCTCCCAAGTACTGGGATTACAGGTATGGGCTACCACACCTGGTTTACATAGCATTTTATATCCTGTTTTGTGTAATTCTCATTTATATATGAGATAAGTATTATTAGTTTTTATTTATTTTTTATTTTTTGGTGCTACTGGGGATGGAACCCAGAGGCATTGTACCTCCAAGCTAGACCCCTGCCCTATTTTTTTTATTCTTTATTTTGAAACAGAGTTTCACTGAGTTGCAAAGGGCCTCACTAAGTAGTAACTGAGGCTGTCCAAGAACCACAATCCTCCTGTCTCAGCCTCCCAAATGCTGGGATTAGGAGTGTGCGCAACTATGCCTGGCTAGAGATAAGTATTACTATATTTCTTAGAAAGTAATAAGATTCATCAGGCGTGGTGGCGCATGCTTGTAATCCCTGCGCTTGGGAGGCAGAGACAGGAGGATCGCACTGGTTCGAAGCCAGCCTTGCTGGTTTAAGAGACCCTGTTTCCAAATAAAAATATAAAGTAGGTCTAGGAGTGAAGCCTAGAGGGTAGAAGAGTTTCCAGGAACCCCAGTACCACATAAATAAATAGATAGATAGATAGATAGATAGATAGATAGATAGATAGATAGATAGATTGATTGATTCTTGCCGGGCGTGATGGCACATGCTTGTAAATCCCGCTCTTGGGAGGCGGAGACAGGAGGATCGCACTGGTTCGGAGCCAGCCTTGCTGGCTTAAGAGACCCTAAAAAGGTAAAAAAAAATAGGTCTGGGAGTGTAGCCCGTGGGAGTGTATCCCGGAGGTAGAAAGGCTTCCAGGAACCCCCAGTACCACCAAAAAATAAAAATAAAAATGTATGATTCTTAAATAACATAAGTAACTGGCATAATCTCACATGGTCACAAAGTGATAAAGTTTACACTGATATATACTGACATATACTAGTGAAACTCAAATTCTCTTCATTACATGGTGTTGCTTTTCAATGTTTAATTTGTATAAAACTTTTATGCAGTTATTTTATATATATATATATATATATATACACACACACACACACACACACACACACACACACACACACATACATATATATTTTTTGGTACTGGCGATGGAATCCAGAGGCATTCTACCTCCAAGCTATACCCCCAGCCCTATACTTTATTCTTTATTTTGAAACAGGGTCTCACTGAATTGCAGAGGGCCTCACTAAGTAGCTGAGACTGGCTGAGAACCACGATCCTTCTTTCTCAGCCTCCCAAATCCTGGGATTACTAGCATGAGCCACCACGCCCAGCTCAGACTCTTAATCTCAGTCCCAGTAGGGTATCATTTCTATTTTACAGATGAGGAAATATATTCTCTTGAGTAATAGTTAAATAATATTTCAGAAGGTAAAATTGAGAATGCAAGGCATGAATAGAAGGAAATAAGTCAATCTTTATACCAATGTTCCTGTTCTTAGGGGAATTCTTTAATACTTGAGTGTATGTGCTATAACATGCTTTAACTTGTTGATATGCTATACATGCTCTTTTATAGGTACTTCTAAAGTTATAATCTTCCAAAGGGCATAAACTAGTTTAAATCTTTAATTCTCTTCTTTTTGCCAAATAATGGGAAAATATTTCTTTTGTTTAGATATAGATGCCCTTGTAGGAGGAGAAGTTGGGGGCCTGGAATTTGGCAAGTTACCATTTGGTGCCTGTGAAGATCCTATTAGGTAACAATTTTAGCTTGTCATTTAAATTAAAGGACTATTTTATTTTTAAATTTATATTTTTACTTATTTTATCATGCTTTATGATAACGTAGCCTGCTGGAATAAACATAGTACTGGAAGTAGAAAACAACTACTACTTTCTGATTTTTTTTTTTTTCCATTACTGGGGATTGAACCCAGGGGCATTCTACCTGCAGTCTACATGCCCAGCTCTATTTTTCTTTTATTTTGAAACAGGGTCTCATTGAGTTGCAGAGGGCTTCAGTAAGTAGCTGAGGTTGTCTGCAAACCGCAATCCTCCTGTCTCAGCCTCCCAAGTACTGGGATTACAAGTGTGGGCCACCACACCTGGCTACTTTCTGAAATTTAATATTCTCTGGCAAACTGTGTCTGACCAAATCTGACCAGTAGTCTGTTTTTATATGGCCAATGAGCTCAAAATTGATTTTTTTAACATATATTCTTATGGTTATTTAAAAAAAAAAAAAAGCTCACAAGAATTTAGCAGAGACGATACATGGCTCACAAATTCTAAAATATTTATCCTCTAACCTTGTAAAAAAAAAAAAGTTTGCCAACTCTTGATCCATAGCATGATTTTTCAAAATTGAGAAAAAAATCTATCATTTTAAAATATACAATTACATATTTTTGTATTTATAGAATTGTGCAACCATAATCACTGGGTAATCACAGAATTTTTTATTACCTCAAAAAGAAATCATAGCTGGGCGTGGTGGCACACGCTTGTAATCCCTGCGCTTGGGAGGCTGAGACAGGAGGATTGCGCAGGTTCGAAGCCAACCTTGCTGGCTTAAGAGACCCTGTTTCCAAATAAAAGTATAAAATAGGTCTGGAAGTGTAGCCCGGAGGTAGAAGGGCTTCCAATAACCCCAGTACCACAAAAAAAAAAAAAAAAAAAAAGAAAGAAAGAAAGAAAGAAAGAAAGAAAGAAAGAAAGAAAGATCATTACTTCTTATCCACCATTCCATGCCCACCTAATTATCTCATAATTTCTTTGTCTCTGGACTTGCCTATTCTGGACATTTTATATAAAAGAACCATATGATATGTGACCTTTTTTTATTTTTATTTTTATTTTTATTTTTGTGGTACTGGAAGCCCTTCTACCTCCGGGCTACACTCCCAGACCTATTTTATTCTTGGAAACAGGGTCTCTTAAGCCAGGGTGGCTGGCTTCGAACCAGTGTGATCCTCCTGTCTCCGCCTCCCAAGCACGGGGATTACAAGCATGCGCCACCACGCCCCGCCAGATATGTGACCTTTCTTATCTGTTTTCTTCCTCCTTTTTGTTCCTTTAGTGGTGCTGGGCATTGAACCCAGGAGCATTCTACATTTTTTTGGTGGTCCTGGGGTTCCTGGAAGCCCTTCTCCCAGACCTATTTATATATATATATATTTTTTTATTGGTGCACTGTATTCATACATCATAGTGGGATACAAAGAAAACTTTTATAGACATTCATGCACACATCGCCAGTCAACCCCCACCCGATCCCCACCCCATTCCCTCTACATCCCTCCTTCCCATGCTTGGCTTAGTGGTTGACATCTAGTATTATAGCAATTTATCCAAAATTAAAAATGATAATCTCACATAACAGTTTCATTTGTCTGATACCAAGCTTTTGATAATATAAAGATAACATTTCAATATTTCTTTTTGCTTTCTTTCTTACCAGAGAATATTTTTTTTCTTTTTTTTTTTTTAGGTGAAACTATCATATATTTATATATTTATTTTTCAGAAAAAAATCTATCCTAATATGGAATATGGATTTTTATATTTTTGAAACAGGGTCTCTTAGGCCGGCGCAGCTGGCTTCAAACCTGCGCGATCCTCCTGTCTCCACCTCCCAAGCACGGGGATTACAAGCATGCGCCACCACTCCCGGCGTAGCATTCTACTTCTGAGCTACATCTTCAGCCCTTTTTATTTTGAATCAGGCTTTCACTAAATTGCTAAGGATGGCCCTGAACCTACAATCCTCCTGTCTCAGCCTCCCAAATACAGGGATTATAGGCATATACCATCATGCCTAGCTTCTTAGTATTATGTTTTTGAGGCTCATCCATGTTTTAATATGGATGAATACTTGATTATTTGTATAGCTATAAATATGCCAATGTATGGGTATACTGTATATCACATTTTATGTATCCATCAGTTTATGGGCATTTGGATTATTTAACGTTTTGGGCTATTATTTATATTTTTTATGTCTGCAAAACATTGACTTATATGGATGTACTCCCGTTTGCTAAATCAGTTGTATTCAGTTTATTGTATTATTCTAGAAACATTACTTTTAACCTACTTGTATATACATCTTTGGTTATTTGCTTAGAAGTAGAATTGCTGAGTTAGAGGACATAATATATAATATTAAAGTTTTGGATATTTTATGTTTTATTTTAGTGAACTCCATTTAGCAACTACATGGCCTAATCTGACTGAAGGGATCATCGTAGATAATGATGTTTATTCGTAAGTATATTAAAAATCTTCAGTAGAGTAACTACCAAGTGGTTAACAGTTTTTTGTTTGCATGTTTGTATTATTTCCTAATCAGGTTGGTTGACTTTTTGATTAGAGATGTGTTTTAGATTAATGGTTTTGGAAGTGTGATCCTCAGTTGAGGAATAACGAATACTTTGAATCTCACTGTGTTTTAGCAAAGATGTCTCGAAGTTTAAGATTTAGTGAATAATCTTAAAATTATAATGAGTTCAAATCATAATTTGAACTTCTAAGAAGCATTTCATAAAGTGCTTTGAAAAGATGGTCTTCAGAATATGTAGGAATAATATTTGGCCACTAGAGGATACAAATAATAAAATATTCATACTATATACTTCTGTGCAGTGGGAAAAACTTGAAAATTACAGCAAGCATTCCCCAGGAAGACTAGCAAAAGAGGAAGTCAGTTTTAGTACCTTTTGGATGCAAAACAATGAGAAACAGGATACTTTCTCATAAAGTTTATCTTTTTTTTTTTTTTTTTTTGCGGGTCTGGGGATGGAACCCAGAGGCATTTGACCTCTGAGCTACACCCCCTGCCCTGTTTTTTATTTTGAAACCGGGTCTCACTGAGTTGCAGAGGGCCTCACTAAGTAGCTGAGGCTGTCTGTGAACTGCAATCCTCCAGGTCTCAGCCTCCCGAATGCTGGGATTACAAGCGTGTGCCACCACGCCCGGCTCTTCATAAAGTATATCTTCTGATGGTAAAAAATATCCATTTATTAGTGTTTTTTTTGTTTTGTTTTGTTTTGTTTTTCCTGTACTGGGGATGGAACCCGGGCACTCTACCTCCGAGCTACGCCCCCCAGCCCTATTTTTATTCTTTATTTTGAAACAGGGTCTCACTGAGTTGCTGAGGGCCTCACTAAGTAGCTGAGGCTATCCACGAACTGCGATCCTCCAGTCTCCGCCTCCTGAATGCTGGGATTACAAGCATGCGCCACCACGCCCGGCTTGGTTTTAATTTGTTTAAACTTTATATTTTAAAAACTTAATCTGAGCCGGGCGTGGTGGCGCACGCTTGTAATCCCCGCGCTTGGGAGGCTGAGACAGGAGGATCGCGCAGGTTCGAAGCTAGCCCCGCGCGCTGGCTTAGGAGACCCTGTTTCCAAATAAAAATGCAAAAATAGGTTTGGGAGTGTAGCCCGGAGGTAGAAGGGCTTCCAGGAACCCCAGAATCCACCAAAAAAAAAAAAAAAAAAAACTTAATCTGAATGTCAGCCTGGCGTAATGGCACATGCTTGTAATCCCAGTACTTGGGAGGCTGACACAGGAGGTTTTGGGTTTGCAGACAGCTTCAGCTATTTAGTGAGGCCCTATTTCAAAATAAAGAGTTAAAAAAACAAATCAGAGCCAGGCATGGTAGTGTACGCTTGTAATACCAGCATTTGGGAGGCTGAAACAGGAGGATCCTGGTTCAAGGACAGCCTCAGCTACTTATTGAAGCCTCTATTTCAAAATAAAAAATAAAATAAAAAAATAGGGGCTGGGGGTATAGCTCAGAGGTAGAATGCCACTGAGTTCAATCCACAGTACTACAAAAAAAAAAAAAAAAAGGAAAGAAAGAAAAAAGGAAGGAAGGAATCAGGCTGGGGATATAGCTTAGAGGTCAGAGGTAGAATGTCCCTGGGTTCAATCCCCAGCACCAAAAAAAGCCTTATCTGAATGTCTTTATATTTCTAGATAATAGTAAGAGTCGAAATGAATGACTTTTTCTTGTATAGAATATTTTCATTAGGCAGTTTTTGATAAGTTCATGATTCTTACAGATTGTCATATAGAATGTTATAAAAATATTTTGCATTTTAGTGATTTGGATCCTATTCAAGCACCCCACTGGTCTGTTAGAGTTCGAAAAGCTGATAATCCTCAGTGTTTGCTAGGTAAGAGATATATTCTTTTTCTGATATACTGCCAATCTACCTACCTTCTAAATTAGGAACATTGGGTTCATTCTTTATACTCTATTTAATGTAGAAAAAAAAAAGATTTTTTGTGTGTGTGTGTGTGGTACTGGGGATTGATCCCAGGGGCAATTTCTCTCCAAGTTACTCCCCAGCCCTAATTTTTATTTTTGTTTGGAATAAGGTCTCACTAAGTTGTGGAGGGCCTCACTAAGTAGCTAAGGCTGGTCTCAAACCTGCTATCCTTCTGTCTCTTAAGTACTGAGATTATAGGTATGTGCCACCATGCCTGGCGTAAAATTAAAAAAAAAATTTTTTTGAAACATTTATATCTCCTTAGTTAATATAAGGGAGAAAAGTCTTTGGCAATAGCAATGAATCCTTTTTGAATAGCAGTAGTAGTATTTCTTTGTTGACTTTTAATTTTCACCCATCTACATTTCAGAATTTTCCAGTTATCTCAGTTTCATTTTTTTTTTATGCCTTTCCTTCCTCCTGTGGCATGGTCTGCATCTTCTGGTTAGTACAACACTTTATGCCATTTTGCTGACCCTTTGGACCTGTGACATGTGATGGGGAGAACTTTGCATTTGAGCTATTCTGTAGGGTTCTATCTACAACTGCAAACTATTTTACAGGAAAAGAGGTATAATTACACCTTACATACATAGCTCACAAGGTTATTTGAAAAATTAAGTAGCATACTCTTTTGTGTGTGTGGTACTGAGGATTGAACCCAAGGGCATTCTACCTCCAACCTACACCCCCCAGCCCTATTTTTTATTCTTTATTTTGAAACAGGGTCTCACTGAGTTGCAAAGGGCCTCACTAAGTAGCTGAGGCTAACCATGAACCTGCAATCTTTCCTTCTCAGCCTCTCAAGTACTAGGATTAAAAGCATGCACCACCTTGCCTGGCTAACAAGTTTAGGTACTTTGAAAAACAATAATTTCTATTCATATTTCTATCTAGAATTGTCTTTCTTTTCTCTTTTTGTAGGTGTATCTCTTTCACGAAGTCTTCTCAACTCACTTCCTCAGTGTGCCTTTCTATTTTTTTTTCCCTTATATTTTCTCTGTTTGACCATGCAACCTTCACTCTATATCACCTTATATATTTCCATTCAACTGGCTGGAGTTACCAAATACTTATTAATGGCAGTAATGATATATTTCTTTAAAACATTCTTTTTTTAAAGCTTTTTATCATTCATCATATGCTATTCATTAAATGATAGTGAGCAATTTGTCATTTAGCTAACTTTTCCTGCCTTAGGTGAATTTGGGGCTTTAGTGCGATTGTATGGGATTGATATCAAGAGTTTCATACTTGAACAGACCTTTGTTCACATTATAGACCCATTGGTTTGGGCAAATTTCTTAATTTCTTCAGGCATTAGCATCCTCATCAATACAATTGATAACAATAGTACACACTTAGAGGATTATTGAGTACCTGTGTATATATATTTATATATGTTACCCACTTAATGCAGTGTCTTTCATATAATAACTGCACAATAAATGGTTTCTGTTGTTAATTATTGAATTATTATATTATTACATTTACTTACTAAAGTGTTTTCTAATATCTTATTATTCCTCATCTACTGATGTGTGTGATAATTTCAGACTTTAGAATTAAGGGTTCTTAAGCCGGGCGTGGTGGCGCACGCTTGTAATCCCCGCGCTTGGGAGACGGAGACAGGAGGATCGCGCAGGTTCGAAGCCAGCTGCGCTGGCTTAGGAGACCCTGTTTCCAAAAATGAAAATGTAAAAATAGGTCTGGGAGTGTAGCCCGGAGGTAGAAGGGCTTCCAGGAACCCCAGTACCACCAAACAAACAAACAAAAAAAAGAATTAAGTGTTCTTAAGCCAGATGTGGTGGCACACGCTTGTAATCCCCGCGCTTGGGAAGTGGAGACAGGAGGATCACACGGGTTCAAAGCCAGCTGCGCTGGCTTAAGAGACCGTTTCCAAAAATAAAATAGGTCTGGGAGTGTAGCCCGGAGGTAGAAGGGCTTCCAGGAACCCCAGTACTACCAAAAAAAAAAAAAAAGAATTAAGTTACTGCTCCATGGCCTTACCCTACCTTTTTTTCTCATTTTTATGACATCTAGATTCTTCTGAAGAAATCAAGAAAATGTTCTAGAACTAGTTTTAAATTTAAGAGAGACTCAGCAACCTAGAGAGACCCTGTTTCAAAATAAAAAAAAGAGCTGGTGGTTCTACTTAGAAGTAGAATGCCTCTGGGTTCAGTCCTGTGTGTGTATACACACACACACACACACACACACACACACACACACACAAAATGTACACTTTTTATTTTTTATTGAAGGTTATTTTAGCACTAAAGGTTTCTGTTAAGCTTTAATTTCTTGGTGTAAACAAACCTTCTTACACCTGTTAGAAGATATCAAGCTTCCCTTCCCCTTGTAGTAATGGCCTAACGCATATAGTTAATATGAAACATAGGCTGAAATACTTTCATCCTACATGATTTCTTACTCCTCTAAAAACATACTTTTAGAGTTTCTTTTTAATTTGTATTTCTTAATGGCTTTGGAATTCTTACATTATAAAGAAACGAATGCTACAACTGACATGCAGTAATTTCATTACTATTACAGTTTAATGAAATAGATAATATTTGTCTCATTAAAACACAAAGAGAATATTATTTTGTACAAATTTCCCCTTTCATTCTAGAAGAAATTCTGAGGAAAAACCTTTTTAATATCCTGGGACATGGAGAGATAGGAAGGAAGAAAATAGCTACTCTTGAAATAGGATTAATTTTTGTCTTCAGGGAAAAAACTAAATGGTCTTCTTTTTTTTTTACCACCTTTTAATTAAATAGCTCTTGTGAAAAGAAATGTACTTTAATTTATAGGACTGATTTATTTCAGTTGCTAAAAATGAGTAATATTTTTTCTATGCAGGTGATTTTGTCACTGAATTTTTTAAAATTTGCCGTCGAAAGGAGTCAACTGATGAGATTCTTGGACGATCCACATTTGAGGAAGAAGGAAGAGGTGACCTACTTTTCTTTTTAAACATACTTTGAAATGTCTCACCTTATTCTTTGGCACATTCTCTGTCAACTTTTCACATATTTTTCTCATTTTGAATTAAGTTGGAGAAACTCATTTTGATATACTAGACCATTTCTTTCCAGATTAAAGTCAGAGCTTATTAAGGCAATAAGTGCATTTACTATGTTCATTCCACTGAAAATGTAAGATATTTTGAAATATCCTAGGGAGAAATAATTTGTATGAGAACTTGTTACTCATGCTTGTGTGTAAAGCTAAACATGTGCACTAAAATTTTATAATTCTGAGACCATGTAACAAGTGAAAAGTGTCACATGGCTAAATTACTCTATACTATGATTAATTTACTCATCACTTTAACCTACTAAGGTTGGTAATATAATTTGTATTCATTTCTACTCTTTTAATAGAAACTACAGATATAACGCATGCTTTGTCAAAGATAACAGAGCCAAACCCAGTTCCAATTCATAAATTATCAGTTTCAAATATGGTACACACTGCAAAGAAGAAAATACGAAAACACAGAGGTGTAGAAGAGTCACCGCTGAATAATGATGTCCTCAATACTATTCTCCTGGTAACTAAATGTCATATTTTTGTATGACTACATGCACAAACATGTATTCGTTATATATTCAGTCCCTTTTATGTGACATTGTATTGGGAATATGAAATGAGTAAAACCATGTCTTTACGTTGAGAGACTTCTCGCTCGTTAGCGGAAAGAAGGGAAGTGAGTAATAGTTGCAGTCCCATGTTGCATGTGAGAAGTCTAGATGAGGGACAATGACAACATATCAAAAAGCGCATCTATCTCTGGACAGTGGGACTCAGGGAATGCGTCATAAAGAGGGGCAATTGAGCTGAGTCTTGAGGTAAAAAAGGCTTTCGAAGCAAAGGAATATCAAGGGCCTGAGAGCATGTTGGTTTTTGTAGGGTGCTTCCCTGGAAGTAATCAGAGGAAGGCTGGAGAGGTAACAGATAACTACCATGCTGAAGTGCTACACTTGTTCTTACAGTTTAATACTATTTTAAACCAGTTAACATGATCAGAATTGTATTTGTGAAAAGTTCCTTTGACAGCAATCTAGAGATATATTTATAGCAAGAATTAGGAAAGGACAGAGCAATGGGCAATGGCAGCTCCTAGTATATGGTTAGAATGGGCTGTGCTTGGGAGCCACATAGACCAGGGTTAATCCTAACTTTCTACATGCCTTTGAACAGGTTACTTCAGTTTCCTCATCTGGCACATGAGGCTAATGAAGCTTTGTGAGATTGTCTGGAAATTAAAGGACCTTCTGTGATACTGCCCGGCATTTATTTGGCCTTTGATAAATGATGGCTGTTCTTTTTTGTAACTGTTGTTACAGTTACTCTTCTGTCAATTTCTGCAGTAAGACACTCTTAGGGAAAACTTTCAAGAGTAGTGTAATGAAGAGAATGCTAGACTTAGAAATATGATGCTAATCTTGCCATTTGCCTGGACAAGATTCTTAGCCGAATTTTCAGTTTGCATATTATCAAATATGGGCAGTGATATTTATATTTAGCTCACACAGTGATAGGAAAATAGAATGTTTGTAGATAGGCCAAGTACTGGCACTTGACACATAGTAGTTTCTCTAATTTTTAAAAGTGTATTGAATATCAGTTAAAATAGTTCAAGTCTCTTGAACATGTTTATAATATGTAGCAAAAGATACAAGAGGAATTACTGGTCAGCAGTACTACAAAACAATTGGTAGGAACACTGATAAAAGGACTGAAAATAAATTTCTGTGTAGAGGCTGCTCCATGTTAAGAATATATCCATAAAAAGCCAGGTGTGGTGGCGCATGCTTATAATCCTGGCATTTGGGAGGCTGAGATGAGGATCGAGGTTCACAGTCTGCCTCAGCTACTTAGTGAGGTCCTTTGCAACTCAGTGAGACCCTGTTTCAAAATAAAGAATAAAAAAAAAAAGAGCTGGGGGTATAACTTGGAGGTAGAATGCCCCTGGGTTCCATCTCCAATACTGAAAAAAATATGTATACATAGCCCCGGGCATAGTGGCGCACACTAATAATCCCCGCGCTTGGGAGGCGGAGACAGGAGGATCACGCAGGTTTGAAGCCAGCCGCATTGGCTTAAGAGACCCTGTTTCCAAAAATAAAATAGGTCTGGGAGTGTAGCCCAGAGGTAGAAGGGCTTCCAGGAACCCCAGTACCACCAAAAACAACAACAACAACTATATATATATATATATATATATATATATTATATTCAAATAATAAAGCTTGGTTGTCATGTACATTTAATTTTTTGTCACCTCTGTTGACCAACATGCCCCCCCCTCACGTACAGAACTGAAACAATGCAGAAAAATGTTGATTCTTTACTATCATATATTAATACCTGTGGATGGATGATATAATTATTGATCCTCAAAAATATCTAGGTGTTTTTAAACTGTCTTTTAATAGTGTTATACTCCCATTTAGTAGCTTTGGATGAGTATGAAATCATTGTATAGATTTTCCTTTTGCTTTTCAGCTCACAAGAGTTACTTCTATGAAAAATTCTGATTGCTAAAATTGGCTAGTCAGAGAAATCCTGCATATTTTTTAAGAAAATATAAACAATTTGCAAGAATATAGAACCAACTGGGCAGTAAAATAAGAACATTCCCATTGTTTTAACAGCAAAACCATTGAAAAGACAGTGTCTATATGAGTTTAAAAAATCAACAAAATGAGAAATACAGTCTGATGTGATTATCCCTCTCCCCAAGTTCTTATTCCCAGATGCTACTTCTGAAAAACTATTAGAAGGAACTGCTTCAGTAGACACTAATAACCCTCCACCAGAAAGTGAAGACTATGTAAGTGAGAGTTCATTATTAAAATATTTTAAATGCATTGAATTTCTAGAGTTTTACACTATTTCTGGTTTGGTAGCATGTCTTTTTATTAAAAAAAAAAATCTTTGGAAAGTTGGGTGGAAAGCATATTCTTGATTCAGATAACCTGCTGCAGAACATTGGCGTAGATACCTCTTTTGGGGAGCAAGAACTTTTCAGAAAACAATAAGAAGATAACATAACTATTTTATGCATAGCTGTAGGATTCCCCTTATTGTGGAGTTTTTGTGAATCATTAAATTTGTTTTGCAACAGATTCTTGTATATATTTCAAAACTAGAGAAGGAATGGATAATCTTTAATGAATTAAAATGAGTAAAATGAAATAAATTTTTCATGTTCCTCCTTAACGATCTTTAAAAAATTGAGAAGTAAAAGCATTTAAATAACAAGTATAGAGGGACATCAAACTATAACAGTTATTGTTGAAAAATAGATTTTGTATGTTGGGCATGGTGGCACACACTTGTAATCCTAGTACTTGGGAGGCTGAGACAGAAGGATTACAGGTTCAAGGCTAACCTCAGCTACTTAGTGAGGCTCCCACAACTTAGATCCTATTTAAAAATAAAGAATAAAAAATAGGGCTTGGGATGTAGCTCGGAGGTGGAACGTCCCTGGGTTCAATACCCAATACCAAAAAAAGAAAAATAGATTTTGTGAAGTGAGGAGGGCATTTTCAGTTTATATAGTTCTACTTTTATTTGTTGTTTTTGTTTATTTGTTTTAACAAGTATATGCTTGTAATTTTAAAATTTTTCAAACAGGCATATCCCCAGTACTTGGGAGGCTGAGACAGAAGGATTACAGGTTCAAGGCCAACCTCAGTAACTTAGCAAGACTCTTAGCGACTACACAGGAAAAAAAATGAAAACTATAACTTAAGCCTCATTTAAACCATAGCTTAATTTTTTGATCTTAGTAGAAACCTTAGAAACATGGATCTGTCTACATGATATAGGCAATAATAGTATATTAGACATTTAATAAAGCTAGTGTTCATAGTTATTGTTAATGTTAGTATTTAAATTTTTTTACTTAGTATTAGTATATTAGACATTTAATAAAGCTAGTGTTCATAGTTATTGTTAATGTTAGTATTTAAATTTTTTTACTTAGTATTAAATTTTCTCTTACACACTTGGATTATACATTAAATATGTTAACAAGTTTTTCTTTGTTTCTCTTTTGTTACATTTAGAGTCTCTACAATCAGTTCAAATCTGCACCATCTGACAGTTTAACATACAAATTGGCTTTGTGTCTTTGTATGATCAATTTCTATCATGGAGGGTTAAAAGGAGTTGCACACCTCTGGCAGGAATTTGTTCTTGAAATGCGCTTCAGATGGGAAAACAACTTTTTGATTCCAGGGTAATGATTTTCCAGTTTCTAGTTGTTAAATAGGGTTTTTGTTTACTAGCAAACATTTGACTTTTGACCCACTATTTTCCTCTTCTAGGAAATCTGCCCTGAAAAGTGGTAAGAGACTTGGGCATGATTTATGTTCCAAGATACTCACTGCAGCAGATTTATAATGGGGAGACAAAAGGCAAAACAACCTAAATTTCAACATTAAAAGACAAGTTAGCTAAGCGTGGTGGTGCATGCTTGTAATCCTAGTACTTGGGAGGATGAGACAGGGGGATCACAGTTCACAGACAGCCTCAGCTACATAGTGAAACCCTTTGCAACTCAGTGAGACCCTGTTTCCAAATAAAGAATAAAAAACAGGGTTGGGGAGGTGTAGCTCAGAGGTAAATGCCCCTGGATTCCATCCCCAGTACTACAAAAATAAAATAATAAATAGAATAGTTAGAGCAGAACATGATGGTGCTTGCCTATAATCCCAGTAGTTGGAATGCTGAAACAGAAGGATCACAAGTTTACAGCCAGCTTTAGCAACTTAGTGAGAACTTTTTCAAAGTAAAAAGTAAAATAAGGTTAGGGGTGTAGCTTAGAGTTAGAATGCCTCTGAGTCCAGTCCCCAGTACCAAAAAAAAAAGTTAACTAACATGCTATATCTCTATAATGGAAAGTTATCCATCCATTAAAAATTTTATTCCAAGAATTCTTACTAGCATAGGAAATATTGGTAATATTTGTAATTAGGTATAGTATTACATATATAGAATGCTTTTGATTATACTGATATAAATGTATAGAAAAAAGATTGAGGCCAGGCATGGTGCTTGCCTATAATCCTAGTATTGGGAGGATTGCCAGGTTCAAAGCCATCCTCAGCAATTTAGTTGGGTTCTCAACAACTTAGTAAGACCCTGATTCCAAATTAAAAAAATAAAATAGAACTGAAGGTGTAGCTTGGAGATAGAATGCCTCTGGGTTCAATCCTTAGCACCACAAAAAAGAAAGAAGAAAAATGATTGGAACCAGGCACAGTGGCCCATGCCAGTAATCCCAGTACTTGGGAGACTGAGAAAGGAGGATCACAAATTCAAGGACAGCCTCAACAAATTAGTGAGATTCTGTTTCAAAATAATAATTAAAAAAAGAAAAATAGAGCTGGGAGTTTAGCTTACAGGTAGAAAGCTCCTAGGTTCAATTCTTAGAGAAGCACACACACACACACACACACACACACACACACACACACACGGTTGGAAAGATATACAGCCAAATGTTATAGTTTTCCCAGGTGTTAAATTATTTTCTTCTTTATACTACTATGTATTTCTTAAGTCTTTCATAATAAACTTTTTTTTAATATTACTGGGGATCAAACCCAGGGGCATTCTACCTCCAAGCTACACATCCCAGCCCTATTTTTTATTCTCCATTACGAAGGGCCTCACTAACTGAAGCTGGCCATGAACCTTTGATCCTCCTGTTTCAGTCTCCCAATTACTGGATTACATGCATGTGCCACCATACCTGGCTTAGAAAACATCTTTAAAGTTCATTATAAATTCAAATATTAAACCTTTCCTATAATATTTTATATAAGCTATACTGACATTTCTCTTAAAGAGAAGATTTTAGTTAGTAAATATGCCAGTATTGTATAAGTTAGTGTTTGCCCATGCCAAGGGAGAAAAATAGGGATACAAATAATGTACAATGGTGATTGATCCAAAATTGTTTACTTTGATGTCATTTGTCAGTCTTTACTTAGATGTGCGCTCGCTCGCTCGCTCGCTTGCTCCCCCCCCCCTCTCTCTCTCTCTCTCTCTCTCTCTCTTTTTAATTTTTTTTTTTGTGTGTGTGTGTGTATGTGTGTTACTGGGGATGGAACCTAAGAGCACTGTACCTCTGAGCTACACCCCAGCCTTATTTTTTTAGTCTTTTTCTTTTTGAAACAGGGTCTCACTAAGTTGCAAAGGGCCTCAATAAGTAGCTGAGGTTATCGGCAAATGGCAATCAGAAGGTCTCAGCCTCCTGAATGCTGGGATTACAAGCATGTGCCACTTTGCCCAGATTCTTGGTTCTCTTTTGCTATGGAACTTACCATAGATCCAGAAGCATACTGAATTATAAGGAAATTCCTCATGGTTTAGAACTAATCTAGAGTCCCACTGACAACATAGAGGTAGAAATCTTGGACATTTTATTTTATTTTTTTAGTAAGAATCTACCAAAATGATTGAGAACTGAATACACACACTATTTTATGTAATGTGTAGCACTGTATGCTAGTTACTTCAAAAATGTATTTAAGTTTTTATTCACCTGAAAGCTGAAGTGTCTGTTATATTTGCTATTGGTAATTTGTAGGCTCAGGGGATAAAATTAATTTTATCTTTTTATCACATATGCTCCCCTTCTGGAACTCTACTTCCTTGCCCATAGAAATCTAATTTTGATTTCTTATCAATATAGCTAAAAATTAAGGTAACATTAAAAAAATAGGCATATTGGAAGGAATTGTTTTAAACTTAAGCTTTCTTTTCTCATTATTTGATAGATTAGCAAGTGGACCTCCAGATCTAAGATGTTGTTTACTGCATCAGAAATTGCAGGTAAAGATTTCCCAATAGTAGTATATAAATATGGTCTTGAAATAGTTGGAGCTAAGCCAGGCGTGGTGGCACACGCTTGTAATCCCAGCATTTGGGAGGCTGACACCGTAGGATCTCAGTTCAAAGACAGCCTCAACTACTTACTAAGTGAGGCCCTTCGAACTCAGTGAGACCCTGTTTCAATATAAAGAATAAAAAATTGGGCAGGGGTTGTTGCTCGGAGATCGAATGCCTCTGGGTTCTATCCCCAGACTCGCAAAATAAATAAATAAATAATAATAATAATAATAATAATAATAATAATAATAATAATAATTTAAGCTTATTCTAATACTAAATACAATCATTAGTCATGGACCATCCTTATTCAGTTGCTTTTGGTTGCTTATAGTTACCACAATTCACAGCAAGACCCTGAGAAGGAGGAGAGAATGAAAAATATTCATGCCATAGATAGATTTTTTTTCTGTAATTACTAATTCAACTATTAATGTTATTTCTATTTTCTCAAGATGTTAAATTGTTGTATTGAAAGAAAGAAGGCACGTGATGAGGGAAAAAAGACAAGTACTTCAAATAACGTGACTAACACATATCCAGGGGAGGCTGGAAAAGCGGGAGACCAGTTGGGGCTGGACCATCTCAAAGATACAGATAAAGAAAAGGGAGAGATGGGAAAGTCTTGGGATTCCTGGAGTGACAGTGAAGAAGAATTTTTTGAATGCCTAAGCGACACTGAAGAACTTAAGGGGAATGGACAAGAGAGTGGCAAGAAAGGAGGGCTGAAGGAAATGGCGAATTTAAAGCCAGAAGGACGTCTCCATCAGCATGGGAAACTTAGACTTCTGCACAATGCAGAGCCTCTCTACATTCCAGTGACCCAGGTAGGATGCACTGTTTCTTCAGTGATTGCATCCTTTATTTCTTTTACACTCTCTAAATTCTTTTAGAAGGTCCTGTATTATTTCTACAATTACATTCCTGATTTGATCTTCTGGAGATCTCTGAATTTCTTTATTATCAGGTTCTGATATTATGGTGTTGTAGGCATTCATTCCTCTATTGTTGTTCCTCTTCCCACGATTTCAGAAGTTTGTGTCTTCTCTGGGTTCTTCCCCGGGTCACCATGACTTCACTTAGGGTACTCAGTATCTCAAATTTGTGGTAATCTCAGCCGCCACTACTCCTTTACTGGGTTCTATCACAAAATCTCAGACCCAGGGAGTTAATCAAGGCTGCGCAAGACTGTGGGGGTGCCGAGCTGGGCGTCTTCCCACGGGGAACTGCGACTAGGGTGTGGTATCTTTGCCACCACTACTCCTTCACTGGGTTGGACTGTAGAATCTCAGACCCAGGGAGATTTTCAAAGCTGCTCAGCCTCTGGGGGCACGGTGCTGGGATTTCTCCTTTAGGGGCCGCAATTTCACTTACGGTTATTTTGCACGCTGATCTGGAGCTGTCACGGGCATGGTGAACTTGCTGCCACTGCTGGCAATATGGCGCCTCTGCCACGCCCTAGGCTGTGAGGCTGGCGCATTTCTTTTCTAGTTTTGAGCTACGTTCTGAGTCCCTAGAAGGCATGATGAACTTGGCCACTGGGAGTTTTAAACGTTCTTTACGCTAAAAGAACTGCTTAATTATACCCAAATAATCCGCAGCTGCTCACTTCAGCTCCTTGTTTACCTTTCCTCTCTGGGGCAGGAGCAGTCTTTTTTTGGGGAGATTTCTCCAACAGTTCAAGGTGGGTTGGATTGGATTTATCTACCTCTCCCGAATACTGGCTGCTGCCGCCATCTCTAATATCTAGGTCTGTCTCATCTCTCTTATATTTTAGGTAGGAAGTCATGGCTACAAATGTCTCTATATGTTGTCTAATCAGATATTAAACCAAAATCTGATGTCCAGTGTTTCTCAGAAGAATACATGTCCTATTTGGCCACTGCCGTCTATTGTTGCTGCAGCCGCCATCTTGGCCCTTCCTCCTATCCCATAGTTTTGTAATCCATTCATCTGTGATGGACATCTTGGCCGGTTCCGTAATGGTAAATTGTGCAGCTATGAACATAGATATGCATGCATTAGTTTGGTAGTTTGGTTTTCATTATTTTGGATAGATACCCAGAAGTGTTGTTGCTGGATCATATGGTAAGTTCATTTGCATTCTTCTGAGGATCCTTCATATTGTTTTCCAAAGTAGTTGCACTAATTTGCAAACCCACCAGCAGTGCATTAGAGTTCCCACTTCTCCACATCCTTGCCAGCATTTGTTGTTTGTGTTTTGAATGATTGCCATTCTAGTTGGAGTTAGGTGAAATCTCAAGGTAGTTTTTATTTGCATCTCTCTAATTGCTAATAATTTGAGCATTTGTTCATGGATTTACTGGCCATTTGAATTTTTTCCTTCGTAAAGTGTATATTTGGTTCACTTGCCCATTTTTCAGTTGGGTTATTTGTTTTCTTAGTACTGAAGTTTCTTGAGTTCTCTGTATATTCTAGGTATTAGTCTTCTACCGAAGGAGTAGGTGGCAAAAATCTTCTCCCATTCTCTTGGCTCTCAGTTGAGGTTCTTGATAGTTTCCTTTGCTGAACAGAAGCTCTTCAGTTTCATGCAGTCCCACGTATTGATTGGCCTTTTAGTTTCTTGTGTCTTTGGGGTCTTGTTGAAAATGTTTTTACCTGTGCCTGTGTGTTATAGTGTTGGACCTATGCCCTCTTCAAGGACCCTCAAAGTCTCTGGTCTAATTTCTAAGTCTTTGATCCATATGGAATTGACTCTTGTCCATTTTCTGCATATGGTTAACCAGTTTTGCCAACACCGTTTGTTGAACAAGCTATCTTTTTTCCAGTATACGTTTTTGGCTCCGTTGTCAAAAATCAATTGGCTGCAAGTGTGCAGATTTGTTTCTGAGTCTTCTATTCTGCTCCATTGGTCTATGTATGTGTTTTTGTGCCAATACCATGCTGTTTTTATTACTGTGGCTTTGTAGTATACTTTGAAGTCAGGTATTGTGATTCCTCCTGCATAGTTTTTGTTGCTGAGAACTACTTTGGCTCTTCTGGATTTTTTGTTGTTCCAAATGAATTTAAGGACTGGTTTTTCTATGTCTGTAAAGAGTGGCCTTGGTAATTTAATGGGTATTGCATTGAATCTGTAGATCACTTTTGGAAGTATGGCCATTTTGATGATATTTATTCTATCTATTAACGTAGAAGATCTTTCCATCTTTTATGGTCTTCTATTTCTTTTTTCAATGTTTTATAATTATCTTTGTAGAGAAAATTTACCTCCTTGGTTAAATTTATTCCTTAGTTTATTGTTTTTGGGGGGTTTTTTGTTTGTTTTGTTTTGTTTTGATGTGGGATATCCTGAGTGGAAGTGTTCTGGATTTCTTTTACATTGAATTTATGGTTGGTATACAGAAAAGCTTCCAATTTTTTAAGATTGATTTTGTATCCAGACACCTTGATCAGTTCTATAAGCCTTTTGGTTGAGTTTTTTGGGTCTTTTGGTTGAGTATTGGGTCTTCTATGAATAGTGTCATGTCATCTGCAAATAGTGAAAGTTTGAGTTCTTCTTTCCCTATTTGTACTCCTTTGATTTCCTTTTCTTGCCTTACTGCTCTGGCTCAAGTCTCAAGTACTATATTGAAAAGAAGTGGTGATGATAGACATCCTTGTCTTGTTCCTGTTTTTAGAGGGAATTCTTGCAGTTTTTCCCTATTTAATATGATTTGGCTGTGGGCTATTGTAGATTGCCTTTATGATATTGGGGTATGTTCCTTCTATTCCGATTCTCTGCAGGGCTTTTAGCATAAATGGATGTTGGATTTTGTCAAACGTATGTACTTTTATGAAATGGTTGGAATTCAAAATTCTTCCATTTGAAACTGATATAATTTCAGGCTATAGACTTTAGCTTAAAACATGCCAGTTAGGCAATTGCCAACTTCATACACAAAATAAATAAATAAATAAATGACTTCATATAGGTCTCTGCTTTATAAGAATTCAATTATAGCCGGGGGTAGTTGTACACGCTTGTAATCCCAGCATTTGGGAGGCTAAGACAGGAGGATCAGGGTTCACAGACAGCCTCAGCTACTTAGTGAGGCTCTTTGCAACTCAGTGAGACCTTGTTTCCAAATAAAGAATAAAAAATAGGGCTGGGTGTAACTCAGAGGTAGAATGCCCCTGGGTTCTATCCTCAGTACTGCCAAAAAAATATATATATATATATATACACACACACACATACACACACACACACACACACACACACACACACACACACACACACTCCTGTCTTCTATTCATGTAGATGTAGATCAGCCTAAAAATTATGTCTAGAAAGGTTAAAGATTCAGAAGAAAAATGTGGATAGAGCAATGTACTAGAACCATGCTTGTAATTCTTAAAGTCAGCATCAGTCAGATGAGTCAGATGTCCTGGATTCTCTCCAGTTTGCCACTTGATAATCTTGAACAAGGCCCTTTCTCTCTGCCCCTCAGTTTCATCACTTTTTACACAAAAATGCCCTGGCCCCCTCATTGATCACATGAGATCATGTATATGGGAAAGCTTTGGACATATTTACAAGAGCATATAGAAAATGTATGTTTCTCATAACACTTGATTCTCTTGAATATGTTCTTCTCTGCTTACACTTGGCCAAGATTTCTAGGTGGGAAGAGACAGTCAGTATCCTGTCAATATCCACTTCCTTCCCTCCCATTCTGTGATTTCAAGGCCATAGGATAATGAAAAGTAGCTTGTTTGTTTGGCATGGAGTGTTGAGTCCCAGGGGCATTCTACCTTCAAGGTACCCCACCCCTTCCTTTTCATTTTTTATTTTAAAACAGGGCCTTGCTAAGTTGGCCTCAAACCTGTGAACCTCCTATCTCAGACTCTCTAGTATTGGTATTACAAGGTAGTGCCAGCATGCCTGGCAGTCACTCCTTCATAATAGAACAAAGACCCCTGCTCTTGAATATACTGCTTCAATAGAAGTTATTTTTTATAATTTGTTAACTTGACTATATTTTTATAAGCATACTTTTCGTCAGAGAAAGTAGAGGATGAAGTTTGTAATATAATCTAAGTATTATGTTTTTAATTGCTAGTACAATCATTAATAATAAGCACCAGCACCTTGGTTCCTGACTTGAAGCCAGCTGATCACAGACTGACCTCTGAAACCCTGGGCCCCAAATAAACCTTTCTAAGTTGTGCTTGGCAGGGTACTTTGGTCACAGCAATGAAAAAGATATCTCCTGCATATCAACATGAGACTATAGCTTCGTACTTGTCAGATAATACATGTTCATTAGAGCAAAGAAAACAATAACTCAAATTTCATAAGCAGAGATGAATCACTATTAGAGCATTTCCCTCTATTTTATTTTATTTTATTTTATTTTATTTATTTTATGGCACTGGAGATTGAACCCAGAGGCATTCTATCTCTGAGCTATACCCGCAGTGCTTTTTATTTGAAAACAGGGTCTCACTAGGTTGATTAGATCACTACTTACTGAGCCTGTCCTCTAACCTGTGATCCTCCTGAATCAGCCTCCCAAGTACAGGAATTCCCCATTCCCCATGTGGACCCAACGTCCCTCTCATTTTTTATGTTGAACCATTTTCTATTACTTATAATAAAAACCTGTTGTAAATAGTGATGGCATATTTAATGATATCATTAGACTTTGTATCTATATCGTTAATAGTCAGAAAAGTGTGCAGTAGACCCACATTTCTCCATGTTTGAGCTTTCAGTCCTTGTCAAGGGAAATCTGGTGATGTTATCTCTCTGAAGAAGAGACCTAAAAGTCATATTTATTCTTAACTTGTTACTTTTTTTAAATGTAGGTTTTGAAAAAATGTGTGCCTTTCAATTCTTTCAAATACATATCTTGTGAATGCAAGAGCAAAAATAATTGTCTTTTCTATTTTTATAGTTCTCTCTGTTCATGAGCTTTGTCCTTTTGTGCTTCACAGGAACCAGCTCCTATGACAGAAGATCTGCTGGAAGAGCAGTCTGAGGTCTTAGCTAAGTTAGGAACATCGGCAGAAGGGGCTCACCTCCGAGCACGCATGCAGAGTGCCTGCCTGCTCTCAGATATGGAGTCTTTCAAGGTGGGTCATACTGTCAGAGCTCTGGGCTCTGTTTTGAGCTATTCTGGGATGAAACTGGGGAAATCATTCTATAAAGTGTAATGAAGGCCTAAAAGTCTTTTTTTAAGTGTTTGGATTTCATTAATAGTAACTGTAACACCCATCCTCCATTCCCCAAGGACACAGACTCATTTCTTAAAGTTTAAAAAAAGAAAAGAACCAACCTGTTACTAGTAGTTGAAAGTTGAGAATTAAATTGAATAATTTCTGTGTGTATTGAGATGCTTTCTTCCTTTGTGTGTACTAGCCAATTTAATGCAAGGCTTTTAGGAAACCCTTAGGATTTAACGTGGGTTACGTCACATAAGAAGCCTTTGAGTGTTCCGTGTGCACTTCACACTGATCAGATGAGTAAGAAATACAGTGTTTACCTGCAATTATAGTCTAATGAGGTTTTGGAAGAAAATGTATAAACAGTTATTATGTGATGCGTTCTCATAAGAAGATAATTCAGAAGAGTGATTGACTACGGAGTCGTGGGTCAGGGAAGCCTTCTCAGAGCAGTCACCAGTTTGGATAAGTCGATATTTGCTACTTAGCTATAGGTCTATATCTAGAAGGATTTAGGTTATAATGGCATTTGGTGTATAGCTTTAAAAACCCAAGAATGAAGAAAAGACTTTTAAACTGTTTATTCATGTGTGTGTGTTTATATGTGTATGGGTGTTTTGGGGTTTTTTTCTTTCTTTCTTTCTTTGGTACTTGGATTGAACTCAGGGGCATTTTACCTCTGATCTGCAACCCCAGTCCTTTTCTCACTAGGTTGCTGAGAGTCTTGCTACATTTCTGAGGCTGTCCCTGAGGCAATCCTCCTATCTCAGCCTGCCAAGTACTGGGAGAAAAAGCAAGTTCATGTAGAAGTTGAGCATATTTAATCCAAAATCTGGAATGTTCTAAAATCTAAAACTTTTTCAGTACTAACATGACACTACAAGTGGAAAATTGCACACTGTGAAACTTTATTTATGCACAGGATTATTTAACATGCTGTATAAAATTATCTTCAGACCATGTGCATATGAAACATAAGTGAATTTTGTGTTTAGACTTGGCTTCCATCCCCAAATATCTCGTGTATATGCAGATATTCCCAAATCCCTCAGAATCTGAAACACTTCTGGTTCCAAGTATTTCAGATAAGGGATACACAACCTGTATATTATAAAAAGACCCCAAGTGAGTATCCTAGTGAGTAAGGGTTTCCCTTCCTATTGCTGATATTTTAAACTTTCCCAGTCCCTGGCTGCTCTTTAACCTGTGGTGGCCTCTGTCTCTCCATTCATAGCCCCTAGTCTGTCCTGTTGTCTGTGCTACATAGAGCAACCAGATTGAGTTTTCTCTGAAATACATGTGTATTCTTTCAAATACCTCTGCCATTTCTATCCTTCCCTGCTAGCTGATTTAAGTGACAATAAAAGGAAACCTTTTTCTTCCCTGCTTACTTTTTCCATCTTTACTAAAAGAAAAAAATCTTGCTGGGCGTGGTGGCGCACGCTTGTAATCCCCGCGCTTGGGAGGCGGAGACAGGAGGATCGCCTTGGTTCGAAGCCAGCCTCGCTGGCTTAAGAGACTCTGTTTCCAAATAAAAAAGTTAAAAATTAGGTCTGGGAGTGTAGCCTGTGGGAGTGTATCCCGGAGGTAGAAGGGCTTCCAGGAACCCCAGTACTACCAAAAAAAAAAAAAAAGAAAAAAGAAAAAAAATCTTCATTTAGCCTCTTAAGAGCTGTATGTTTTCCTTGGAGATCATAAAGATAAAAAAAAAAAAAAAAAAAAAAAAAAAAAAAAAAAAACCTGAGTTCTGCTCTGCCATGGGAAAATCAAAAGGGTTGATACAGAAGATAATGAAAAACCAGTTGGTTCTCAAGGCAGGTGTTGAACCAGAAAGGTAACAGAAGGAACTGGCTGAGTGTGACACTCCATGCCAGTAACCCCAGCTCTCCAAGATGGTGAATCAAGAGGATTCTAAGTTTGAGGCCAGCCCAGGAAACTTAGTGAGACCCTGCTATGGAATAAAGTAAAAAGGTCTCAGTAGTAGAGTTCTTGCCAAGCATGGGTAATGCCGTGGGCTAATACTTAGCACTGAAAAAGGGTGGGGTGGGGGCAGCTGAGGGTATATGCGCACAGCAAGAAATACCAGCCTGCACAGCAGATTTTTTCCATCTGAAATCTGCCTCCTTTGCTCATTCTCTGTCCCTGTGTTACCACAATGCCTTTGCAAAGACATATATAAGAATAGATTCCAAATTGGAACCTTAAGAGTTTTTCTCCCTAGAAACATGTCCAGTACTCTATGGTAAGATTCTGTATACTTCCTTTAACACTGGGCATGACCAAAACTAACTGGGGCACATATAAATCTAGTATAACATAGTTATAATCAGAAAGTAGGTCATTTTTCCAAATAGCTAGCTTACACAGCTGGCCCTATATGGAAAGTAGATAATAAATTGAAGGAAACATGTAGTCACTCTACAATAGGTGAGTTGCCTTTTCCTTTTTGTATAGCAGTGATTTAGTACTAGGGGGCTCTTGAGAGTGGAGCTTTGGAGGAATGCTGATAATGTGCCTGAGCCACCTACACCTCACAGTTCCAGAGGAAAGGGCCTGTCTTGGAGCCCACTCTCCTTGTACATCCCTGCAACAGTAAAAAGATGAGCTATAGCTGAATTGTGTATGAAACATAAATGAGCTGGGTGCTGTATGTTCAGCCTATAGTAGTAAAAAACAGAAGGAAGCATTAAGCATTCTAGTATTTTTCTGTCTTTAACATATAGTGCAGGAGTTGAATATTATTTTTTATTATGCTTGCTATCTTCACTCATATGGTGTGGTGTTGCCTGCTAAAGACCCACACCTTTGTGCATAAATCCTGAGTTACTATTGTGAAGTTGTCCTGACGCATTGCGGCTCACAGCAGTTGTTTGCTGCTGTGGATCATGACAGCCTCTTCTGTTTTTTAGGCCTGAAAGTAAAGTCACTGAATGATATCATCATTAATCCTATAGCATTATCTACTAAATAAAACTTACTGTGTTCAGTTCTAGAAGCCTGAAAAATAATACTGTGTTTCCAAATAAATTGTAAAATAGGGCTGGGGTGTAGCCCAGAGGTAGAAAGCCCCTGAGTTCTACCCCTAGTACTATCAAAAAAAAAACCTTAGATTTTTCAGGAAAGTATGATTTTGCAAACTGGCTTTTCAGTAACTGTTGATTTTCATTTGATTTTGGGACGTATTTTCTCATTTTAGGCAGCCAATCCAGGGTGTGTTCTGGAAGATTTTGTGAGGTGGTATTCACCCCGGGACTATATTGAAGAGGAGGTGATTGACGAAAAGGGCAACATGATCCTGAAAGGAGAATTGAGTGCACGAATGAAAATTCCAAGCAATATGTGGGTAGAAGCCTGGGAAACAGCCAAGCCAATTCCTGCTAGAAGGCAAAGGAGACTCTTTGATGATACACGTGAAGCAGAAAAGGTAATTAAGATTTGGCTCTCTAATACTAGAATGCTAATTATTATTCTTGAATCTTAGAAACTATCATAGACATGAGAGCTTGGACATACTTAACAAGCAAAATTTTAAAATTCATTGAGCTTTTAATAAATCTAGTAGTCATTTAAGATTTAGAACTAGTGCCGGGCGTGGTGGTGCACGCTTGTAATCCCCGCGCTTGGGAGGCTGAGACAGGAGGACTACACAGGCTCGAAGCCAGCCTCAACTACTGAGTGAGGCTCTCAGCAACTTAGTGAGACCCTGTTTCCAAATAAAAATATAAAATAGGTCTGGGAGTATAGCCCAGAGGTAGGAAGCCTCTGGGTTCCACCCCCATTACCACAAAAAAAAACCAAAACTTAGAACTAGTTGCAAATAGGCCAGTAAAAAGATATTTGTAGTTTGTATAGAATGCTTATCATTGTACTGTCACATGGTATATATCAGAAATTTTTTAAATGGGCATGTCCTTTGACCTAGCAGTTTTCAAAAAGAAAATTTTAAGGATAATAGAAATACACAAAGATCTATATACATGAATGTTGTTCAACAAAGTTCTTTAGTGAAAAAGGAGAAAAAACCAAGGCTTGGTTCAGCAAATTATGGTATATCCAGGTAGGGGACTACTTGGCAACTATTCAAAAACATTTGGACTCTGGAGAATAGTGCCACCTGCCATACTCACATCCTTCTCATTCCCCATGAAATCACTAGGTAAAGAAAATTCTTGCCTTTACCCTTACTAGCAGGTACAGGTTGCAGTGAATTTCAGTTTAACAGGAAGTAGAGAAGTAATCTAAATTCTGGTTAGAGCTCCCATTAAGCCTCTGGATATAGCAGGTGGGAGCAGGGAATCTTAATGAAAAGAGCCAAGACATACACAGGCATAAAGTCAACCCAGAGGAAGAGAGCCTAAAACCAGATACCAAAACACAACACAGGTAGGGCTTGGGTAGTTCACAGCATTGCCTAGAGAAGGAATTTGGATGTAAACAGGACTGGAAGTGGAGCCTTGGAGAGAATCAGATACAGTCATGTACAGCCTAATGATATTTATTTGTTTGTTTGTTTATTTTTTTGTTTATTTTTGGTGGTACTGGGAGTGGAACCCAGAGGCTTTCTACCTCCGGGCTATACTCCCAGACCTATTTTATATTTTTTATTTGGAAACAGGGTCTCACTAAGTTGCTGAGCGCCTCACTAAGTAGCTGAGGCTGGCTTCAAACCTGTGCAATCCTCCTGTCTCAGCCTCCTAAGCACGGGTATTACAAGTGTGTGCCAGCACACCCGGCGCCTAATGATATTTTAGTAATTAACGGACCACATATTCCAGGGTTGTCTCATAAGGTTTTGATGGAACTGGAAAATCTCTGTTGGCCCAGTAACATTACAGCCATCAGAACATCGTAGCACAAGGCATTTATAACTCATGTGTTAGTAATGATATTGGTATGAAATCTATTGTGCTTCCAGGTATATAAAAGTGTAACACAGCTGAGCATGGTGGCGCACGCTTATAATCCCAGTACTTGGAAGGCTGAGACAGGAGGATCACACGGATTCGAAGCCAGCCTCAGCTACTTAGGCTCCCAGCAACTAAGTGAGACCCTGTTTCCAAATAAAATATAAAATAGGTCTAGGAGTATAGCCTAAAGGTAGAAAGTCCCTGGGTTCCATCCCCAGTACCACCAAAAAAAAAAAACAGTATAACACATATAACTATGTACAATACATAGTACACAATGATGTTGCTAGTATATGTACTTTTTTCACTAGTTAAAATATACTCTTCTTTATTTAAAAAAAAAGTTTCCAAGCCAGGCGTGGTGGCGCACGCTTGTAATCCCCGCGCTTGGGAGGCTGAGACAGGAGGATCGCACAGGTTCGAAGCCAGCCTCAGCTACTTAGGCTCTCAGCAACTTAGTGAGACCCTGTTTCCAAATAAAATATAAAATAGGTCTGGGAGTATAGCCCGGAGGTAGAAAGCCTCTAGGTTCCACCCCCAGTACCACCAAAAAAAAAAAAAGTTTCCATAAAATAGTTGTCTGACAGCAGCCCTATATATTTTCTGTTTACCAGGTCTCTTGATTACATTCTAAGTACAGTCTATGATATTCTCACACAATTAAATCTCCTAATGACACATTTCTCAGAACATATCCCTACTGTTAAGAATGTCTAACTGTATAAAGAGAATAGATAGAGATAAAGCAGTGACAAGAAAGAAGGAAATATAAGTGGGGAAAGTAAGGATCCTGCAGAAATGAAAGAAAAAGAGGACAATTAATTTCCCCCAACCTGTCTTTCTATGAAAGGAGTTGTGCAAAAGAGGGTACTTTGAAACTGTCTGTTGCATTACTAGGAATAAAAGAGAATAGACTGTGACTGCAAAAAACTACTTTAAAAAATAACAATGTGCAATCTGATCATTTTATCTAATGAGAATATTTCTTAGAAGAGCAGCGAAAAAGCAGAAGAAAATTGTAATATAATACTCCAGCCGCAATCAGATATCCTCAAATAAGCATGGAAGTTGTATAAAATCATGTTTAATCAGAGATATTAAATCCAAGAGCAGAAATGACCCAAAAACCCTCAAAGATAATGGAACCACAATTGATTTAACTCAGGGTTGAAGTAAAAGAAAAAGATGACTATCCGAAGTGAAGACTAAATTACAAAGACCCCAAGAGAGAACGAAATGATATTTGTTTGTTTAATGGCGGCACTGGGGTTGAATGCAGGAACATTCTACCTCTGAGCTACACTCTCAACCCTATTTTAATTTTTGAGACAAGGTCTCACTATTGCTGAGGGCCTTGCTAAGTTGCTGAGGCTTTCATCAAATCTGCAGTTCTCCTGTCTTAGCCTCCCAAGTAACTGGGATTACAGGCATGCACCACCACACCAGCTTAGACTTTAGCTTTTTCAGTCTTTAGGATCTTTAGGCAAAAAGATAAAAATAACTTAAAGGCAAGAACATTACACATCGGACTTCTCAAACAACATACAAACTAAGAAGACAACATGGAAGAACATTTCTAAGAAATTTTCGAGAAAACTATGAACTAAGGATTTTATGTCCAGCCAAGATACATAAGTATCAAACCTACAAAAACATTTTTTCTGAATTTTTGCACATTTAGTACTGCTTATATATAGCCTTCCTAAGGAACCCACTAAGTTCCAGTACTGGGTATTGAAACTAGAGCCTCACAAATGCTAGGCCAGTGTTCTGCCACTGAGCTGCATCTCTAATTTTTTTTTTTTTTTTTTAATTTTGAGACAGGGACTTGATAAGTTGAAGAAGCTGGCCAAGAACATTTATTCCTCCTGCCTCAGCTCCCTAAGCAGCTGAAATTTCAGGTGTGTAGCACCATGCCCAATTCCAGTAGAACTTTCTATATTAAAGATATTCTATATCTGCCAGGCGTGATGGCGCACGCTTGTACTCCCCGTGCTTGGGAGGCAGAGACAGGAGGATCGCGCAGGTTCGAAGCCAGCCTTGCTGGCTTAAGAGACCCTGTTTCCAAATTTAAATATATATATGTAAATAATAGGTCTGGGAGTGTAGCCCAGAGGTAGAAGGGTTTCCAGGAACCCCAGTACCACCAAAAAAAAAAAAAAAAAAGATAATCTATATCTATGCTATTCAAAATGGTAGCCACCTGTAGCTTTAGTAAACACTTGAAATATGGTGAGTATAACATAGGTGCTGAGGTTGTAAATGGTGGCATGTGTACAGTCACTACCTTGTTGAATAGTATAGTGGAGAAGGATGAACTTTACTCAACTAGGAAATGGCTGGGATGCTTTGGTAAAGAACTGATGGTAAGTGTGTTATTTATTTAATTCTAGAACCTTCCTGTCTCAGACTTACGGTGAGGACTTGGGTAGATAAATATGTAAAATTATATGTTTAGAGCTGGGCGTGGTGGCATATGCCTGTAATCCCAGTATTTAGGAGGCTGAGACCAGAGGATCACAGGTTCACGGCCAGCCTAAGCTACTTAGTGAGGCCCTCTGCAACTAAGCAAGACCCTGTTTCAAAAATAAAGAATAAGAAAGTAGGACTAGGATATAGCTCAGAGGTAGAATGCTCCTAGGTTCAATCCCCAAAAAGTACCACAAAAAAGGAAATAAAAGATTAATAATATGTGAACCTAAGTAAAAGTTACTTAAGTGTTTTGTATTATTCTGGCACATTTGTTTTTCTGTATGTTAAGAAAAATAAAATTTACAATAGCGTTAGCAGTGAAATACAACAATGGTAAATCTTATTGCTCAAAATAAGAGTATACATCTGACCAAACTTTGTAAAATAATTTGGCATTAACTTGTATATATCCTAATTCTATTTTTAGGTATATGTCCTAAAGAAATTCCTCTGCATGTCTGCCAAGACACATAAGGAGTAATGTCATAGGAGCATTGTTTGTAATGGTTGGGGAGAGAAAAGGTGCCCACCATCAGGGGTGAGCATTTCAGTACAGCAGTGACACTGAATCAATTAGAGCATGCATCAGCATACACAAATCTCAGAAACCATGCTAAATGAAAAAAGCAAGCCCCTGAGGCTTATACACAGAAACAGCCCATCTAGATAGAGGTTAAGGCCAGACAAAACTAAGCAATACATTTTTCAGAGCAACTTATAGTGGGAAACTATAAAGAAAAGCTATAAAGATTCACGGTTAGAAGAGGAGGAAGGAAGACATGATTGGGGTGGTACCCAGGTGCTTCCAAAGTGCTGCAAAGTTCTGTTTCTTAAGGGATTAATGGGTAAACCTATGTTCATATTTTCTTTATACTGTAAAATTTTTTTTCTTTTCTTTTTTTTTTTTTTTTTTTTTTTTTTTTTTTTTTTTTTTGTGGTGCTGAGGATTGAACCCAGGGCATTCTACTTCCAAGCTATACCTCCAGTCCTATTTTCTATTCTTTTTTTTGAAACAAGGTCTCACTAAGTAGCTGAGCTTAGCCACAAACCGTCAACCTTCCTGTCTCAGCCTCCCAAGTACTGGGATTACAAGTATGTATAATTTTTTTTTAAAAACACTTAAAATCACAGGATATTCCTCAGGTTGAAGAATAAAAATCTACCAAAAGTCATTAAATGAACAAAGCAAGTCATAGACCAGTATAGAACTTTTTTTTTTTTTTTTTTTTTTGCGGTACCAGGGATGGAACCCAGGGGTATTGTACCTCCGAGCTTCAACCCTAGCCCAATTTTTTAGTCTTATTTTTGAAACAGGGTCTCACTGGGTTGCAAAGGGCCTCAAGAATCTGATGCTGTTCCTAAACTGCGATCCTCTAGTCTCCACTTCCCGAACGCTGGGATTACAAGCATGCACCACCACAACTGACTAGAACATAATTTTTGTTAAAAAAAATATATGATGGACTAGGGATGGAACTTAGTAGTAGAGTGCTTGCCTAGCATGCACAAGTTCCTCCTGGGTCTAGTCTCCAACACAACAAAATAATAAATCACATATACATCTATATCTGTGTGTTTAAATGAACAAAAGAACCTGCGTCTGGTGGCGCATGTCTATAATCCCAGTACTTCAGAGGCTACGACAGGAGGATCACAGGTTCAAGGACAGTCTCAGCAAGTAATGAGACTCATCAACCTAGCAAGACCCTGTTTCAAAATAAAAATAATAAAATAGGGCTTGGGATATAGCTCAGAGATAGAATTCCCCTAGGTTCAATCCTTAGTACTACACACACCAAAAAAAAAAAAAGGCCAGACACACAGAAACATGGTTTTTGATTGCTTACTTTGAGTGTGTGTGTGTGTGTGTGTGTGTGTGTGTGTGTGTGTGTAGTGGTACTGGGGATTGAACCCAAGTGCTTTCTACCTCCAAGCTACACCCACAGCCCTGTTTTTATTGTTTTGTTTTGAAACAAGGTCTCATTAAGTTGCTGAGGCTGGTCTTGAACCTGCTATATCCTCCCATTTCAGCCTCCTAAGTACTAGATTACAGGCATGTGCATGATGCCTGGCAATAGACACATGTCTAAGAAGATTAAACACAAATAGGTATTGTTCCTTGGGAAGTAAGATTTTGGGGGAATTTCTGTATTATACTTCTCCATATACATTTATTTTTTAAATGTGTGGACATTTATCAGTTAAGACATACTTTACGAAATCATATTTTTATTTTTATTACTATTAGGAACTTACAGGTAGAGTCTATGTGTTGCATATACTTTTGTATTTTTATAATAAAAATGCAATTTTCATTTTTAAAGAATTAATAAACCAATACCAAAACAACCAAAGCAAACCAAAATTTATGGAAAGTCACTAACAATGTTTACAAATACTGAGAAAAGCAAGTTATAAAACAATCTTACACATGTTTAATATTAGTACTCTTAATATGGGTACCCTATTTCTTTAAAAATTCTAGGATGAAAATACTCTGCTGTTAATAATTATCTTAATATTGTATAATTTACAAATGGTTTTTATTGTCTTTGTATTTTCCTAATTTGGGTATATGACATGTGGAAGCAGAAAAAAATTAAGAGTATTACTAAAGATCAAAGCGCTTTGGTGTGTTCAGTGACATGGGTCCTGCCTTTGGAGTGGAAGTTGCTCACCTGGCACGTGTGGTAGGTGGTAAGAGAGGAGAGCCTCCCTCTGCTTCCCTTCATGGTGCCATTGGAGGCCGGCCGAGCTGCACTTGGGTAGATGTGCTTCATGCTTTGGCACCCGCGGTGATCATCCTGCCGCATGTGTCTCCTGCAGGTGCTGCACTATCTGGCAGTGCAGAAGCCTGCAGACCTTGCTCGGCACCTGTTACCTTGTGTGATTCATGCAGCTGTACTCAAGGTAAAGGAAGAAGGTAAATGTCTTATTTGATTACTCATTGGTTCATTTCTTAAAATGAAAGTATATTTGGCCTAATTTATTTAATGATGGCATTGATCTTTTTAAAAATAGAAAGTCTGGAAAACATTTCTTCTGTTAAGAAGATTATAAAGCAGATCATATCCCATTCCAGTAAAGTTTTGCACTTCCCCAGTCCAGAAGACAAGAAATTGGAAGTAAGTTTGACGTAGTGTCAGAGTCTTGCCAAGTGTTCAACCCACTTGGCAATAATTATTTTAAAGATGTTTTTAAAAGCCTTTGCTTTTTGCTATTTTTACTATATCTTCCTTTTCCACTGTTAGGAAATCATTCATCAGATTACTAATGTGGAAGCTATAATTGCTAGAGCCCGGTCCCTGAAAGCCAAGTTTGAAACTGAGAAATGTGACCAGGAGGAAGAAAAGGAAGATCTTGAAAGGTAATTGTTATTTGGCTACATTGGTTTTGTCCATGATGGGAAAAGCCACCAGTTTCTTTAGAAAAATTGTAATAGAATTTTTTGTGGTACTCATATATTACTTGAAACAAACGGTGACTCAGAGACAGAAATGTTTAATTATCCTGGGATTTGACTATTGCTCTGAATGCCAGTGTTTCCATTCCTCCCACTTTGGAAAATAGTCCACCAGAGCCTCTTTTTCTAGGGTGCTGCTGTTCTTGGAGATCAGGTACCTGCAGCCCCTGTGGAGGAGCCAGCAGCTCAGTGCTCCCGTTGCCCAGCACTCAGCTCTCACTCCTTCTGACTACAAGGGTTGGGGGATCAGAAACTCTGTGTCTGCTTGCTATTTCTAGTTACTTAAGTTTAAACTTTTTTTGTGTGTGATACTGGGGGTGAAATCCAGAGGCTTTTTACCTCCGGGCTATACTCCCAGACCTATTTTTATTTTGTTGGAAACAGGGTCTCACTAAGTTGCTGAGAGCCTCACTAAGTAGCTGAGGCTGGCTTCGAACCTGTGCGGTCCTCCTGTCTCAGCCTCCCAAGCACGGGGATTACAAGCGTGCGCCACCACGCCCAGCCAAGTTTCAACATTTGATGGTAGCAAAGGAACACATCCTGAGTATCTTACAAATATGTTTTGAAAGAATGACCCCGGCTTCTCCCAGATGAAACAGATGATTTGGGACAGTCTTTCCCTACCCCTCCTTTTTTTTATTTTGTAAAATCATTGGTGGGAGGGGGGAAGGGAAAACAGGGGTGGGGGTGGGGGAGGGCACCAAGTATAGTTTAAATGTATACCATTTATGTTCAATAAAAATTTTTTAAAAATAAAATATCTGGAAATCTGAGAAAAAAAATTAGGATTGAACCCAGGGCCTCCCACAGGATAGGAAAGGACTGAGCTAAACCACCCACCTCTTTTATTTTTAATTTTGTTAAGGCCGCGTCTGAGTTGCCCAGGCTGGCCTCAAATTTCACATCCTCTTTCCTCAGCCTCCTAAGTAGCTATGATTACAGGTGTGAGCCACCTCACCCAGTTCAGTCTTTCCCCCACCCCCCCTTTTTTTTTTTTTTTTTTTGTACTGGGGATGGAACCCAGGAGCATCCTACCTTCGAGCAACACACCCTAGCCCTTTATTTTATTCCTTTTTTTTTTTTTTTTTTTTTGGTGGTACTGAGGACGGAACCCAGGGCCTTCTGCCTCCAGGCCACACTCCCAGACCTCTTATATATTTTATTTGGAAACAGGGTCTCTTAAGCCAGCAGAGGCTAGCTTCAAACGTGCGCGACCGTCCTGTCTTAGCCTCCCAAGCGCGGGGATTACAAGGGTGCGCCACCACACCCGGCTTATTCTTTATTTTGAAACAGGGTTTCACTCAGTTGCACTGGGCCTCACTAAGTAGTAGCTGAGACTGTCCGTGAACTGCAATCCTCCTGTCTCAGTCTCCCCAAATGCTGGGATTCAGTCTTTCCTTTTTATGACCAGTGTCCTGACTATGTCAGTGTGAGCCCCTGTCCATTTTTGTCTGTTATTTTAAAGGACAGTGTTGTTGTTGTTGGGTTTTTGTTGTTGTTGTTTGTTTTGTTTTGTTTTGTTTTTTTGGTGGTACTGGGGGTGGAACCCAGGAGCTTTCTACCTTTGGGCTATACTCCCAGACCTATTTTATATTTTATTTGGAAATAGGGTCTCACTAAGTTGCTGAAAGCCTCACTAAGTAGCTGAGGCTGGCTTCGAACCTGTGCGATCCTCCTGTCTCAGCCTCCCCAGCGCAGGGATTACAAGTGTGCGCCACCATGCCTGGCGACAGCGTTGTTTTAATATGTGACAAAGTATTTCCAAATTAGATTGTTTAGCGGCTTGGATGGTCACAATTCTACATTTTTTTACCAGCTTTTTCATGAGAGAAGGCATTATTGATGCTAAGTAATGCTATAGGACAAGGCATTTGTTGTAGCTTTTAACAAGTTCTTGTTTGAATTTTGTGTCTTTTGTTGAGTGAAAATTTCTCCCAGCCTGCTTTGCTTTTGAAAATTCCTTCCTTATAAATGAGAAGAATAAGCTGTAATCAAGGGAATTGTTCCTAAAATAGCAGCATGAATTAGTGAGCAGGTGGTGCAGCTTGTAGCTCTGTGCCTTCAACTCGTAGTTCCACTACACACTGTCTGTGACATGCTTGGAAATACCGTGTTCCCAGCACATAACGGCACAGCTCACAGTTGCAGCTTTGCCTATAAAGCATATGTTGTAATCACACACTCAGCCCTCAACAAAAAAAATAGGGAGTATGGATCGTTGCTTTTCTGGATTAGTAGAATTTGGTTTCTGTTGTACAAAAAACATGTTTTCATATTTTATTTACTGTAATGTTTTCTAAGCTTCTAGTTTGAAACAAATGGGCTGAATATTTCTTCTTATGCTTTGACAAAAATCAGTATTTAAATTTTTTATGAAGCCGGGAGTGGTGGCACACGCTTGTAATCCCAGCATTTGGGAGGCTGAGACAGGAGGATTGCAGTTTGAGGACAGCCTCAGCTACTTAGTGAGGCTCTTTGCAACTCAGTGAGACCCTGTTTCAAAATAAAGAATAAAAACATAGGGCTGGGGGTGTAGCTCAAAGGGAGAATGCCCCTGGGTTCCATCCCCAGTACCACAAAATAAAAAATAAAATAATATTTTTATGAAACTACTTGGACAACCAGTAAGATTGTCAGTTGATATTAGTTCTGTCATATCTGTTCTCCACTCCAGCCGTTGCAAGTTTAAGCAGTATCAGTTTGAGGACTTGTCACCTAATACAGTGGATAATCCAGGTGGTGAACAGCTGCTCCTCACCCTTTCACTGCTCTGTCTCCTAGGTTTGTGAGTTGCCTGTTGGAGCAGCCTGAGGTGTTGGTCACTGGGGCAGGAAGAGGACACGCGGGCAGGATCATCCACAAGTTGTTTGGGAATGCTCAGAGGGTACGTGAAGTTCCGCGCTGACCAGCACATTCTCACCAGAACTCTGCTCCAGAAAGAGTCGTTTCGAGTCTCACGTGAGGCTGATAACAGCTACCAAGAAGTCTGGGCATTGGGTTTGAACACTGAAGAAACAGTAACTCTGACAACTGAGTTTTCCAAGTCTCATCAACTTTACTACATATTTAAGTAAAATGATAAGTATGTCTTAGGACCCACATTTCAGAAGTTGTAAGAGTCTAAAATTCATGTTCTAGAAGCTGACCAGTTAGAATAGAGTTCAGTTATACCATCTTCAAACCCAGGACACTTCAAAATGGATTCATATCTCAACCTGGATTTTAAATCCTAACTAGTCTAATGATGAGGAGGAGATCTAACTTTACAGATTTTTCTACAAAGGAAGGGGAAATTTTCAGGTTTTTAGGACTATGAAAATGGGCCTCAGCACAGAACGAAAGCCCAATTTGAAAATTTGTCTTCATAAGTACCTCTATTAATGAAAGGAAATTTTAATAATTATACAGTGCCTTGGTGACTGGTGAGGAGATGCTGGCTTCCCACAGGCAATTCTCAATTTTAAGACACAGTTGGGATTCTGCTCAGAATATCATGACGTGCACTAAATACAAGTTCCCTTACCTAGAAGTATGATGATACTAGAAACTTGGTCACCAGTTCAGTTTTAAGAGTGTAATTCTCAGAATCAAATAGAAAAAAATTTTTTTCATCATTCTACATGTGTAGTAACAATTTTATAGTCCTCATTGAGTTGGTATGGAATACATAATAATTCATATATTTAAATCATAGTCAAATATATGGATTTGAGTTTTTAGCAAGAGCTAAAAACTAAGATTATTTATGGGATAGCTTCCTAAATTTAAGAATTTTGTTTTAAAAACCAAATGTTTTATTTCCTTATAAATTAGACTTCTAGATGCTTGCTTTGATATATTGTGGTTTTTGTCTTTGACATGAACAGAAGAAAGGAGTTTGTTTTTACATCTTGTATTATCTTCACCAGCTTACATTTGTAGGGTTAGGTTTTCTTGTTAACCACTAATGTGAATTTTCTTTGTATTATAAAAATACTCCTCTTCGATCACTTTTTTAAAAATTTTTGTTAAGAGGCTTTAAAAATCTAAAGTATTTGTATTATTAGTGCTGAGAGTATTACTTGTTTTGGCAAACTTATTTTCCCAAAATGGAAATAGCCTTTTTACAGGCTTTCTTTTTAATAAAAATTTGGACAACACAGAGAATTACAAAGAAAAAGTTAACCATGTAATCTTACTAGTCACTAGTGATCATTGCCAACATTTAATATCTAGTATATACAAAGGTATGTATTTTTTTAAAATAGGAAATCACATAATTTGCTTTGTTGGTCTCATTTTTCATTAAGATTGATAGCCTCAAAATCATTACATATAGTAGTATATCATCTTTCCAGTGTCATTATATATAGTTAATTCTTTTAATGGCCACTGAAATTACAAATTCATCCCATGTTATGTTGTGTGTTTGTGTGTGTGTGTGTGTGGTACTGGGGGTGGAACCCAGGGGCTTTTCTACCTCCGGGCTATACTCTCAGACCTGTTTTATACTTTATTTGGAAACAGGGTCTCACTAACTTGCTGAGAGCCTCACTAAGTAGCTGAGGCTGGCTTTGAACCTATGCAATCCTCCTGTCTCAGCCACCCAAGCGCTGGGATTACAAGTGTGCGCCACCATGCCAGCTCCACATTATGTAATTCAAAAAAGAACTTTAAACTTTCAGACTTTGTAAATGTTTGGGGGGATTTATAGACTGTACAATCCATATAATAAGCATCTGACTAGTTCGTGTGTGTGTGTGTGTGTGTGTGTGTGTGTGTGTGTGTGTGTGTGTGTGTGTGGTGGTGGTGGTGGTGGTGGTGCTGGGGATTGAACCCAGGGGCGTTATACCTCCAAGCTACACACCCAGCCCTATTTTATTTTTATTTTAAAATAGGGTCTCAATAGGTTGATGAGAGTCTCACTACTTGATGAGGCTGTCCTCAAACCTGTGCTTCTCCTGTCTCCGCCTCCTAAGTACTGGCATCACAAGCATGAGCCACTATACCTGGCTGATTAGTACATTTTCAAATTCACTCATAAATATGACTGAAGTAAACTGATAAAAGTTTATTCACTTAACTTTTTATAATTGACATTTCACTTAATTTTACTAATCAAGATTTTAACATTTTTTAAAGTTGGAATGACATTTCACAGTTTTTTAGCATACATTAATTTATATATTTAGAACTTTCACATTCTAAAAATAGAAACAATCATGATTATCTGTGCTTGGGTATGTATATGTTTAAATGGATCTGCACAAAATGACCGATGGGATTTTGCTTCAAGTCATTTGCTGAGCTGAATAACTCTTAGACATCTACTCAAATTCACCGGATCATCTATTTTTAAGGCATGAACACTCTAAGCACCTAACTCCTGAGAAAAAGAGGGAGGTTTTCACTAAATCATGTCTTCATTAAATGGCACAGTCTGTCGCCTGTTAAACCGTCAGGTGCATGGGGAGCGGGCAGCTGGGTGTGTTGCGTGCAGCGTGAGAGCTCATCTCCAGCAGCCCCGGCAGGATCGCGTCCCTAGTGTGGTGCATGCCGTCTCTGAAGTGATCTGAGGTCTTGTCTAGCTCTTTTAACCATCTTGCTTGTTCCCTTTCGTCACTGTTTCTTTTCTCACCCTTTCTCAAGCTGACTGAATCTTCTGATGAGGTAACAAAATAGCTTTTGTCCCTCATATTTCCTTGTTCCTCCCTTCCTTTAACTTCATAAAGTCATAAAACTAACCACCTCTTTAACAGTCCAACCTGGCATACCTTCTTGCCGATGTTTGGCTTCACATGATTTCATATTTCCATGGCCAAAACAATTATTCTTTTTCCAAAGCAGTGGTGTCATGAAAGAATAATGACCCAAGTTAAAAATGAAGGCCCTCCTTGAATCTGTATTTGTGCAATGTCAATGAAAAATGGGTGCCTTTTCATTTTGAGAACTTCTCTCTTGTGACCCTTGCTCTGTGGACCTGTCACTCCTGTATTATATTAGCTGCCCAGAAAACAAAGTCAGTGTCCCCAGTTTTAATTTGGCAAGTGAACCTTTAAACGATTTGACTGGAAAAGTTGAGAGAAAAATTCTTTCCAGACTTTAGAAAGAAACAGCCCCTCGGTGAACTCAGGGCCGTCTGATCTGGACTTGGTCGTGGCAGAGACTAGAAACCAGCACCGCCTCCCTGATCCCTTTCATCAGGCGCCTGAACACGCCCCTCACTTTTCAAAGCAGATTGCCTGGCTTCATTCTCCCTTCTGCCTGTTTCCAGTCTACTGGCTTACGCAGTGTTTCAGGCTTGTGGCATTTTCTGTGTTATTTATTTTGAGTAATCATAAATATAGCTTGACTGCATTACTGAGGACATTTTATGTACTTATCATATTTATTCATCTGTCCTTCAGAAGTACCCGAGTTTAGCATTCAACTTGCTTTTGAATTTCCCATTCGATTGTCTTCCAGGCTGCAGCCATGGTTCCACCGGAGGAGGAACTGAAGAGAACAGGCTGCCCGGAGGAGAGAAGACAGAACTCCATGTCTGACTTCCCCGCACCTGCTGGCCGCGAGCTCATCCTGCGCGCCACCGTGCCGCGCCCAGCGCCATACTCCAAAGCTCTGCCGCAACGCATGTATAGCGTTCTCACCAAAGAGGACTTCCGACTCGCAGGTGCCTTTTCATCCGACACCTCCTTCTTCTAAGTCCAACATGTCCTGGCGCGGCTTCGGAGCCCGCTGCCTTCTTCCATGGGACGAAGGGGAAAGGGAGTGTCGGGCGGAGCAGCGCCTGTCCAGCCGAGCAGTCAGGAGCCAACCAGCACCAGGCTAGGCCCTGCTGTGCCTGTGGGGTGGAGGGAATGGCTCGAGTTGTTGAAAGATTTCTAAGCCAAAGAGAGAGCCTTGTGTATGGAGACCAAAAACAGGGCATTCTGTCCTCACTGGCAGATGGCGCTGATCCCGCGTTGCGGTGCCCTCCGCGCCACTGCATTCATAGTCTGCAGAAACACCTAGTAGTCGTATTTATTAGCATCAAGTATGCAAAATAGAGTATCTATTAACTCAGATTTCTGGATATTTTGGTGGTAGCCTCTAATCACAGAATCTGTGTTTTTAAATTACTACATGACATTCTGTTTATTCAATCACCTGGTGGTCGTCTTTATTATACTAATTAACTTTTGATGAACACTGAAATATTCTAGGAGAAACTAGAGTTTCCGTTTCTGTTAGTTCATGTAACTGTAACCTAATGTATTCCTCCTGATCAAGCTGTACATGAGGTGTCACTGCAGATGAGCTTCACAGTGTGTGCCATGGCTCTCTTCTCTTCTGGCTGCCATTTGAGTCACAGCTGCAGCTGCTGTTCTCCCTAGTGCTGAAGAGCATGCCTTCCTTTTCAGTGGTTGCTGCTGGGTACTGTAGTCAGTGAAGTAGAGGTGAGCGCGGGCTGCAAACCTAGCCTGGTACCTCCAGACTATCGTGCACTTAGTATAGTTGGGTGTGCGTGCTAATGAGTAGAGGATTACTTCAACGCACTATTTTGCTTTCCTATTTTAGTTAAAGCAGAATTTCTGGGGATGAGTAGCACACAGGGTAAGGATTACAGCATTGTATATCTAGGTTTTTTAGTTTTATGGTACTGGGGATTGAGCCCAGGGACATTTTACCTCTGAGCTAGACCCTCAGCCCTATTTTTTTTTTTAACAGGTTCTCACTGAGTTGCTAAGGACCTCGCTGAGGCTAAGTTTCTGAGGCTGGCCGAGAACCTGCGATCCCCCTCTCAGCCTCCCAAGTACTTGGATTACAGGGGTGTGTCGCCATGCCCACTTTATATTTTTATTTTTGTGAAGATCAAGATGTATTAAGTCAGTGTTGCTAAATGGCCTCCCTTTAGTAATTTTAAATTATTTTTAGGCCTAAAATTACTACTTAAATTTGAAGTTAAAAATGGAAGCATAAATTCCTCCTGTGTCATTTTTAAGAATTGTGATAGAGCTGTGCAAACCCTGTTACATTATTTTTGTAAAAGAAAATTCTGTATACATATATACATATATACATATATGTGTGGCATTTGTGTGCATATACATGTCTGTATGTGACCAGGAAGGAGAGGCCCTGTTAACAACCTCCCAGCCTTGACCATGCCTTTCTCTGAGAAGCTGAACTTTATCGCTACTGCTGAACCCACTAACCCAGACCCAAGAACTGAGTGCTGGACCAAGAAGACATTTCCCCAGAACAGTTTGGCTACTTTTAGAGGGTATTGGTAACAAAAACTCTACAGTGGAGGGGTTGTTCTTTAAAACTGTATTATGAACCTAATAAAAGGAAAGTGTTATTGTTTCTGTGTCTAATTTTGTTTTACTTTCTCCCTTCTGAGAAGTTTGGTCTTATTTTACTTGGATCTGTGCTGAGTCAGGGCTTCCTAAGATCAGCCTGCTGAGTTTACAAAGCAGCAATCCCAAGGACATTTTTTATGCCTTTTAAAGGCAATACCCTATTTTTAAATGATGTGCTTATTTCACAGACTTTTTTTTTTTTTTTTTTTTTTGGTGGGTCTGGGGATGGAAACCAGGGGCATTCAACCTCCGAGCTACACCCCCCTGCCCTATTTTTTTTTATTATTTATTCATTCATTTATTTATTTATTTTGGTGGTATTGGGGTTCCTGGAAGCCCTTCTACCTCCGGGGTACACTCCCAGACCTATTTTTACATTTTTATTTGGAAACAGGGTCTCCTAAGCCAGCACACGCAGCTGGCTTTGAACCTACGCGATCCTCCTGTCTGCCTCCCAAGCGTGGGGATTACAAGCGTGCGCCACCATGCCCGACACTTTATTCTTTATTTTGAAACCTGGTCTCACTGAGTTGCAGAGGGCCTCACTTAGTAGCTGAGGCTGTCCGGGGACCGTGATCCTCCAGTCTCAGCCTCCCTAATGCTGGGATTACAAGCGTGCGCCACCACACCTGGCTTCACAGACATTTTTTTAAGTACCCTTTTGTATCAGGGACCACACTAGATAATGATGATAAGATGAAAAGTCAGACCCCTTTTTGCTGTGGCCTTCTTGTCCCATGGGGAGACTGAGCTGACGCACTGCAGATGGATAGAGTGGGGTCCACTCCTGCCGGGACCAGGAACATCATCCCAGAGGCTGCGATTTCTGGACAGAAGAATAGAGGCAGCCGGCAAGCTCCACCCACACGCCTGCCCTTCCCCAGCTGTGCTGCTGCCCCACTGGGTGTGAACTTGGCTTCTTCACCCTCCCATCTGGACCTAGCCCTGCCTGTCTTTGGTTAATGGGACGTTAGCAAGGGTGACACAGGCAGAGTTAAGAGGTAGACACATGGGGCTCTCCCTCTCTTCCCTCCGGGGCCCTGAGGCCGGCTGAGGAGGCTGGGGGTGCACAAGGCAGCAGTTGGCTGACAGGATAGGGTGTCATGAGCAAAGGACACAGGATGAACAGAATCAAGGGAGAGAACAGTCAGCATTTTAGTTTGATTGGAGTGTGCCATACAGAGTGGGAAGAACAAGAAATGAAACAGATTCTGGATCAGCCACTGTGAGGCACATGCTTTTAATCCCAGTACTTGGGAGGCCAAGACAGGAGGATTACAGGTTTGAGGACAGTCAACAAGTAGTAAGACTCATCAGCTTAGCGACACCCTGTTTCCAAATAAAAATAAAATAGGGCTGGGGGTGCAGCTCAGAGGTAGAATCCCCCTAGGCTCCATCCCCAGTGCCCGGCTTCTCCAGCTGGGGCTGAACCTGACTTGAAGGCCAGCACTGGGCTGGGACTGTCCCTGCCTGTCCTGTCTCAACAGCAGAGCTTCCTCTGCAGAGGGCTTCCGGTCGTCAGCAGTGAAAGAGCCAATGAATACTTTTCACTGCCTTTAAATTTTTTTAATTATTTTTGAAAAACAGATGGATCTAGGAGGCTGAGACAGGAGGATAACAGATTTGTAGCCAGCCTCAGCTACTCAGTGAGGTCCTTCTCAACTTAGTGAAATCCTGTTTCAAAATAAAGGATTAAAAAAAAAAAATCAGGCTGGGGGTGTAGTTCTGGGTTCAGTGGTCCTGGGTTCAATCCCTAGCCCAACAAAAAACAAAAGAAAAGTATATAAAAATGAGTAAAAAAAAAAACAGAGCAGAGAGTAAGAATCTGCATTTGACAAACCTGGTTATTGCCATTAACAACCCTCTTAGAAGGAAATGATTGGTTAACATCTTGGTAGAATAAAATTCTCATTTTCTTGGCCAGTACTTTGCATCGGAATACTCTTCTGTTATCTAACTTACTGTTGTCAGGGGATAATATCTCGCATGTTTATGCCTTTTTAGAATATCAAAGGAGGATGGTTCTACAGCTAACAAAACAATCTGACCTCCCTGTGTTTTCCGAGTGTCTCCTTTAGATCCCTGCTTAGGCAGGGCCAGCACCCCTTGTCAGCTCAGAAGCAATTACAGAAGATGAAATTTTGGCCTTCAACCCTTAAGATTAAAGAACTGAAGTCTAGGGAGGGAAATGAGGTAGGATAGAGAAATAAAATATTAGGTAGAAAAGAGATAAATTATGAAGAAAAGGGGAAATATAGTTTTAAAATCTGGAAATTCATAATCGCTAACTCTACCCTACAGGTGTGTTCTATCTTTGGCAGAAGCCTCAATGAGCTCACACCCTTAAAGTCACAATAGCCCCGCCCCCCACCTGAGATTCCTTGAGGGACAGGTCAGTTACCACCCAGCCACTGCCCACTGATGCCAGGAATCTGAGGATTAAGAAGTCCAGACTTTCACCCCCCTCTCTGGGTCCCCTATAAAAAAAAGATTGCAAAGATCCCAAGGTCCTCTCATGCTCTCCAGCCAGCCTATGATCTCCCTTAAACCTATATTTCCATTTTTGCTAAATAAAACTTGTCTTTGTCTCCGGGGAAAAAAATAAAAATAAAAATAGGGATGAAGGTCTGCCTTGGAGGTAGGATCCCCCTGGGTTTAATTCCCAACTGTTCAAGAAAAAAAAAGAGTATTAATTACTAAGAAAATAAAAGGAAGCATTGGGAAAACCCAACGTTTAAAAAAAAAAGAAAAAGAAAAAAAGCTGGGTTGGTGGCACATTCTTGTAATCCTAGTACTTGGGAGGCTGAGACAGTAGGACTGCAGGTTCACAACCAGCCTCAGCTACCTCCACAACTTAGACCCTGTTTCAAAAGAAAAAGAAAAGCCAGACGTGGTGGTACACGCTTGTAATCCCCGCACTTGGGAGGCGGAGACAGGAGTATCGTGCAGGTTTGAAGCCAGCCCTGCTGGCTTTAGAGACCCTGTTTCCAAATAAAAAGTATAAAATAGGTCTGGGAGTATAGCCCAGAGGTAGAAGGGTTTCCAGGAACCCCAGTACCACCAAAAAAAGGAAAAAAGAAAAAAAAAGAAAAAGAAAAAATAGGGCTGGAGATGTAGCTCAGAAGTGGAATGCCCCTGGGTTCAATCCCAGTCACACACACACACACACACACACACACACACACACACACAATTAAAAAGCAGCCATCCTCTATCAAGGTATATTTTATTGGATCTAAAATTATAGTTTTCTTTTCTATGGTAGGATTTGTATAGGTTACCTCTGTATTAGACATAGTTATAGATAATTTCCCCTACAATATAATATCACCATGAACTCTAGGGTATTACTAGAGCAAGGTGAAATGTTTGAATTCTGACACTTTTATTGGATAGGGACACCTCTTTGTTTTCCCAATATAACTAAACATATTATTAAATAAATTTTCTGTGCATCTTCCCTTGTCTTCCTGTAGAACTAATAATGGCTTCAAGTTTCTTAAAGAATCTATGTGCAGAACAGGCTCAAAAGTGAATAGTCCATCAATTATTAAGAAATTCAGATGTATGCCATAAATGAAAGGTGATATGTCAGAATTATAAAGTCATCATCTGCTAGTCATAGTCTTCATTTATTAAATATTACTTATGTCGAGCCAGGCATGGTGGCGCACGCTTGTAATCCCAGCATTCAGGAGGCTGATATCAGAGGATTGCAGTTGGTGGACAGCCTCAGCTACTTAGTGAGGCCCTTTGCAATTCAATGAGACACTGTTTCAAAATAAAGTATAAAAAATAGGGCTGGGGGTATAGCTCGGAGGTCAAATGCTTCTGGGTTCCATCCCCAGACCTGCAAAATATATATCATATCAAAATAAGAAATTGACATTGACTCTGGTTTAGTAGAACCAGTTGAATAGAAAAAAAATGTAATACATCTGAACTTCAAGAAAATTTAAGAAAAATATTATCTAGGATAGTCTTCCTAAGAAATAAATTTCAAGCCAGTTGTGGTGGTGCACCCTTGTAATCCTAGTACTTGAAAGGCTGAGTAAGACAAGGACCACACGTTTAAGGCCAGCCTCAGCAACTTAGACACTGCTTTAAAATAAGAAATGATAATAAAAAAAAAAATTAGGCTAGCAATGTAGCTTGGGGGAATAGGAATGTCCCTGGGTTCAATCCCTAGTACCAAATAAATAAATAAACCATGCTGGTGGTACATGTCTGTAATCCCAGTCCTTAGGAGGCTGAGACAGAAGGATTGCAGGTTTGGAAAAGCTTCAATTTAGATCCTGTTTCCAAATAAAAAAATAAAATAGGGCTGGGAATATAGCCTGGAGGCAAAAGTCCCCTGAGTTCCACCTCCAGTGCCACAGTAAATAAATATCCAATTGGGTTTAAAATTAAAATATTTAAAGCCTAATATTGTTCCTCCACAAAGAGAATCAAAATAAATGTTGCTTGCAAACAATTAATGACTATAACAATAAATAAAAAATAGTTTTAATGGAAAAATGCATTGTAAGATCTAATCAGAAGCTGGGTATGATGGTATACTCCTATAAATAATCCCAGTACTTGGAAAGCTGAGACAGGAAAATCACAGGTTCGAGGACAGCCTCAGCAATGTAGCGAAACTCTTAGCAACCTAGCAAGACCCTGTTTCAAAAGTAAAAAATAAAAAGACCTGAGCCGGGCGTGGTGGCGCACGCTTGTTAATCCCCGCGCTTGGGAGGCTAAGACAGGAGGATCGCACAGGTTCGAAGCCAACCTCAGCTACTTAGTGAGGCTCTCAGCAACTTAGCGAGACCCTGTTTCCAAATAAAATATAAAAAAGGTCTGGGAGGATAGCCCGGAGGTAGAAAGCCTCTGGGTTCTACCCACAAAAAAAAAAAAAAAAAACCTCTGGGTTCTATCCGCAAAAAAAAAAAAAAAAAAAAAAAAAAAAAAAAAAACTGGAGGGGCCAAGCATGGTGGTACATACCTGTAATCTCAAAATTTGGGAAGCTAAGACCAGAGAATTGCGAATTGCAGACTCAAGACCAGACTCAGCAATTTACTGAGGCCCTTAGCAACTTAGTAAGACCCTGTTTCAAAATAAAAAGTAAAATAGGGCTAGCTCAAAGGTAGAATGCCCCTGGATTTAAATCCCTAGTAAAACACACACACACACACACATACACACACACACACACACACACACACACACACACACACACAGCCTAGTTCATCTGGGTAGTTGAGAATAAATAACAAAAATGGGCTCAGTTTATAAAATTGAAAGAAGCAGAAACACATAGAAAGCATTTGGTAAAAGTAGTTCTTGCAAAATCTAAATGTGTGGCTATCCTAAAAACTTTGCCTCTTGAGAATCATCTCATTTCTTATAGTCTTAAATAGCAAAATTTTAAAACGCTAAAAATTCACTGGCCTCGATCCTCCTGTCTCAGCCTCCCAAGCGCTAGGATTACAGGTATGCGCCACCCGGGCCTGGTGGCGCACGCTTGTAATCCCAGCATTTGAGAGGCTGAGACAGGAGGATCATGGTTCGTGGACAGTCTCAGCTACTTAGGGAGGCCCTCTGCAACTCAGTGAGACCCTGTTTCAAAAAAAAAAACACTAAAAAATTGACTTCATTTAAAATATATTCTAGTTTAACTTTCTAAATAAGCTTAAAAGTGTTTGAAAACAGAAGTATTAGATTAGAAGTCTCAGTAAATGCCACTGATTGAATCATTCTACTGTACTTTCGGCCCCCTGATGAGTAAAATCAGGTAAAGCTTGAGAGAGATACATACTTCATCTCACTATAATACACAGAAGGAGGACACAAACAAGCTAAGAATCTTAAAAGGGCAGTTCTTAAACTTTTTTAAAGCTATGTAAACCTTTTTCAAATAACGTATTCCAGAGAAACTGCCTCTGTCAGCAGAAAAAATGAGGCAACTGTCACTGAACTAGGAAACTCACAGCCCAGTGAGTCCTCAGCTCAGGAGCTCAGGATCTACAGGGACCTCGGCTAATGGAATGGAAAAGAATGTCAGCATGCACCATACAGAGACATGGACAGAGGTCTATTTGGGGAAAAGGAAAGAAATTCACATTCAGGAGAGAATGAGTGCTACCTCGAAATGAGGAAGACATGTTGGGGAGTGCAGGGCGCTCCTCTTATGGGGGACTTTACTGAGGGGTACGCTAGAGGAGGTGTGTGAGGGTGGTCGCGGTCCGGTAGTCCTCGAGGCAGTTTATGATGGTCCGGTAGCCCGATCAGCTTTAGGGAGGACGATCTCAGTCTGGTAGCCCTGAGGCAGCTCCTGGTGGTCTGGCAGTCTGGTCAACCTAAGGGTCCTCAGGCTGATTGTGGTCCTCATTAGCTGACTGACAGATAAGCTAGTTAGTGTTCTAAATTATAGGTTTCTCAAAATATCATACCAGTCTTGTTATCAACTCACAGGGCAATTATAGTTTCTTTTAGTTAACTCTAGGATCTATAGATTTCCCAGGAATATGGGAGAGTCAGGCCTGGGAAAGAGAATTGGTTTGTGGAATAGAGGTTGAAGCACTTCAGCTCCGGGCTCTTTTATTAAAGTTATATTATACTTTTCCTTCCTGTCTGTCTCCTTTCTACCTACTTATTTCTTCTGTCCTACATCACACACACCCCAACTTCGATCCCTTCATCTTAAAGGGTGCTGACGGTCAAAGGTCTGACTTCTATAGCTGCTTCAAGCTTATAAGGGGTCATTGTCCCTGCCCAGCCAGGGATCAGAAGTCTCTTCCTAACTAATCTAAAGAAGATATAGGAAGGTCAGAGTTTGCTGGTTGAAGAACCATTGCTCTTTGATATCCTGGAACAGAAGGCAGGGCATGCAAGTTATTAGCCCACAACAACAGTAAATAAAACAACAGAGAGGTTTTCCTATGCAAAGTACACTGGCTAAGGAAATGAGGACCTTCTTCCAACAACATGTTCCTGAAAACTGAAGGTTAGTAAGTCTCTTTCATTGGTCAATACACTTCTGCCTCCTCAGAGATACCCAGAGTTGTCTCTCTAGTCAGAGGCCTGGCACCTGCCATTGCTGCAAATTTGGGGTTCATATATGAAGCCATGAACCCTTCAGTATAAGGATCATCCCATTTCTCCTGTTGCCTGCAAATGAATCGAGCTGATATATTGTGTTAAAGTTGAGTCCCAGTTTTAGGCCATACTTCTCCTCCTACTAATTTGTACTGGAGCCAAGTCATAATACAGAGGTTATCCTCTTTTTCCTTAAGTCTGCTCCTTTAAAATACTTCCGATTATGTAATATGCACCCAAGAAGTAAGTCCTCAGGGATAGAAACAGAAGTACCTATAATTTTGTATTTTGTGTGCTTCAAGTTTTCCATGTGCTATTCCAAAAGAAAACCTTGGATAATCATCTTAGTGCCAGTTAGGATCAGACTACATCTGTCCTTGTTGTCAGTTTACCAACGGCTAGGTGTCCCTGCCGTGGAGATGTGTTAGAAATAACTTCAGGGTATCCAGAAAAGGCGCATGTTTGAAAATTGCTTGGCAAGGCAATTTTTTTTTTTTTTTTTTGCAAAAAAGGGTGCTCCTAGGTATGGGAGAGCACAGCTAACAAAGAACCCGATGGCCTTCTGTCCCCGACACAAAGCTGCTCCTGCGCTGAGCTCCTATTGGTGGGAGTTACTGCTTCACATTCTTCCTAGTCAGGGACAGGGGAAGACAGGGAGGGGTGACACCTGCAATCTCTTAAGAAGTGGTTAATTTGGAAAGGGATGTAAGTTCTTACCAGATTACAAAATGGCAATTCAAGTTAAACTACTCCTTTGACAAAAAAGATACAATTATATTCTCACAATTTCCCCCTCTTTAATGATACATTACTACTCTTCAACTTTTATTTACTTATGGTGACTCTTGCTCTTGAAGGTGTTTGAAAAGAGATTATTTTGGTAATCTATGGAGGACTGTTTGATTAGAACTGTCTCTCTGTCTTGAGATGAGGGCCCTAATACAGAGGATTATACCACATCCTAGTGGATCATTATTCCAAATACTATAAGGAATATTATGACCAGAGTCACTATTTCTCCTTGTTTTCTAAACCATTGTTCCACGAGGCTGGGGAAAGGATCTTCTGCCCTTGGACTGCTGGCCAGCTCAGCTGCTCATGCAGAGCTTCAGTGACAGCATCCTCTGGTGCCGTACTGTTTGGGATACAGGCGCAACATCAGTCCCTTTTTATGGTGCATAACTTTTCTTTTTTTTAATATCATATCTAAGGTTAGTCTATTTTCCCAGATTATGTTGTTAGTAGCATCTGTTTAACTATTTTCTGTATGGCATCTAGAGTGTGGTTTACAACCCTTTGTTGATTGTAATATATATTGTTCGTCCAATCTCTTTATCAATAGTGGACCATCAAAATAATATTGATGTAAACCATGTAGCTACCTGGTTTTTAGCCTTAAATTCACTGGGACCACCCTTTGAAATCCTGATTGAATCCGCATTTATGTGAGGGTCTTATGACCCAGTAGCGGGTGCCGCACTTGGAGTTTGAAATGCCAGGTTGAATGCCGGGCGTGGTGGCGCACGCTTGTAATCCCCGCGCTTGGGAGGCAGAGACAGGAGGATCGCGCTGGTTCAGAGCCAGTCTCACTGGCTTAAGAGACCCTTTACCCTGTTTCAATATATATATTCAATATATATTGAATATATATATATAATATATATATATATATATTATATATATATATATTGAATATATATTAGGTCTGGGAGTGTAGCCCGGAGGTAGAAGGGCTACCAGGAACCCCAGCACCACCAAAGGAAAAAAAAAAAAGAAATGCCAGGTTTAAAGGGATTGCCAATTGTAATAGGGCACAAACTCCACTCCAATTGTCCAATTGGCAGGTAAAGTCTCAATCCATCCAACACAGGACCACAGGTGTTTGCTCGGGCACCTGCTGATGTGGACTGATCATCTAGCTCCTCAAAGGACCAGCACTCACTGCAGCCAGTAGCAGTGCCTCAAACACTGATTGTCCCTCCCACCTTGAGGGGCATTAAGGTGGGATTAGTATTTGAAACTGGAGGCTTGACAGTTTTGAGGGGCTCTTGTTTTGGTCCCTTAGCCTCTGGGAACAGGAGAGATGGGGTCTTACAAGATTCATTGTCGGATGCTAGATTGTCCTGAAAGAGGGCTGTCATACATCGCATGCCTGTTGGTGTGAGGTCCATCCAAGTGGAAACGGCAGCACCCAAGCCTCCAGCCTACCTGCTGCACAGGTGTAATGGTCACTTTTATTTAAGGTGCTGGCAGAATTTCTAATTCATTTCAACCAGGCATTTGCTTTCCTATATTCTGTCTTCTATAATCTGGTGTTACTTTTTTATTCTTACTGTAGTGTCCTGGGTTAAGGGGTTAAATTAGCAGTTGAGGTTGACTTGTTAGCTAGTGTAACAGCATGTCTCCCTTGGGATTATTTCCTGATATATCTTCCTGGAGACCAGACCAGCGTTTAATGCAAAGGGCTGACTTTTCTTGATTACGAGTTAGCAAAAGTAAATTATACTGTAAGTTAGCACAGGTGTCAAGGAAAACCCCTCCAGGCCTGGTTATTTTTTTAACCTCTCAGAATTGGAGCAGCTCTATATGGTGATGCTGTCCACCGTCCACCCTCCACCGGGGGTGGTCCCCTGGGACTGCCCCCCCCCCGAGAGTGAGTGACTTGCTTTAGATTACTGTGCTTTATCACCCAAGTTGGTTCTGGGCAGAAATACAGGACTTGATATGCCTTAATCTTTATAGTTAGGGGGTTTCTCCTATAGTTATATTAATGGTTTCTTGGGCTGAATAAGGGCTACCCTATACCTGGAAGCTTAACAGAACCAAAGAGAGAATGAATTTAGAGTCCTTTTCACAGTTAACTTGAGAGGGTCTGGGTTTTGAGTGGTGGTACACTGTCCCTTCCGAATCAGAGGTGGGAGTCCCTTTAGCCAGTGAGTAATGAGTCCAAACTCTTTCTGCAATGTGAACAGCTGTTTGGGTTGTAAGCAGCACCTGATATGGTCCTTCCCAGGCTGCCTCCAGCTTCTCCTCCTTCCAGGTCTTTATTAGGATGCTGTCGCCAGGTTGATGAGCATGCGCTGGAAATTCAAGAGGTGGGGTACAAGGATTGTTAGCATGGCTTCTAGTAATACCTTAATAACATTGTCGGATGTGGCACTCAGAAGTGAGACCACCTCAGCCATGCTGGTAAGGTGACCAACCATCACCAGAAGGGATGTAAGTCACCCTAGCTTTGGCATTTCTAGGTAGTGCACCTGGATACTTTGGGAAAGCCTGATTCCTGGTTTTCTCCCACCTGCTGGTTTTCTTCTTAAAGCTTTCTTGTTTACCTTTCTACATGTAATGCAGCCCTCACCTACTTGCTTAGCTATGGTGTAAATGACCAGGCATCCATAGGCCCTCGGGACTGCACCACACAAGGCCTGCAGGCCCCAGTGACTTCCTTGGTGTAATTGAGCTAAGAGTTTCCTCATAATGGGTTTAGAAAGCATCTCCCTCCCATCTGGTAACAACCATTTTTCATTAAAAGTTTTTGAGAGCTGGGCATGGTGGCGCACGCTTGTAATCCCAGCATTCAGGAGGCTGAGACCAGAGGATCATGGTTCACAGACAGCCTCAGCTACTTAGTGAGGCCCTCTGCAATTCAGTGTGACTCTGTTTCAAAATAAAGAATAAAAGATAGGGCAGGGGGTGTAGCTTGGAGGTTGAATGCCCCTCGGTTCCATCCCCAGACCCGCAAAAAAACAAACAAAAATTTTTGAGGCTCCCAATTTGTTCAATTGTTCTTCCTCCTGGGGAGTGAACACTGGCATGGCAAGAGGGGATGACAGGGTAAGATGAAGAATCGGGGCCTCTGGCTGCAAAGCTGCTTCCTTAGCAACCGTGTCTGCCCATCTATTTCCCTGAGCTTCTGTGGAGTAACCCTGTTGATGCCCAGGATCATGTACTATAGCTATTTTTTCAGGTAATATTAAGCTGTCTAGTACCTGGGTACTTAATGCTTGTATGAGGTCCTGTCCCTTACTATTGATAAAAAGCTCTTTCAGCCCAAATTGTATGCACTACTCCAAAAGCATATTTTGAGTTTGTATAGATGGTTCCTTCCTTCCTTTTCAGATGTTTTGTTTTGTTTTTTGGTGGTACTGGGGATGGAACCCTTCTACCTCTGGCTACACTCCCAGACCTATTTTATATTTTATTTGGAAACAGGGTCTCTTAAGCCAGAGAAGCAGACTTCAAACCTGCGTGATCCTTCTGTCTCTGCCTCCCAAGTGCGGGGATTACAAGCGTGCACCGCCACGCCCGGCTTTTCAGATGTTTTAAAGCATGCTTTAGAGCAAACAGCTCACAGGTCTGGGATGACCATCCACGGAAGCCCTCCTGCCTCTGTCAAAGTGGATTGCTCTCCATCCATGACCGAGTGTCCATTTGTCTCTTTCCCTGGAGTATTCTAGAGGAGCATCTACAAAGAGTGGCGCACCTGTGGAGACGGGGTCTTTCTGAGATCAGGCCTGACTTTGGTCTGGTAATCCATGAGATCCAGACAATGATTCTCTATGAATTTTTTTTTTTTTTGGTGGTACTGGGGTTCCTGGAAGCCCTCCTTCCTCCGGGCTACACTCCCAGACCTATTTTATATTTTTGAAACAGGGTCTCTTACGCCAGCACGGCTGGCTTCGAACCTGCGCGATCCTCCTGTCTCCGCCTCCCAAGCGCGGGGATTACAAGCGTGCGCCACCACGCCCGGCTCTCTATGAATTTTTTAACTCCACCTTTTATTAAACATGCAGCCAGGCTGGGTCTGGTCATGCACATTTGTAATCCCAGCATTTGGGAGGCTGAGACAGGAAGATCGCGGTTCACGGACAGCCTCAGCTACTACTTAGTGAGGCCCATTGCCTTGGTAATGCTGATAAGAACATACCAATACGAAATCTGTATTTAAAGGCTGGTGACAGAGAGGGGACAGAGTTCCATTTTCAAGCTCTCCAGTGTGGCTGCCAGGCACGCTGCTTTTCTTCTCTTTTCTTTCTATTTCCTACTGATTTTGTAATAAGGACTTATTGAAGCCGACTAAGCCATCTGTTAGTTTTAACTTCCTAATTCAACAAGTGTTAGTTGAATTGAGGAAAAGAGCCTTCAGCACCATTACAACCCTAACACTCGGCAGGCCAGTTAAAGCCCCTAGCGGACCCCGAGGATGTAACAGGATGGCGGATTCCACTTCTCACCGCTACATCTCACTCAAGTAAGCGCGGCCTTTACCTCCCTCCAGCCCTCCTGGTTGCGCAGCTGCACTAGA